>NC_143587.1:8989235-9298338 GCF_048544385.1 Mastigoproctus giganteus | reverse complement strand
CAGTGTGCTATGCACTGCTGCTCCTTCCCATCTGGCTACGGCAGTGCCCCCCCCCCCCCCCCAACGGCAGTGTCAAGCAGTAAGACCTGCAGTATAAATGATGGTGTTATATCTGGGGAGTGGTGTATGAGCTAACCCAAGCAGAGAAGCCACTTGAGTTGGTTTGACCAAATAAATAAAAAACTCAGTGAGAAATGACCTTCAGTTATACTAAAATGAATACAAGTTTATAGGTGGTGGGGTTTAGGGCATGCAATCTTTTTAATGGTTCCTGTAATGTTATATTTTGTTAAGAGTGTTGCTAACAATCTTTTCAGTAATATAAATGGGATTTATTTAAATGACAAATACAATTACCAAATTGGATGACCTACTAAGGACACTGATAGGAAATGAAAGCAAATATATGATGAATACACAGTGAGTTGTTTAAGATTTTTACAGGACCAAGAAGGTTGATAAACATACAACAAATGTTAATTTCTGAAATATTACTAAACTGAAATGTAAAGGTAATATGTTAAGTAATTTTTTTTTCTTCATTTTCTTTGCAAAAAGAACAGGAGGAAGAAATTTACATAATAAAGAAATGTCTGGGTTAAAATAACCTATCTATATACATATGATTAAACAATCCATGGTTTTTACCTCAATGGCCAACTGAAACTGTTCGTGCTCTGTGCGCAATTGTTCAGCCTCCTGCAATAAGGTAGGAATAAGGAAGGTTGCAGTCAGCATTGCTTCTCCATTCCTAATCCAGCTAATAACCTAGAAATTAAAATTTATAAGATTTGGTTTTCTAACATAAAAATACATCTGTCCATATTACAGCAATATTAAGTTATTTTAAAGGGGCAAAAAAAGTAACAATGTGCAATTTGTTTTTCCCTCTCCTCAAGGTGTGCAGTTCCATACAACCATATCAAATGTACATGGTACATGACCAAAGCTATTAGCTACCTATTCTCATTCACTTTTATTGATATGTAGCCTTGGCACCTGATCACCCTGATTAGTTACTCACTTAATGATAAGTGAATAACTAATTACAACAAGTGAATAATTAATGATAAGTGAGTAACTAATTACACAATAAGCAAGTAGCTAAATACATAACAAGTGAGTAGCTAATTCAATTTTTATTTAACTTTTTTATCTTATTGACTATTATTAATTTGAAAATTCCTACAGAGAAAGCAATCAACTACATAGGATGTATTAGTGATTACAAATAATATGCAAAGACAATCCTTCAAATTTGCATACTAATAGTATATAATAATAGCCAGAAGTGTATACAGTAAAATCTCGTTAATACAAACTCAGTTTACACAAAGTACTCGTTTATATGAAGCACACACCATTCCCCTGTGAAAGGATAGGCTTTTCTATGTAAACATATTCGTTTATTACAAAATTCGGTTAATATGTATTAAAAAGTTCTTTTTCACCCCGTGAGAAATAAATATTGTCATTTTGTATGTTTAATACAAATCTTGGCAGTGCGATCTGATTATTGCCCCCCGGCCACCTGGCTCCCTACTTCCCGAAGGATGGCACTGATTTGTTAGAAATTAGCTTTGTGTAAACAAAAGCAGTTTAGGGTAGCTACAATGTCAAGTGCACTCTGAGAAACATCTTTGTTTGAGAAACTCTGAGAAACAAAGATTTAAATTAACAAAATAATAAAAAGTAAGTTGTTTACACATACTCCCTCGCTCTCACGGGAATAAGGTCAGTTGCAATTGTTACCCCAGTTCAAAGAGTCTTTTGCTATTGTATACAGCAATCTATTTTTTGATGTCTTTTGTGGAACTTGCATCTTTTGTTTATATTAACTGTTATTTAACAGTGTTGTGGCGACAAAACGTAGACGGACAGAATTAAGCCTGGAAATTAAGCTAAAAATTATACAAGAGGCTGATAGGATGGAAACAAGCAAAAAGTAGATTGCAAAGGAATGCAACATCCCTTTACCTACTTTATCTGCAATACTGAAAAACCAAAAAAGACTTGAAGAAGAGCGTGACACTGGAGGAGATGAAAAACAGGAAACGAATTCGTGGTGAAAAACATGAGGAGCTTGAAACAAAACTTTTCAAGTGGTATCAAAAAATGCATGTATCTAATTTGCCAATATCGGGTCCAATTTTGCAAGAAAAGGCAAATTATCTAGCTCAGCAACATGGGATTAGCAACTTCAAATACAGCAGTGGCTGGCTCCAAAGATTTAAAGATAGGAATAACTTGGTTTCACGAAATGTTTGCAGTGAGTCTGGATTAGTCAACAAAGAAAAGGCTACAGACTGGTTGTGTTCTGTACAGTCCATCCTAGAAAAATATGAGGCAAAGGATAGTTTTAATCTTGATGAGACAGGTTTATTTTATAATTTCCTGTAAAACAAAACATTTGCTGTTCGAAGAGAGTCTTGTCATGATGGAAAATTAAGTAAACAAAGACTCACTGTTCTGTTATTCTGCAATTCAAAATGGCAGTACAAAACTATGCCCACTTGTGATTGGTAAGTTTTCCAAGTCAAGATGTTTCAAAGCAGTTAACCAACTTCCCTGTGATTATGAGGCCAACAGAAGTGCTTGGCTTATGGTCAAAATTTTTCAGTCTTGATTATCAAAATTGAACAGAAGAATGGCTTCAGAAAAAAGAAAAAAAAAGAACATTTTGATGATTCTAGACCGTTGTACAGTATATTCTGCCAAGACACATAAGTTGACAAATATACGGCTGTTGTTTTTAACCCCCCCCCCCAATACCACCAGTTTAATGCAACCACTGAATCAAGGCATTATTTATAACCTCAAGAGAGCCCGCCTGATAATGTACTTGATCCACAAGATGTAGAGCCCACCTGATAAGGTACTTGATCTGCAACATAGGAGGGAACAATTTTCAGCCAAATTGGAATGTCTTGGATGCTATCCGTAATCTTTTTATTGCTTGGGAAAGTATTACATCAAGTGTAATAATCACTGCTTCAGAAAGAGTGGCTTTGGAGAGAACATTATCGAAAAACATGGTCCAGCAGATGAATGTGATAGCAACAGTGAGGTATGGAGGAATTTGAAGGAGCATATGAATTTTGTTGGCAAATTTGAGGAGTTTGTGAAGGTGGATGATGAAGTTGCTACCACTGCAATGCCAACAACAACAGAAAAGCTGCTGGGTACCAAACAAAATGATGATGTTTTTGTTACCAGCAACAGCAAAAGTGAAAAAGTGCACATACTGACATCTAAAAAAGATGCCCAAAATGCATTGAACATAATAGAGAATGTGTTGGCCTGCAGTAACATTGATAAAGAAACAACTATTGCATTTGATAATATATGTGCTATAGTTAAAAATGCATATAGGACAAAAATTGTGCAAACAACATTGGATTCTTTCTTTAAATTAAAGTTAATGGTTTTGTATGTCTCCTTTTATATTAAGACTGTAATTCTTTTTACTGTGATACTAAAATATTGTATACATCAAAATATATACTGTACAATATTTTTATTTTCGTTAATATTGCTTTTCTCTTAGTTTATCTTACAAATAAAATCTTTTAAAAAATATGTTATTCCTATTACTGTATTGTTCGACAAGGCTTTTGTTTTATTTTATTTTTATTTCATTAATTTATTTTTGATATTATTATTATTTATTATTATTCTTAGATATACAGTAGATACTGAAAAAAAAAAAAAAAACCAGTAAAATTTTGACACTTTTCAGGGACCTCGTTACTACAAACCTCATTATTACAAAATGTGAAAATTTAGGTCCCTTGAACTTTATATTAATGAGATTCCACTGTAGTTCATAAATTTGATGAATATGATCATAGTAGTGGTTAAATTGACAAATACTAACAGAACAGGGATATCAGAAACATGGCACTATTCTGCTATACTGGATGTATAATTTGCACATGTTAAGTACAATGTGTACAGGAAAGACACACATGAAAGAAGGAGCTCTGTTTCTAATCTGAAAGCACAGATTTAAGAAGAGTGCATCCATTAGACAGGGAACATTAAAATATCAATCTGATGTGATTTTAATGAGTGAAAAAAAAAAAGAGTACAAGTATGCTACATAACTATATGTGCCATTGAAGTACACTAACAAATCAGAATGTCTTTTTATGAGGACTGTAATATCCACAAACAGATTGGACAGCACACTTACTCAGTAGCAGATGGTTCTTGAACCATCCACACAATTACTTTTTGTATCTCTTGTTAAGGATGCAACCAGGGAATCAGTGTCCATTAAAAATTTTTAACATAAGAAGCCACCAGCTGGGTAGTGACCAAAACATTTTGATATGGGAAGTATTATAGTTTTTGAAGGTAAAGAGAAATATTTTCATTTTCTTAAAGGGTTGGACTGAACCTCTGATGTGAAATGAAATGAAATGAGAATAACTGAAATTTCTGAGGGATATATATACACATGTAAATGAGAAATGAGAAAAGAAGAAAACAACTCTAGATGCTATACACCATTTCATACATTTAAAAAGTACTAGTGGCAGGTGATGCAAGAAAGCATGTGTATGAGCTTATGCAGCATCAGCCAAAAAAAAAAAAAAAATCACACCATTCCCTTCAAATGCCTGTCCAGTTCCTCCTTTAATTTATTCAACCTATCGACTTCCACAACGACAGATGAAAGTTTGTTCCAGCAATTAACCACCCGCTGGCTAAAGGCAAATTTCTGCACATCTATTCTACATCTGTCTTTTCTTAATTTGAATTTATGCCCCCTTAGGTTCGTAATCTGAACAAGTGGAAGGATCCCATTAGAATTCAGCATGCTCAACCCATTCAAGGCCTTATACACCTCAATCAGATCACCGCGCAGGTGCCTAGTCTCCAGCCACTGCAATTTGCAGAACTTAAGTCTCTCTTGGTAAGAGGATCTCTCCATTCCCCTCACCAATCTTGTTGCCCTTCTCTGTACATGCTCAAGTAAATCTACATCCTTCCTAAAATGAGGCCTCCAGACATGTACGCAGTACTCAAGGCGTGGCCTGACCATTGCCTTATACAGAGGGATAATCACCTCCTTTTCCCTGCTTGCAAAATTCCTATATATCAATGACAAATCCCCATAACCTGCCCTGGCAGCCTGTCTGCATTGCTCAGAAAACTTCATATCTGACTGCACAATTACTCCCAGGTCTTTTTCATTTTCTACCACCTTAAGTGTAGTACCACACAGTTGGTACGTTTCTCTGGGGTTACTTCTACCCATATGCAGTACTTTGCATTTGTCAAGGTTAAACTTCGGTTGCCACTTCTTAGCTCATCTACCCAAATTATCTAGATCCTGTTGCAGTAGCACACTGCCATTACTGTCATTAACAACTCTGTCAACCTTTGTTGCAAACTTCTGCAAACTTCGACATTAAGCCTGATATATCTTCATCAATATCATTGATAAATATACAAAACAACACTGGACCCAACACCGAACCCTGTGGGACTCCACTAATAACATTAGTCCACGAAGAGCAGCACCCATTGATTACCACCCTCTGTCTTCTCCCACTTAACCATCATTTTATCCATTGTAGCAACTTACCCTTAATACCATTCTGCTCCAATTTGTACAATAGTCTTTCATGCGCAACAGTGTCAAAAGCTTTCCTGAAATCCAAATATATGATATCAAAATTATTTTTTGCATCCAGTTCCTTGGTAACCACATCATAATATCCTATCAAATTTGTCAGACAAGACTTTCCCTTAACAAACCCATGCTGTGTCTGAATTATTGCTGCAGTCTTGTCTAGATGATCCTGCAAAGCATCTTTAACCAGTGACTCCATTATTTTACCTGGAACAGAAGTTAAACTAACTGGTTTGTAATTACTCGTGTCACCCTTCGATCCCCCATTTGTGAATTGGGGATACATTTGCACATCTCCAGTCCGTGGGGACCTCCCCGGATTCCAAGGATGCTCTCATAATTATGGCTAAGGGTTTGCTTAGTTGCTTTGCCACCTCCTTTAATATAACTGGATAGACCCCATCCACCCTAGGTGCTTTTCGTATGTTTAACTTCAACAATTTCTCCTCCACTTTGCTCTCAGTTATTACAAAATCATTAAGTATCCTGCTATGGCATAAGAAAGAAAACTGAAATAGAAACCAAATAATCAATGAAACTGGTATCAGAAAAGGAGGATGGGATATCTACAAATTATCAAGAGATGTTATTTGAAATGGAATGAATAAAGTAGGTTGTAATCAGGTTACTCAAGGAGTGGGACATGCTAAAGAAGGTTATGAAAAAAGATTCTGCAGAGGCCCAAGAAAAACAGTAAAAAGTTCTTCGCTGTTTGAACACTAAAATAACACTCATTGAAATAATGAAATACATATTATACTTATATGATAATTAATATTTATTCATGTTACTGCTAAATTGCAGGAAGAGTTCAATAATTGTTTACCTGCAACAAATTTCATGCTTATGTGTAATTCGAATTATCTTTATGAAATCTTTATAAAAGGATAGGTCCACTACAAGAGAGCAACAAGGAAACCATATGACCACAGGCAGAAGGTTCATGAGTCAAACAAGCACACAATACTACATTCACACAATAATATACCTTTCAAGGAGCAGAAGACTGTTAGTTCAGCTGGAAATTTGTGCTTCATGAAAAGACTTCAAAAAAGAAATTATCTGATTTAAAAATGAAAACACAAGAAGCAGATGATAATCTAGCTGGTTATATTGAAAGAAGTATATAGCCAGGACAGTCACTAAACCCACATCTATAATAACGGAGATATGAAAGACACAATCAGACTCAGGTGAAGTCCTAGAGGATGAGCAGCAAGCAAATATCTCTGACATACATCATATGTTCCATATAGAAAACAAATTTTCTCCATATAGCAGTGGTTCTCAAAGTGGGTGCTGCTTGCTCTTTATAGGGGTCCCGCGACGTCAAATTTAGCATCGGCTTACATCATGGATGTCGCTACAAAAGGTCGTTGATTTTCATGCAACTGTGTAAATTAGAAGTTGTCATGAAATAATTGATGATCGCATCACAGTGTTTATGTACATACACTTACATATACGGAACAGCTGAGCTGAGCCGTCAGTCGCATACACTGTATTTGTAACAGCACAGTGTAACATACATTGTAACAGCACAGTGCCACTGCGAACGCTCATACTCGCTTAACCTTTAGCTCTAAAATTAATAAAATTTCAATATAATTTTTATTGTTTTTTTTTTTTTTTTTTAATTTCGAATTATTTGAGTTTCTGGATATAAATTAGAAAATGTACTTATTGTTCTAAAAATATTAAAATAAGTATGAAAAAACAATCTAATATTATTTCTTTAATTTAGATTTTTTCGTACAATTTATTATTCTTAGAGATATAGAGATTGTGCATAAAATGTGGTATGAGGCCAATTTTTAAATAAAAAAAATTTTGTTTAAAAGTCCTGTACTAAAAGCCAAACATTTTTTTCACACATTTTTGAAAAAATGCTTGAAAAATGTGGTGCATGTGGAAACATGCACCACCTTACAAAATATTCTGCCAATGCCCATGCACCTTGTGTTGGGGTTGCTGGCAATTTTTCATAATGGATTTAGGGTGTCTTAACATTAAAAAGTTTAAGAACCACTGCCATATAGGAAATGAATGGTGCAGACAAATTCACATAATTTCCACATGCATAAAAGCTTCCACTGCATTGTTACACCATGCCACTGTAGTACTAGGTCTAAATGACAAGAGATCATTAGGGTTAATATGATCTTCATAAATGCAACTTTTCTGAAATAATGTTAGGCAGCCTGTTCTCAACATTCTCAGTCATCCTTTGGAATTCATCTGTTCTATCCAGGTCTTTCCTGTATCATCAAACAGCATTTTCAATATCTATAAGTAGCTAAAACTGGGTACACCAAACAATATAATGTAGTTTGGTGTACCCAGAACATCCAAACTATCACTAGGTCAGAAACTGGGTACACCAAATACCCCCAAGGAAATTGGGGAAATTTATTTGTTTGGTGTACCTAATTTCTGACACGATAATATTTTGTCAGTGGCCAAGCAAGTGAAACCACACTTTTCATTGTTCATGCAGAAAGGGGTCATGTTTCACGAAGACAGAGTACAATGAGCATTGCCTGTAGGATCAAAAAGATGAATGTTTCTGAAATACAAGTTTCACTTGATCTAAAGAAAATTTATATGGTCAATTATGCTACTCAGCCAAACCACTGCCATTGGTTGGTCATTTTGTATCACTTCCTTTACTTGCTTTTATCATAACTGAAGTCTTAAAACTCAATTTTTGAACAAACTATTATTCAGAAAGTTAACAGATAGTATAATAGGACACTGCATGAGCAATAACCTGTTTATATTATCTTCCCATCATGCACTGAGATTGCCTCATTTACTTTATTGATTTCTTGTAATGCTGCTGCTCACTTGGAAATTGACAACAATATTTTTGGATGTCAAAAGCTACTGACTATTTTATTTTAGATCCATTATATTTTAACAGTAATAAAGACACCAAAGAAGTCTTTTATATTACTGGCTGTGTACACAAATATAATGTTTTGCATTTTATTTACATTATGTTTTACATCATTATACAATTTATTTGAGGATAATAAATAATATAACTGGTATCATTCATTCCCAAACCCAGAAGGCCTTTTCATATTAATACTCAAGTTTACTATTTATACATTTTGAAGCGGTGTGTGTGTGTGTGTGTGTGTGTGTGTGTGTGTGTGTGTGTGTGTGTGTGTGTGTGTGTGTGTGTGTGTGTGTGTGTGCGCGCGCGAGGGCACAATTCACATCATGAACTTGATAGCTTTCTACTACTGTTGTGGAAAGACAAAAACATCAGTCTTCACTAAAATACTACTTACTTGATGCAGTAATAACATCTGCATATGAGTCAACAATAATACCTCTTAAACCACCACATCAAATCTTACTATGTCCTATCAATTATGTCATAAATGCTTCTGCAAACACAAAATTATCTTATTGTATTATACAAGTATGATAAGTCTGATGTTCTGAAATTATATGGTGAAATTATTTTCAAGAATGTAGAGCATCACATCCAGCTCATGACAGTATCCTCTTGCATTCAAATAGTATGACATTGCATAAGATGTACATATGATACCTAAAATGCAACAAGAATAAATTAGAACTAGAGATAAAATGAGAAATTAATAAAATGACATAAAGAGATAAACGAAAGAGCACAAAAAAATAAATAATAACAGAAATATACCAGTATATGATCACAACATACATACAGGATAAATCTAAGATTTCAAAATGTAAGAGCAATGAAGCCCAATTTTTCCTACTTTAAGTACTCTTGTTTACATATAAGATCGATATCCTACCTTTATTGTAGGAAATCTTGACCCGATGCTCACATCAAACTAATCTGGTTAATGTAATATAAAATCTTTAAGTATTAAAATGCAAACATATCCCTAATAAAGGATTTTTAAATTATATATTATATAAAATTAAACTGGTCTTCAATTCACATAGTCTACTAACTGCTATCAAGAAGAGCCAAGTGCAGCCGATGCAGATCAACCTACCCCAAACTAAACCTATCAGCAATGATAAACCAGAAAGAGAAGACAATTGTCAAACTGTATTAAAACTATATTAAATTAAAAAAGTATTAAAATATTCAACCTAAGAATATTTGAATACGGTTTTAATTTAAAATAGTTTTAATACAGTTTGACAATTGTCTTCTCTTTCTGGTCTGAAATGAAGACAAGTTTAGTTTTATATAATATATAATTTAACAATCCTTTAACAGCAATATGTTCGTGTTTTAATACTTAAAAATTTTATATTACATTAACCAGACTAGTTTGATGTGAGCGTCGGGTCAAGATTTCCTACAATAATGGTATGATATCGATCTTATATTTAAACAAGAATACAGGGTAAATAAATTCAAATGAAGACCTTAGTTCACAACATAATAAAATGCATTAGAACTTTAAATATACCTGATTTGCATCAGCTTCAAACTGACATAACTGAATGCATTGTTCTAATTTAATTCGTTTCATTTCTGCAGCATCTTCCAAGTCAATTTCTCTTTCGTGAAGGAATTCTAGAAGTACTTGAACTCGAGTTTGGGCATCATACTGATGATCTGCCATCAACTGAATTCCTGAAGTTTCAAATAACTGAAATAATGATATACATATTATAATTTACACAGTTAGAATATTTATTCATATTCCTGCTGAAATGCAGAAAAAGTTTAATAATTTTTTAACTACAAAAATTTCCTGCTACAAGTAATATTCAATTACCTTTATGAAGCCTTTATAAATTCTCATTCATTTTTAGTAATGCAATTTTTTAAAAAATCTATATAGAATCAAACTCTCAAACCTACCAAAACTGACTAGAATTTTGACTCAAACAAGAGCAGCAAAGCAAAAAGTTCAAATTAGAGTGAATGCTTCAGCTCAGAAGAGAAGTGTCGATGGCGAAGTGTCGAAGGTCTCTTGCAAATCAAAACTATGTACAGTGTGCTTCTTACCATCTTTTTGCCAAGTTATTTGTAGCAGGCATGATACAGAGAGTGTGAGGAGCTTCGGCATCTTAATGGGTTTAATGAAGGGTTTAGGAAAAGGGTTGATGCCCGTAAAGAAATTAAAAAGAGGGACCCCCCCAACAAAGGCTCAGGTGCTTCTTACTATCTTTTTTCCAAGTTATCTGTAGCAGGCATGATACAGAGAGTGTGAGGAACTTGAGCATCTTAATGGGTTTAATGAAGGCTTTAGGAAAAGGGCTAATGCCTGTGAATAAATTAAAAAGAGGGACCCCCTACAAAGGCTCAGTTGCCCAAAACAATGGTGACTATACACTCGTGCAACACACAACACAATGAAACTCCAAAGAAGAATTTGCTAGTCCCACAGAAAGTAGTTATTGTCAATGACTATTGTCCAGGGGAAAAGAATATATACTATGCAAAAAAAAAAAAAAAAAGGATAGGTGGAATAGGACAAGGGTATGTTTGCAAGGGTCAAAAGTTGTTGACACAGAGCAGCTATCATCTTTTTACAGGCACAAAAGGCAAACCTGTTGCATACATTGGAAACTACTGAAATGAAGAATAGATCTGAAGATTTACATAACAAGTACAGGGCAATGTTGAGAAAAAGTTGCAAGTTAGGATTTAATTTGAAAGTGTCTGTACTTCTGTCCAAACATGATAGTGGTTAGCACATAATGAGAACGTTGTCAATCAATTTGGATTGGAATAGACTGTGCAAGTTTCATAAAGTAAAATTTTTCTCAACATTGAATGGGTTGAGCACGCTGAATTCTGATGGGATCCTTCCACTTGTTCAGATTACGAACCTAAGGGGGCATAAATTCAAATTAAGAAAAGACAGATGTAGATTAGATGTGCGGAAATTTGCCTTTAGCCAGCGGGTGGTTAATTGCTGGAACAAACTTCCATCTGTCGTTGTGGAAGTTGATAGGTTGAATAAATTTAAGGAGGAACTGGACAGGCATTTGGAGGGAATGGTGCGATTTTTTTTTTTTTTTGGCTGATGCTACTACTACTGCTACTACTATTACTACATGGAATATGTGCTTGCTAACAGGAGAGACTGTTTTAACAGAAATGAAATATATTTAAACGGGGAGGGGAGAATATTTTCTGATGTGAAATGAATATTTGCTGATCAAGAAAGGGTTAGGTGAGGAAGAAAGCTGCTTGCTGGAGGAGTTACAATAATAAATAAATGAATAGAAGCCACAGGCAGAGGTATAAGTGACTATTGCACTGCTATTAGGACATGAAAAGGACTGGAAAGAAGGGTATCAGGGATTAAAGGCCTGCTTGGGATCATCATCATCAAACAAATACATGGGATCGGTTATGTTTAGAGTAAAAACAGGTGAACTAATGCTGGCAGTATAGAAAATAAATTTGAATTACTGGTTAACTCATCAAATGCTGGTGTTATGACAATAATGGAGATGTAGTGCCACTCAGATATAAGAAATACTAAATATGAGTATTAATAATTTGAATTTTAGTATGAGTATACAATTGTATAGAAAGGACAAACAGGATAAGAACAAGGAAGAGTAATTCTCTGAGATAAAAAAAATAGTGCCTGGGGTGGATGGCATCTATCCTGTTATACTAAAGGATACAGCCAAGGAGGTAAGAAAACCCATAAGCATAATTATGAGAGATTTTGGATTCAGGTGAGATCCCCATGGAACAGAGATGTGTGAATGTATCCAAATTCAGAAAGGTCAAGATCAAAAGGTGACATGACTAACTACAGACCTGTTAGCTTATCATTATAGCTAACATTATAGCTTGTCATTAAAGCTAACATTATAGCTTGTTATTAGAGCTAACATTATAACTAACAGTATAGCTTACCATTATTTATCTTATTAGGGAAAATAATGGAGTCACTGGTTAAAGAAATAATGCAGGACCATTTAAACAAGAATACAGTTACACTTTAGTCACAGCAGGGATTCATTACTGGGAGGTCCTGTCTGCCCAATCTCAAGTTGGATACTGTGATACAGTAACAAAGGAAGAACTGGATGCAAAAAAATAATTTTGATATCGCATACTTGGATTTCAGAAAGGCTTTTGATACCATTGAACATAAAAGACTAATGTACAATTAGGAGCACTGTGGCATTAAGGGCAAGTTAATGCTCTGGATAATCGGAGGGTTGAGTGGTTATTACAAACACTTCTATTTGCAAACTGATGTCATTAGTGGAGTACCCCAGGGGCCATTGTTCTTATCTTTATTTATTAATGATATTGATGAAGATATATCAGGCTTAGTGTCTAAGTTTGCAGAAAATACAAAAGTTGGCAGGGTGGTTAATGACAGTAATATAGCTCTAGATATAGAAATATTATGCAGATGGACTCAGAAATAGCAGTTGAAGTTTAACGTTGAGAAATGCAATACTACAAATAGGGAACAGTAATCCCAGATTAATATACTAACTGTGTGGTACTACACTCGGGTAGTGGAAAATGAAAAAAAAACTCGGGGTAATTGAGCAGTCAGATATGAAGTTCTGCGAGCAGTACAGACAGGTTATTAGATCTCATGTCATTTTTTCAATGATATGCAGGAACTTTGCTAGCACTAGATATGGAGGTGATTATCCCATTGTACAAAGCAATGATTAAGCCACATCTTGAGTATTGCATACAGGTTTGAAGTGACTAGGGTGACTAGATCGTATGAGTGTGTTATAGGCCTAATGACTCTGATGAGTACAACAAACAATTGTGCAGAGAAATAGAGATGGCCAGTAAATCAGAATGTCTTGTAATGGGGGAAATGATCTTTCCAGATATTTACTGGAACTTGTGGACTGGTCACTCACACACTAGCAAGCCTTTGGTGGATTTATTGGAGGATTGTTTTCTACAGCAACATGTTCGAGTAGCAACAAGAGAGAGTAATACTCTTCATCTGATTATCAGCATTAATCTTGGAAGCTACTAGGTTTTTCATACCAACTAAGATATACTATTCAAGATTTAAAACTAAATGGATGTCAGATGAAATAATAAGGCTAGTGGAAGAGGAGAAAAAAATGTATGGGATGCATATAAATTATCAGGTGATACAGAAACCTATGGCACATATAAGCTAGTCTGTAATCAAGTCACAAAGGAGGTTAGGCAACTGTAATTAGCGAAGGATAATTACAAAAAATCCTTGGCAAAGGATGCAAAGAAAAACAACAAAGACTTCTTTACTTATGTAAACTCTAGAAGGAAGGGGATGAATTAGGTTGGTCCACTTGATGTTGGTGGTTCGACTATTGAAGATCCTGCTCAGATAGCTGAAAAACTAAATGAGTATTTTGCATCTACATTCACACACGAGGAATTCTGTAAGGAAGAGGAAGATAGAAGTTTACTAAACTCTAACAGGGAGCTAAAAGATTTTGTAATAACAAAGAGCACCAAAGTGGAAGAGAAATTGTTAAAGGTAAACATAAAGGCACAGAGGGCAGATCGAATCTATCCAGTTATATTGGAGGAGGCAGCGAGGGAAGTTAGAAAACCCTTAGCCATAATTATGAGAGCATCCTTAGATTCAGGGATGGTCCCTATGGATTAGAGATGTGCAAATGCATCCCAAATTCACAAAGGGGGTTCAAAGGTTGACACAAATAATTATAGACCTGTTCTGTTAGTTTAACTTCTGTTCTGGGGAAAATAACAGTGTCACTGGTTAAAGAAGTGATGCAGGATCACCTAGACAAGACTGCTGTAATAGTTCAGACACAGCATGAGTTTGTTAAGGGGAAGCCTTGTCTGACCAATTTGATTGGATAATATGATGTGGTTACAAAGGAACTGGATGCATAAAAAAAAAAAATTTTGATATCATATATTTGGATTTCAGGAAAGCTTTTGGTAGTGTTTCACATAGAAGACTGCTATACAAATTGGTGTGTCTCCATTAATGTTATTAGTGGAGTCCCCCAAGGTTCAGTGCTGGGCCCATTGTTGTTTTGTGCATTTATCAATGATATCGATGAAGGTAAATCAGGCTTAATGTCCAAGTTTGCAGATGATACAAAGGTTGGCAGGGTTGGTAATGACAGTAAAGACAGTATGCTACTGCAACAGGATCTAGAAAAGTTAGGCAGATGGGCTAAGTGGCAAATGAAGTTTAACATTGACAAATGCAAAGTATTGCACAAGGGTAGCGGTAACCCAAGAGAAATATACAAACTGTGTGGTACTACACTCAAGGAGGTGGAGAATGAAAAATACCTGGGGGTAATTGTACAGTCAGATATGAAGTTCTCTGAGCAGTGCAGATGGGCAGCCAGAGCAGGTCAAGGAGTTTTGTCAATGATTAGCATTAGCATTAGTAGAGGCATTTGATGCAAGAAAGCAAGCTTATGCAGCATCAGCCAAAAAAAAAAAAAAAACCCACTTCCACTTCACCCCTCTGTTCGTTCAAAATACCTGTCCAGCTGAGCCTTAAACTTATTTAGGCTATCAACCTCCACCACAAGGGATGGCAGTCTGTTCCACCAACCAACCACCCGCTGGCTAAAGGTAAACTTCCGCACGTCTATCCTACATCTGTCTTTCCTCAATTTGAATTTATGCCCTCTCAGGTGATTTTTCTGAGCTAGAGGAAGAATCCCATCAGCATTGAGCATGCTTAAACCATTCAAGGCTTTATACACCTCTATCAGATCACCTCGCTGGTGCCTAGTCTCCAGACACTGTAATTTGCAAAACTTAAGCCTTTCTTCGTAAGAGCACCCCTTTGTTCCATTCACTAATCTTGTTGCCCTTCTCTGTACTCGATGATATATAGGAATTTTGCAGAAACAAGGAAGTGATTATCTCTTTGTATAAGGCAATAGTCAGGCCACACCCTGAGTACTATATACAGATCTGGAGGGCTTATTTTAGAAAGGATGTAGAGTTGCTGAAACAAGTACAGAGAAGGGCAACAAGATGAGAGGAACAAAGGGTGCTCTTACCAAGAGAGGGTTAATTTCTGCAAGTTGCAGCATCTGCAGACTAAGCACCTGCAAGGTGATCATATTGAGGCGTAAAAAGCCTTGAATGGTTTGAGCAAGCTCAATGCCAAGGGAATACTTCCACTTGCTCAGATTAGGAACCTGAGTGGAGGGTATATATTCAAATTGAGAAAGAAGTTGTAGAATAGATGTGCGGAAATTTGCCTTTAGCCAGTGGGTAATTGATTGATAGAACAGACTTGCATCTGTTGTTGTGGAAGTTGACAGCTTAAATAAATTTAAGACTGAACTAGACAAACATTTGGAGTGACCAGATGAGTGAAATGGGAAGGGGTTTTTTTTCTTTCTTTTTTTTCAGCTGATGCTATATAAGCTTGATTTCTTGTATCATATGCCTCAACTAATGCTAAGTCCTCGTGATTGCTAAATGCAGTGCTATTTCTTTTATTCTTTCTCTCTCTCTCTCTCTCTCTCACTCCATAGTGTGAACCTCCTGTGACTATGTGGATGTCCCAGAGCATAAACAGAAAAATATAGCCAAAAAAATCCCAATATCCAGCAAGGATCAGATCCTGAGAATGATGAATTTAAGAGATTTGACTGTAAATATTTATATATATATATCCATTAATTTCCTCCAAACATATCTCTATGAAATATGCCAGGAGCAAAAATTATTCACAAGAATTTTGTTCTATACAGGGTGTCTCAAAAATATTAATACAAACGTTTAGGGGAGGTAGGTAACATCTAAAGGAATGTGAATCGCATAGGAACCTATAACCGGTAACGTCACCGTAATTCAGTAAACGGCGCTGTTCATCAGTTAACGAGAGGGAAAATGTCTGGTTCACTCTTTCAAGCAGTAGTCGCCGCACGAAGAGCATACATCGATATACAAACTGTGAGCTGGCAGACATGCAGCTAGTGTATGGACTAGCAGAGGGCAATGGATGAGCTGCTCAATGAATTTATGGAGAACGCTTCCCAGACATGTACCGGACCACTGTTTGTTTGCGAGTGTGCATCAAAATTTGTGCGATTATGGGTTTTTAGAGGTAACAGGAGCAGTGCAGGCAGACCACGTTTGACGCGAACTCCCACCATGGAATAAAGTGTGTTGTACGCCAACCAGAATAATCCTACTACCAGCACATGTGCCGTTGCCTTTGCCTTAGGAGTGTCTCGTTGCAGTGTACAGCGTGTCTGGCACGACGATTCCTTACACCCCTTTCATCTCCAAAGGGTTTAGTTATTGCTCCCCCAAGATCATCCAGCACGTGGGGCTTTTGCGCAGTGGTGTCTCCAAGAAAGTGTTCAAGACTTGAATTTTCCAGCCTATGTTTTGTTCACGGATGAGGCTTATTTCACTCGGGAAGGCTTATTCAATCAGTACAATGCTCATGTGGGCTCACGACAACGCACACGGTGTGTGTTCCCATGCAGCACAACATTGCTTCGCAATAAATGTGTAGGCAGGTATGGTCGGTGACTGCTTAGTCGGCCCATACCTGTTACCATCCCACATGAACTCTGCTAAATACCGGATCTTTCTTGAACAAGTTCTACCAGGGTTACTTGATGATGTTCCAGCAAATGTGAGATGCAACATTTGGTTTCAACATGATGGGGCACCTGCCCATTATGGAAAGGGTGTTCATGACCATTTGAACAAGCGTTTTGGGCGTCGACGGATTGGCTGTGATGAACCCGTTGCCTGGCCCCCACGCTCACCTGATTTATCGAGCCTTGATTTCTTTCTGTGGGGGGCCATTTATCGTGTATGAATCGCCCGTGGAGAGGGAAATGGATCTCGTGGCGAGACTCATCTGTGCTGCTGTTACTCTCAAAGAAACTCCAGGTGTGTTCGACCGTGTCTGCCAATCCATGCTGCTTCGGCGTCACGCATGCATCGCGTCTCATGGTGGAATCTTCGAGCATCTGTTGTAGCATCATGAAATACATCCATCTCGTACTCCATTGTTAATATTATGTCAAATAAATGTTTGCCACTAATTACCGTCTTGTGTCATTTCTGCTTCTTCTGCCTCTGCTACTAGTTTCCCGTGACGTTTTCGGTTATGGGTTCCTATGGATGGGTTCACATTCCTTTAGATGTTACCTACCTCTCCTAAACGTTTGTACCAATATTTTTGAGACACCCTGTATACAGTCACCTTTCGATTTGCAAGGAGTTCGCTATTGCGCTGTCAGGTATTTACTACCAAAATTTTATATTCCACAGTGAGTTTCGCTACCTACGCGATTTTTGTTTATAAAGCTTCAAAAATAGAAATTAATAGCAGATTTTGAAAATTTATATGTTTTTTACATGACTGAAGATTTCATTGAAGGAGAAACACATTTCAACATAATAACGTAAATTCCAGCTGGCAGTATTACTGCAAATGCAATAAGATAGAGTTTACTACCCATTTATAATTAGATTGCACTAACAGAAAAGCCCAATAAACCAGAAAGTGCAAATTGTTTTTGTTTTATGGTTGTGACCTCCAGAAATGTGCTTTAGAAAAATATCACAAAGGCATTCAAAACTAATTCTTATAACCAAACCTAGGAATACACGGTGGTGTGTTTGTCCAGTTATTTTTGAAAAACTTCCTCACTGAGACCCCCTTCATCAGTTATCCTATGATAGCTGTTCACACAGAATCTTTTTCTGGTTTGAGCAATGTAAAATGTTTTAATTGGTAAGCATTGCTTTTGCTGATTTAATATTTCTTATCTATATAAAATGTGTATAATTAGTGCATGAAATGAAGAAAGCTACAACAAAAAAAAAAATTTAATTTAGAGGAAAAATTAAAAATCACTAAGGAGTAAGAAAATGGTGAAAAGGTTGTGACATTGGCCAAGAAATATAGCGTAAATGAATCTAGCATTCGACGAATTAGAGAAAATTAAAAGTTCAGTTATCTATTCCACATCATTGGTTGCAAAAAGCACTACAAAAGTGAGTTGGCGCCTCCGTAGCCAGGTGGGAAGGAGCAGCAGTGCGTAGCACATGGTTCTTGATTAGACCGGGGTTCGAGCCCATCACCACCAAATACGGAGGATGCAGAAAGGTCAGGAAATGACCACCGCATATCCAGGAGCAATATGGCCTTAGTTGCTAATGCTCCTAAAAACCAAATAACAACAACAAACAAACAAAAGTGAGAAATCTGCTAATAGAGAGAAAACTGAAAAATGACTTTCTTAGTTTCTTTCTCGATAGAAGATCTTAATCAAAAGAAAAGCTCCTTAGTTCAGATATTATTTGCGACAAAGCTTTGCAAATTTTTAATAACTTACAAGATGAAGAAGCCAGCTCATTCAATGCAGATGCCTTTCAGGCCAGTAAGGGTTGGTTTGAAAATTTTAAAAAATGTCAATGTCTTCACAATCTAAAATTAATGGGTGAAGCAGTCAGTGCAGATACAGAAGCTGCTTCTTTGTATCCGAAAACTTTAAAGGATGTTACTGCAACTGAGGGCTATCTAGCAAGACAAGTGTTTAATGCCGATGAGACCGGCTTATTTTGGAAGAGTAAGCCAAGACAAACATTCATTTCAAAACATAATTAGCTCTACTATAAGACAAAGCACAATTTTACCCTAGAAGCCCTTGTACTGTTAAATTCCCATAACACCATCAACGACCAGACGAAATGTGGTCTCCTGACTTTTTCCATCTTGATATCTCTCCCAGTCAAATGCAGCATCTGTACAGCTGAACTATATGCACTTAAAGCTAGTCTTAGAAAACATCAACTTTACTTCTAACTTTCAAGCATAATGCGTTCACTGCATTCCTGGAATTACTGATTTCAGGAGTGCAGTGAACTGCATTAAAAAATAAATTTGCGTCCTTTTATCCCATTATAAATAGAATCAAAGCTTATCTGATAGAATTCCATGAAACCAAGTGTTCAGTTAATTCTGTTGGATACCAGGATATGTCAGCATCCAGGTGATCACAGAGCAGATTAGACTGAAAAGCATCCTCTCAACACTGAACCTTCTGATTTCTGTGTACCATATACCAATTATAAAGTTCTCATACAGAAAATTTGTAAGCAACAGTGAACATTATTATGGGATCACTAAAATAAATAATAAACTTTTCAGACTTAATGAGAACCACAGCTGTGGAGTTCCAGCATGGTTCTTGCTAGAACCTCCATCAATTATCCAACCCGAAGCATTTGTTTTTTCTCACAGGAGACTTTCTACCCCAATGCATATACTTATTCGGCGGTTCCAGTAAGGCACATTCCATTGGATTGTACTAATTTCCAAGTCAAAGAGGGCTTCAACCCCGAAATCCCTTTCTAACTTGCAAGAACAGTAATCTTGTCTCACCTCTTTAGGGGATGATGCCACCTCACCTGAATTATTTCTTCACAAGTGTATCCATCTGTTTTATAAGTGCATCTAGCTGTTTGAAAATTTAAAAACATAATAAAATAAATACATAATTAGGCTGTAGTATAATATAAAAAAAGGCACAATTTGATCTTGGCAGCCCTTGCTGTTAAACCCCCCATACTAAAACACCACCCCCTGTGACCAGACAAAATGTCGTGCTGATTGAGACAGGTTTGTGGTTTTATCCTTTAGAAGTGAATGTGATAAATGTCTGTGCGGGTTCTGCTGGTAGTGAATTTCTTAACAAGAGAATTTTGAAGGTTTGTAAAAATGAAAAACTTTGTATGTACAGTTTTGTTTAAAAATATGTTATTTTTTGACTTGAGTGTCCAACATTAGAGCTAATATTAATGCCAAAAATGAATTCAGTTTTTAAAAAATCATAAAAACAGGCTGTTACTTTTTGCTGTTTTCCCTGCAGTGATATCTTGTACCTCTGTTGATGATTCAATTTTATCATTTCCTAGAGATTTTTTTTTTTTTTGGAAATTTTGAATTTTGTAAGCCAAGGTTATTATTATTACTATCAGCTATATGGTGCAAGGAAGCCTGAGGCTTATGCTGCACCAACCAAAAAAAAAAAAAAAAAAAAAAAATTTCCTAAGTTACCCTGAGAGAGAGAGAGAGAGAGAGAGAGAGAGAGAGAGAGAGAGAGAGAGAGAGAGAGAGAGAGAGAGAAAGAGAGAGAGAAAAGTGAAAGAGAATCACCAAGAAAGAAAAGAATAATGATATCCAGCTCAGGACCCTTGCCAAGCCCATACTCACCAAATGTGAACCCTAGGTGTGCCAAGCCCATACTCACCAGATGTGAGCCCCTGGTGAGGTAAGCCCAGGTTAGACCAGTTTGAAATCAACAGGTGTAATCTTAAATTTTCCGCGGTTTTTCATGCCACCACCAACACTGTATCTGCAATTAGTTGAAAGCACAATTAAGAAATGGAGGACTTAATTGTGAAATGGAGGAGAAACTTTGAAAAATTAAGAGCATTCAAACATTAATTGGATACATTAGTATTAGTGGCAAAATGGTGCGAGGAAGCAAGATTATACAGCATCAACTATAGGTGGAAATGATAGGTGGAACAGGACCAGGGTATGTCTGCTAGGAGCAAAAGTTGATGACATTGTAAAGCAGATATCATCTTTTCAGGGCAAAAAAGGTGATACTGTTGTACACGTTGGAACTAATGACATCAAGACTAAGAGATCTGCAGATTTACTCAACAAGTACAGTCAATGTTGAACAAAAGTCGCGAGTTAGGGTTGAATGTGAAAGTGTTTGCAATTCTGCCCAGACACGATAGGAGGGCGTATATAATGAGAGCGTTGTCAATCAATTCGGCCCTGGAGAGATTGTGCAAGGCTCAAGGAAGAATTTTTTTCAGCCTGGTCTGTACTTGTTAACAGGAGAGACTGCTTCTTAAATAGAAAGGGTGCAAGAATATTTGCTGATGCTATCGAGGAAGTAGTGTTAGGTGGGTCAGAAAACTGCTAGCATGGGGGGGATATACAGACTAACAGGTTAACAGTGGCCACAGGCAGAGGCAAAAGTGATTCTTGTACTGCTTCTATTCGAATGGGCAGCATACTGGAAAGCAAGGTAATGGAGATTTCCAGGACTGCTGGGAGTCAGAGTGGAACAAGTAAATACATGGGCTGTGTTAGGGTGGCTAGGAGCAGGAACAGGTACATGTATACTTGAATCTACAGCAATGCTAGGAGTATAGTTAATAAATTTCATGAGCTTGAAGTGCTAGTCAAGACATCAAAGACAGTTTGTTTGGATATCGAAGACGTGGTGTCACACAGATGAGATACACTTAAATAGATGTAGGCAGTGCAGAGTTGGAATTTTGGGAGTAAAATGTGTATAGGAAGGATAGACAGGATAGGAAGGGAGGAGGGGTTATGCTGTTAGTTAAGAAACACAAAATCTAAGGAAGTGCATGCAACTGATGCTGGTGGACAATGCTGTGTTGAGTCAATTTGGTGTGAAATAAGCACTGAACAAGGAAAAATGAGAGTAGGTATGTGTTATAGGACTAATGAATCTGATGAGTATAATGAGTAATCGTGCAGAAAAATAGTGGGCCAGTAAATCAGCATGTCTTATAATGGGAGATTTTAAACTTTCCAGATAAAGACTAAGGCGCATTTAGGGCTAGAGCCTCAAGCTGCAAACAAATTTAGACTATGTATATAAAGTGCTTAGCATCATAATTCACAGCCATTTCTGAATAAACAGAAAATTTTTAAGGTGGCATCGTTTTAGGTTATATCTCATATTGTGAATACCTTCACAACGAGTTGCCATGATATTGCACTACTTCGAATAAGTAACGCTTCACCTAAGGAGAAGACTAATGTTACTTATTCTCAGATAGGTACCACCACCCAGACAGCACCGTTTCAGGGCTATTTGGCCCTTCTGAGGCTCTAGCCCTAAATGCGCCTTAGTCTAAATACATCATACACCATCAGGCATCTCTCATATTGTGGAGTTATACTGTTTTTGTATAACTCCTTGTTGCCATCTGTTTGGCATCTGTTTGCATAACTGTTTTTGCCATCATTGCATCACTTGGGTACCTACCCACTCACTGAAGAAGGGCCAAATAGCCCTGAAACGGTGCTGTCTGGGTGGTGGTACCTATCTGAGAATAAGTAACATTAGTCTTCTCCTTAGGTGAAGCGTTACTTATTCGAAGTAGTGCAATATCATGGCAACTCGTTGTGAAGGTATTCACAATATGAGGTATAACCTAAAACGATGCCACCTTAATTTTCTGTTTATTCAGAAATGGCTGTGTATTATGATGCTAAGCACTTTATATACATAGTCTAAATTTGTTCGCAGCTTGAGGCTCTAGCCCTAAATGCGCCTTAATCTAAATACATCATACACCATCGGGCATCTCTCATATTGTGGAGTTATACTTCATAACTGTTTTTGCCATCATTGCATCACTTGGGTACCTACCCACTCACTGAAGAAGGGCCAAATAGCCCTGAAACAGTGCTGTCTGGGTGGTGGTACCTATCTGAGAATAAGTAACATTAGTCTCCTCCTTAGGTGAAGCGTTACTTATTCGAAGTAGTGCAATATCATGGCAACTCGTTGTGAAGGTATTCACAATATGAGATATAACCTAAAACGATGCCACCTTAAAAATTTTCTGTTTATTCAGAAATGGCTGTGTATTATGATGCTAAGCACTTTATATACATAGTCTAAATTTGTTCGCAGCTTGAGGCTCTAGCCCTAAATGCGCCTTAGTCTAAATACATCATACACCATCAGGCATCTCTCATATTGTGGAGTTATACTTCATAACTGTTTTTGCCATCATTGCATCACTTGGGTACCTACCCCCTCACTGAAGAAGGGCCAAATAGCCCTGAAACGGTGCTGTCTGGGTGGTGGTACCTATCTGAGAATAAGTAACATTAGTCTTCTCCTTAGGTGAAGCGTTACTTATTCGAAGTAGTGCAATATCATGGCAACTCGTTGTGAAGGTATTCACAATATGAGATATAACCTAAAACGATGCCACTTTCCAGATATTGACTGGAACTTGTGGAATGGTCACGGAAAGGGAGGTCTTGTCTGACCAATTTGATTGGTTACTATGGTGTGGTCACTCAGGTAGCTGATAAACTGAATGGGTATTTTGCATGTACATTCACGTATGAGGAGTTATTCAATGAGGGGAGAGCCAGACGTTTATCAAAGACATTTATTGGACGACTATTTTCTACAACAACATGTTCGAGAGGCAACCAGAAGGAGTAATACTCTCGATCTGATTATCAGTAGTATTTCTTCATGCATTACGAATCTGCAGATAAAGGAATCACTGGGCGACAGTGATCACAATGTACTGATGTGGGAATTATTTAAAGATCTAACTACCATCAAGGCTAAAGAGAAGGGTTTTTGCTTTCAGAAAGGTGACTACAGAGGTCTCAGACAGTTTTTAAATTCTGTACAATGGAATCAACTGATGATGTTACAAACAGTGAATTCTAAATGTGAAGCCTTCAGGGATTTAATTTTGGAGGCTACTAGGCTTTTCATTCCAACTAAGAAATACTGTTCAAGGTTTAGACCTAAATGGATGTCAGATGAATTAATGAGGGCAGAGAAGAAGAATGTATGGGATGCATATAAAGTATCAGGCAACACAGAAGCCTATGGCATGTATAAAATAGTCTATAATCAAGTCACAAAGGAGGTTAGGCAGGCAAAGGTAGATTATGAGAAATCTTTGGCAAAGGATGCAAAGAAAAACAGCAAGGAGTTCTTTACTTATGTAAACTCTAGAAAAAAAGGGATGAATTAGATTGGACCACTTAACATAGATGGGTTGATTATTGATGATCACATTCAGGTAGCTGATAAACTGAATGGGTATTTTGCATCTACATTCACATATGCGGAGTTATTCAATGAGCGGAATGCCAGACGTTTATCAAACGCTAACAGGGAGTTAAGTGATTTTGTAATAACTGAGAACAAAGTGGAGGAGAAATTGTTGAGGTTAAACATAAGGAAGGCACCTAGAGTGGATGGGATCTATTCAGTTATATTAAAGGAGGCAGCAAAGGAAGTAAGCAAACCCTTCGCCATAATTATGAGTGCTCCTTGGACTCAGGGGAGGTCCCCATTGACTAGAGGTGTGCAAATGTATCACCAATTCACAAGGAGTTTCAAAAGGTGACACAAGTAACTACAGACCTGTTAGTTTAATCTGTGTTCCAGGAGAAAATAATGGAATCACTGGTTAAATAAACATTATAGGATCATCTAGACAAGACTGCAGTAATAGTTAAGACACAGCATGGGTTCGTCAAAGGGAAGACTTGTCTGACCAATTTGATTGGTTACTATGGTGTGGTCACAAAGGAACTGAATGCCAAAAATTAATTTTGATATCATATACTTGGATTTCAGGAAAGCTGTTGACACGGCTGTACATGGAAGACTGCTGTATAAATTGGAGAGGTATGGCATCATGGGTAAGCTGCTAGGACGGATAAAGGGATCGTTGAGTGGGTGACATCAGAGAGAGTGGTAATCAGTGGACACTGCTCTTCGTGGACAAATGTTATTAGTGGAGTTCCCCAGGATTCAATGTTGGGCCCATTGTTGTTTTGCATATTTATCAATGATATTGATGAAGGTATATCAGGTTTAATATACAAGTTTGCAGATGATACAAAGGTTGGCAGGGTTATTAATCACAGTATGATACTCCAATTGGATCTAGACAAATTGGGAAAATGGGCTGAGAAGTGGCAACTGGAGTTTAAAATTGACAAATGCAAAGTACTGCATATGGGTAGCAATAAACAAAGAGAAATGTACCAAATCGGTGGTACTACACTCAGGGAATGATACAAAGGTTGGCAGGGTTATTAATCACAGTATGATACTCCAATTGGATCTAGATAAATTGGGAAAATGGGCTGAGAAGTGGCAACTGGAGTTTAACATTGACAAATGCAAAGTACTGCATATGGGTAGCAATAAACAAAGAGAAATGTACCAAATCGGTGGTACTACACTCAGGGAACGATACAAAGGTTGGCAGGGTTATTAATCACAGTATGATACTCAATTGGATCTAGATAAATTGGGAAAATGGGCTGAGAAGTGGCAATTGGAGTTTAACATTGACAAATGCAAAGTACTGCATATGGGTATAGTGGACATAGTGTTTTTTGTTATGCGGTTCCCGTGGTTTCCCACAAATCCGCGTTAAATACTCTGTTAACATAGCAAAGCCAGTCAGTGTGGGTTATGTGTGAGTAGTGTGTTGTTTGTGTTGTTTGACTGGCCTCTTCGTTACTGGGGCGCCTCCGTAGCCAGGTGGGAAGGAGCAGCAGTGCGTAGCACACGCTTCTTGATTAGACCGGGGTTCGAGCCCGTCACCACCAAATACGGAGGATGCGGAAAGGTCAGGGAATGACCACCGCATATCCCGGAGCAATATGGCCTTAGTTGCTAATGCTCCTAAAAAAACCAAATAACAAACAATAACAATCGTTACTGGGAGGCGCGATCACCAGGAAGGAGCCTCCCAGCATCCGTCCACTGGCACGAGGAGCCGGACCAGGGAGTAAAAGACATCTGACGGGCCGTCCACACTCTTGCAGGAGCGAGAGTGGGGAGGGCCAAGGAAAGAGCGGAGAAGAGTGAGAAGCGGAGAAAGTGGAAGACAGACAAGATAGCGAGGATGACAGAGCGTAGGCATCCTCCCAGGCGAAACAGAGCAGGAAGAGTGCTAGGTGCAGTTGTAGGAGTCCTGGAGAAAAACTGTGGGTAGGAAGAAGAGAATAGGTAAAGTTCAAATTAAAGAGTCCAGGATCGTCACAATGGAGAATCACGGAGCGGCGTCGACAGGGCTGTCCGCCATTTGCAGTTTCATGTCTGGAAGTTTCCGGTGCTGGGTATCAGTTGCTGTCTAGAGGAGGTTATCCAGGAGTAGTGTTCGGGAGTTGCAGGTGATGCCAGCGACGACGAAAGGCCTCGTTGGCATAACTGGTCAGTGCACGGAAGGAATCATTAGATTCCAATAACTTGGTTTCTGGCCGAAGTGATGTAGTGTGGAGGTCTAGGAGTATTTGGTTTCTTAGATCTAAGTATACGTTGCATGAGTGCATCACGTGATCCCAGTCTTCAGGTTCTCCGCAGGTACAGAGGGCATCCTCGACTAGGCCGAACTCTAGAAGGCGTCTCTTGAAGGACCCGTGGCCAGTTAATAGGAAGGAAGCATAGACGTTAGGGAAGAACCAAGTGGAACGTTGCTTGTTGATGTAGGTTACCACAGGAAGGAAAAGTTTAGTAGTTGCACCAGTTGTAGAGTTATTCCAGCGGGTTTGCCATAAGTTTATGAATTGCAGCCACACACGTTTATGTTCCTGTTTGATGTCAGTATTGGTACGGGTCTGAATAGTGAGGAATTCAGCTTCCTTATTCCTCATGCCATCAAGAAGAATAAGGAAGCTGAATTCCTCACTATTCAAACCCGTACCGATACTGACATCAAACAGGAACATAAACGTGTGTGGCTACAATTCATAAACTTATGGCAAACCCGCTGGAATAACTCCACAACTGGTGCAACTACTAAACTTTTCCTTCCTGTGGTAACCTACATCAACAAGCAACGTTCCACTTGGTTCTTCCCTAACGTCTATGCTTCCTTCCTATTAACTGGCCACGGGTCCTTCAAGAGACGCCTTCTAGAGTTCGGCCTAGTCGAGGATGCCCTCTGTACCTGCGGAGAACCTGAAGACTGGGATCACGTGATGCACTCATGCAACGTATACTTAGATCTAAGAAACCAACTACTCCTAGACCTCCACACTACATCACTTCGGCCAGAAACCAAGTTATTGGAATCTAATGCATATGGGTAGCAATAAACAAAGAGAAATGTACCAAATCGGTGGTACTACACTCAGGGAAGTGGAAAGTGAAAAACACCTGGAGGTAATTGTGCAACCAAATATGAAGTTCGCTGAGGTGTGCAGACAGGCTGCCAGGGCAGGTCATACAGTCTTGTCAATGATATATAGAAATTTTGCTAGCAGGGACAGGGAGGTGATAATCCCGTTACAAGGTAAGGTTAGGCCACATCTAGAGTACTGTGTACAGGTCTGGAGGCCTCATTTCAGGAAGGATGTAGAGTTGTTATAACGAGTACAAAGAAGGGCAACAAGATTGTTGAGGGAAACAAAGGGGTGCTCTTACCAAGAAAGGCTTAAGTTCTGCAAATTGCAGCGCCTGGAGAGTATGCCTGTGAGGTGATCTGATTGAGGTGTATAAGGCCTTGAATGGGTTTAACAAGCTGAATGCTGATGGGATTCTTCATCTTGCTCAGACTAAGAACCTGAGGGGGCACAGTTTCAAAGGCACAGTTTCAAACTGAGGAAAGATAGTTGTAGAACAGATGTGCGGAAATTTGCCATTAGCCAGCAGGTAGTTGATTGGTGGAAGAGGCTTCCATCTTTTGTTGTGGAAGCTAATAGCTTAAATAAATTTAAGGCTGAGCTGGACAGGCATATGGAACGAATGGAGGGATGAAATGGAAGGTTTTCTCTTTTATTTTTTTTTGGCTGATGCTGCTTTTCTACTAATGCTAATGCTAGCTATAAAATAAAAATTTTACTTGATTGACCATTCCTTCCAATTATTTGTTGAATCCTTCCTTAAAATTATTTAAAATCAGCATGCCCACTTCCACAACTCCAGATATAAATTTGTCTCAGAAAAATCATCCTCTTTCAATTATTTTTTTATTTTTTTTTTTTTTTAGTTGTAGAACAGATGTGCGGAAATTTGCCTTTAGCCAGCAGGTAGTTGATTGGTGGAAGAGGCTTCCATCTTTTGTTGTGGAAGTTTTTTTTTATGTAAATCCCAAACACGAGAGGTACTAGAACCTATAGTACTTAGTACTGCACTTGGGTTGAGGCTGAGAAGACGAAAGAAGATATTTGTTGACATTGGACTTGAACTTCTGTAGACTGTAATTTTCAGGAAATACGTATGACGGAAGGTTGTTCCACAAAATGGCAGTTGAATAAATAAACGAGGAAGATGAAAAGTGGTTCTGTGAGTTTGAAGTTGGACAGTAAATGAATGTTGGATGGTGGCAGCACGTGCTTGGACTGTTTTGAAAGAGAGAGCGGGAATTATAGAAGACAAATGAGAAGAACAGTGCCCATGGAAATATCTATAGAAGAGGCATGCAGCAGAAACAGTACATCTATGAGACAGCGAGTGGAGAGACTTTGTTAGAGATGAATCATTAATTAACCTAACTGACCTCTTCTGAATGGAATCAAGAAGCCTGAGAGAGGTTTTGGCGGCGCCACCCCAGATGTGGGAACAATATTCCATGGTAGGGCAGATTTGCAATTTATACAGAGTGAGCAGCTGTTTGGAAGAAAAGTAATGCAGAGAGAAAAAGAGAAAACCAAGTTTTTTAGATGCAGAGGAAGCAATATTTGTAATGTGCTTGTGCCAAGAGAGATTAGAAGTCGGGGTAATCCCTGAAAGAGATATATCGTTTTGCCTAGAAATCGGAGTGTCACCAAAGATAAGCATAGGAGCAGAAGAATCCATTTTGCGAGATATAAGACAAGTCTGAGTTTTAGAAGGGTTGAAATCAACTAAGTTGTCTTTCCCCCACTGGAGAATTACATGAAGATCGGCATTTAAGGAATTGGTAGCAGATTTTCGAGAAGTTGAAGCTGATTGAGCAGGGCAAGGTTTCTCAAAATGGAAAGTGGAATGCAATGTGCTATCATCGGCAAAACTATGGATAGGATTTCCAGTCAATGGAAGAAGGTCATTGATATGCAAGAGGAAAAGAGTGGGGGAAAGAACTGAACCTTGGGGGACACCGGCAATAGTGGAGAAGTTAGAAGACAGAGAGCCATCTACCATCACCCTTAGTGAGCGATCAGAGAGAAAACTGGATAACCAATTACTAAAAACAGTTGGAAAACCAAAAGATGGAAGCTTGTTTAGAAGACCTTTATGCCAAACACGATCGAAAGCCTTTGAGATGTCAAGAGCAACTACTTGTGTTTCACCGAACCTTTCCATTGAATTAGTCTATAAATGGGTAACGTAAGCCAGAATATCACCATTGGATCGACACTGACGGAATCCATCCTGGTGATCATTGATCAGACGGAAGGATTCTATGTAGTTTAAGAGTTGGCGGTTAATTGATTTCTCCATTACTTTAGAAAGAGTAGATGATGTTGTTGTTATGTGGTTTTTATTGCCATATTGCTTCAGGGATATGTGGTGGTCATTTCCTGACCTTTCCACATCCTCCGTATTTGGTGGGCACAGGCTCGAACCCCGGTCTAATCAAGAAGCGTGTGCTACTCACTGCTGCTCCTGCCCACCTGGCTAGGGAGGTGCCAGAAAGAGTAGATGTAATTGCAATAGGACGATAACTGGATGGGAGGGATTTGTCACCCTTTTTAGGAACTGGCTGGATATCAACAAATTTCCAAGCAGAAGGAAAAACACCTTTGGAATAAGAAAGTGAAAAAAGGCGGCAAAGAATAGGAGTAAGTTCAGGAGCACAGGTTTTGAGAACAAGTGGAGAAATACCATTGGGACCTGGACCTTTCTTAGCATCAAGGTTCGTCAAAATCCTTCTGACATCCTTTTGACGGAAGACCACAGAAGGAATTGAATGGAGCGTGTCGGGAATGGTGGGAGGAGTTTTACCAAGATCATTAATACATGAGTTGGAAGAAAAATGGGATGCTAGCAGGTCAGCTTTATCATTGGCTGAAGTGAAAACAGAACCATCTGGTTTGGACAGAGGTGGGAGCAGAGATGGGCAAAAGTTGGGGCCAATAGCTTTGGCAAGAGACCAGAATGCTCAGTTACTATTAGGGCAAGAAGCAAGTTTTCTACTCTTAGCCTATTCAAAATCTAGTTTGGACTGATTAACAACTGCTTTAAAATTGTTGCGAGCTTTGGAGTAGGCAGAAAATGAAACTAAAGAATTAGAAACAAGCCAATTTCGATATTCAGCATTCTTCTCCTGAATGGCCTTAGCACATTTATTGGAAAATCAAGGTTTAAAAAAAGGGTGATATTTTAAAGTGGAGTTTGGGATAAAGAATTATATTCGTGCAAGAATAATTTCACTGACATGATCTGAGCAAACGTTGACATCAGAAGTTTTTAAACAGTAATCCGACCAAGAAAAAGAAGAAAATAAATCTCGAGTATCATCCCATTTTGCATTCTTGTAATGTCAAACAACACAAGGTTGGGAACAGCCATGAGATAAAGGTTCCATTGGAGAAGAGACAATCACCAAGTTGTGATCTGAAGTGCCTAAAAGACCTCTCACTTCAACCATGTACTTAGAAGGGTTGTTTGTGAGAAAAAGATCAAGCGTGTTGGCTGTATGATTAGGATTGTCTGGTATTCTTGTAGGCAAAGGAACAATCTGTGCAAGGTCATTAGTAATTGCAAAAGCCTCAGCATCTCAACCAGCTGGGTCGGTGTGGCTAGAAAACGGAAGCCAGCTGGAGTTGTGAACATTAAAATCACCAAGGAAAATTACCTCACTGTTAGGAAAGTTGGGCTGGAGAAAGTCAAGTTGCAAAGAGGGGAAGTCAAAGAGCTCCAAGTGATTAATAGAGTTGGGAGAAATGGTAGAGAAAACAGATGAATTTGACACAATGATGTAGAGTGATTTTAAACCAGAGAAGATCAAAGAGAGGAGATTCCAAAGTCTCTGACAGTGAATATCAGAACGGACATATGCACAAGTACCACCTTTGAGGAGAAAGAAATCATACAGGGAATAATTTGGGCATCTGACATGAGCAGTAGTTGAATCAACCAACAACTGAGATTCTGTCAGAAAAAGTACATGGGGTTTGGCAGACTGCAAGTGGAAATGGACATCACCGAGATTAGAATTGAGACCACGTATATTTGTGAAATGAATTAGGAAGTGTTTGGGAGGTTTAGATCTTTTCGCAGATAAGCTTGCTCTATTAGTTTGACAATTCATGGTGTATTCAATGGTAAGAAAAAGTGGGTGGGACATGCTGTATGAAGTAATGAAATTTTTGGATATGGCGTACACATGGTAAGTATATAACCAGATCCTTGACATAACGTGGCCTCGACAATGTTCCCCACATACACACTACTCTGCCTCTCTCCAGTCACTATCTGGCAGAGTAGACGGAGCAAGATTATACACTAGCTGATCCGGAAGCCTCCTAGAGAGTTACGAATAGGTTTGGTCAGGTGTACTAACTAGCGGCTGGCCTGCGAACACCATTTTAGAGCTGTAACCTCGAAATGTAAGGAATATTGGATTTCGCCACGATGTTCATCATAACCTCAAAAGTCATCAACCATACTGCATGATGGAAGAGTCTGGGTAGTCACCCACCATATACTTGTGCATGGAGGTTATACCCAGGATTACTAACAGTCCCACCATCGTGAAGGAGCAAGCAGAGGATATGGCTGTCACAGACTGTCCAGACTTCCCCGAAATTGGGTCCACTTGACTTGAGTGTCACCTGAATATCAGTTCCATCAGCGTTATAGACTTCCAGGTAGCAAGTACAGCTTGTCTGGCATAGCTGAGAGAATGTCTGTGACAACCTCAAGGACCATGTGCAATTTATGTGCCATTATGTGGATTGTCCAAGAAAGGATCAGGATGCTATCAGAATTTAGTTTAAAACCATTTATAATCCTTAAACACTTAAACATAGATGCCTAGTTTCCAGACACACAATATACAGGGGCTCACATCTGGTTAGTATAGGCTTGGCACACCTAAGGTCCTGAGCTGGATATCATGATTCTTCTCTTTCTTGGTGATTTCTTTCTACCTCTCTCTCTCTCTCTCTCAATTTTATTTTGCTATTTTTATTTTGTTTTCTTTGCTTTTTTAATTAGCATTATATTGAGTATATTGCTATAATTTTAGTTACTTGAGGATTAGTTTTTGTTTTTTGTTTAAAAAAAATTAATTAATTAATTAAAGTTCTATAAAACTAGTTCTATCCAGGTAACCAATGAGTTGCCTACTTTTTAAAAACAAAGACTAATCCTCAAGTAACTAAAATTATAGCAATATACTCAATAAAATTCTAATTATAATACGACAACACACTTTTAAAAATATTCCGTGCTACAATTTATAATATAAAAAATTGCACTAACTTAAAATATATTAAAAAAAAAAACTCTCACTAAGTTAAGAACAAGTGTGCATAAAAACCAGTTGTTGCAGAGTAACCAGTAGAGTGACAGTTATCCAGAATGATTAAAGTCAAACCTCTTCCAGATAGCAAAATTTTCCAGATAATCAAGCGTAAAGTAAAATTAAATAAATTCTGTTATAATGTATTAAGGTAAATTTACAAGACTTTAAATAGCATGGAAAAAACTGAATTTATTTAATTAAAAATAGTCAACAAGAAGAGGAAAGAAGTGAATCAAATAGTCAACAAGAAGATGAAGGAAGTGAATGAAATAGTCAACAACTTATGTATTAAAAATTCACACATTTACATATGTATGTACTGTATATTCAGATAGGTATTTTATTGCAAATCTGACGTGGAAAAAATTTTAAAGTAATTTTTTTAAATAATGTTCGATAATTTTTTGCTTCATTTGTAACGGTTTTTTTTTTTTTTTTTTTTTTAGGCTGTGAAATCTCTCAAGTTCCTTTATAATATCAATTTGATTATATCACATTCTTCCTGGTTTTCTGCCCATTTCAGTGTTGTTTCTTTTTGTTCACAGTTTACTGTAAAAAAATTGAGAAAAATAATAAATTGCAGTTTCAGGCCGATATTATTCTTACCGAAACTGGAGCTGAAGCAAACATAATATGAAATGAAAAGAACAAATACAGTGGACCCACACTTTACAATGGGTTCACTATACGATCAAATCACTTTACAATGGACTCTCCATGACCTTTCACTACACGATATGTAGTAAGCGTGGGACATTTTGATCATGTTTGCAAATTGAATTTTCATTCTATTTTAATTAATTAATTCTATTAAACGAAGTTTAAAAAATAGGAATGAAAAGAAGATTCTCAACATTTATTTTTGTTTTTTATATGATTTCAGTGAAGGCGAAACTTTTCATCATAATAAGATAAAAACCCACAGAATTCCAGCTATCGGTATTATCACAAATGCAATAAGATAGATTATTAGAAAACAGACCTTGTGCATCGGGTTGCATTAAATCATCCAAGTTTCTTGCGACAACCGACTTTTTCTTTTTTTCCCTTCGGTCGCCGCAAGAAACTTGGATGACATGATGCAATAAGATCGAGTTTACTACCCGTTTTTAATAGATTGCACTAACAATTTAACTGGAAAGTGCAAATTGTTTTTATTATTTTATGGTCGTGATCTCCAGAAATGTGCTTTAGAAAAATATCACAAATGTGTTCAAAATTCATTCTTATAACAAAACATAGCAACAAACGATGAAAGTGTAGTGCATTTTAATGATTTGAGCGGCTGATTCTACTAACCAGTGATCACTGGCGCCTACTTATTTAGCTCTACAATGGCTTACGATTGTCTCCGACCGGACCACGTGGTCCTTTATCTCAGCCAATAGCAGCATTTGTAAACATGTTGGGTACATGTTTTGTTTTTGTATCCTTTAGTTCAAGTGATTATTTTTGTGCTTACTTTCCATAAATTTACTGTATTGAATTCTTGAACGTACAACATTGCATAATATGGCCCCAAAAGAGCGCAGCAAGAAGAAAATTTCAATTAAAATTAAACAAGAAATAGTGAAAAAACATGATAATGGTGCTAAAATTACAGCACCATTATCATGTTCAAGCGCAAATATGGGTTTTTACAGTCAAACATTTTTACCATAGTGAAACAAAAAGAAAACCTTAAAAAAAATAAAGTTAAAAGTAAGTGATAAATCTAACACAGTCCAAAAAGGCAGAGAACTGATTGTAGAAATGGAAAGGCTTTTGTTGCTGTGAATAAAAGCGAAAGAAATGAAGGGCAATAAAGTTCCCGGACAATACATTTGCGAACATGCAAAGCAGATTTTTGAGGACTTAAACACCTTCAGCTAGTGATAACAATATGGGGACTTTAAAGCCAGCAAAGGTTGATTTGACCATTTTAGAAAAAGGTGCAATATTAAAGTGTTATAAGGCATGGAGAGGCTTGCAGTGCTGATCAGGAAGCAGCTGAAAACTTTAAGGTGGAGTTTCAAGAGCTTGTTGAGAGGAGGGTTACCTTCCTCAAGAAGCCTTTAATACAGGCAAAACAGGCCTCTTTTGGAAAAGAATGCCTACGAAAACATACATCACAAAAGAAGAGGCCACGCTGCCTGATCATAAGCCTATGAAGGATAGGCTTACTCTGCTATTGGGGTCCAATGCCTGTGGAAATTTTAAACTTAAGCCAATGTTGGTTTACCACTCAAACTCCCAGAGTGTTTAAACAGAAAAAGGTCATCAAAGGCAGGTTGGGTGTCTTCTGGCGGTGTAACAAGAAGGCCTGGGTGACAAGACACCTCTTCAATAAATGGGCATTTGAAGTGTTTTGTCCTTCAGTCAAAGGTTACTTAGAAAAAAAAAAACAAACTTCCTTTAAAGGCACAGTTAATTTTGGATAATGCTCCAGGTCTTGATTCCCCAACTTGTTCGATTTCTGGAGGAGCAATTTAACTTCATTACTGTCAAATTTCTCCCACTCAATACCACCCCTCTGCTTCAGCTGATGTATCAGCAAGTGATTGCAAACTTTAAAAAAAATTTACACAAAGAAGATGCTTGCGAAGTGCTTTAAAGAGACTTCAAGAGACAGAGCCATCACATTAAAGGAATTCTGGAAGACCAGGTTTAACATATTAGACTGTGTAAAAATGATTGTCAGTTCTTGGAATGAAGTTTCTGCTAGGTCCCTCACTGCAGCCTGGAAGAACTTATGGCCTTCAGTCATCCATGATATTGAAGGATTTGAAGCTGAAGGTGTTCTAGAGCAGGAAATAATCACTCTTGGTGAGTCCTTGGCTCTAGAGATTGATGCGGCAGATGTGGAGGAGTTAACTGCGGACCACGGAAGGGAGTTAACAACAGAGGACCTCCAGGAATTAGAGCAGATGGGCGAGTATGACAGTGGAGATGAGGAACATGTAGCAACAACTCAAGAAATTAAGGACATGTTTGCTGCGTGGGATACTGTGAAGAGGACAGTAAGAAAAAAACCCAGATATTGAAACCACTGAACTGATGACCTGCAAATTTAAAGATCAGGTGTTAAGTTATTTCAAGAAACTTCAGAGAAAGCACCAAAAGCAAACCATTTTGGACAGTTTTTATACCATAAGTAGCAAGAAGCAGCGATAAGCAAAAGGGAATAAGTAAAAAAGGCAGGAAGGGAAAAATGTGTGGCATTATCAGAATCTCTTTTCTTTTTCTTTTTTTTTAAAATTTGTATCATGGTCTACTGTTTATTCCGGTGTATAAAACACACCATAATTTCAGAGCGAGTTATTTTTAGAACACCAGATCCTGAAGGTTGCCCTGATATCTTGATGGTAAAAGGTTCTCTTCAGCTCCATCACCACACCAAGATTGACACAGCTTTTCCAATGTCAGTTAAATGAAAATTACGATTTTTGTTTTTTTAATGTTCATAGTTATCAATTCTCATTTTAAACAGCATTTGGGGGGGGGGGGGGGGTAAGTAAAAAATGTCTGGCACTATCAACATTTTTTATCTCTTTTCTTTTTTTTTTTTTTTAATTTGTATCATGCTCTACTGTTTATTCCGGTGTATAAGATGCACCACAATTTCAGAGCGAGTTATTTTTAGATAAAAGGCGCATAGTATACACCGGAAAATATAGTATTCAGTATTTGATATAAAACTAATACAATTTCTATTATAAAAATTACCCTTTACAGAGATAAATAGCTTAGTTATATAGCAAAAATTTCAAATTCCGAGGACTTGGAACGAATTATCAAAAAACAGGGTATTATTGGGTTCACATTACGATATTTTCACGATATGATGGTGTTTCTGGAACGAATTAATATTGTAAAGTGGGGATCCACTGTATGTCATGGAAAATTGGGTTCAAGAAAGTGAATGACTAAACTCTATCACTCATGGTCTTCGAGAAAGCCCATTAGTCCTAATCCAACATTTCACCAGGTATACGACGTAAAAAAACAGACAGAAGTACTCTCGTAGCATAATAAACATTTGTCTCAAATACTACCATTAATTTTAAAAAAGAAGAAAAATCAGCCTTTCAAATTATTCAGGAAAACTGACATTCCAAATAACCGATGTTCTACTGTACTTACAGACTTTTATTAATTAGTTATATGTTTCTGATATAATACTACAGGGTGTCTGAAGACACAAAAAAGTTGCCAGAAATATCTATTAACAACCATGTTATAAACTTCTACAGCCATGGGATTCTCACATTTTTTTATAAATGGCATAATTACTGCCATTTTGAAGGTGATATTTTAATAAGGTTTAAATGCATAATTGTAATAATGTTAAAATATTGTATTTTTACAATCTTTTTTAACATTACTAAACAGGAGAAAAAATAAATAACTATTCGCATGTGACTACATTTATAAGTTTCTCTAAATTGCTGCCAAAAAATTTACATAATGAATGATTTAAGTGAATTATGTTTCCAAAAATTAGCATCTTCATATATATTTAGTAAAATAAACATATTTTTGGCCATGGCAATGTTTCAAAGTATTTCATATATTTCCCACAACTTAATAAGTAGAAACAATACCTGACATAATTCTTGTCCTCTTTGTAATACATCATATGTAGCTTGCTGCATATGAGTGACACTCTCACTATGAATCTGTAACATTTGTTCAGCTTGCTGTATATCATGAGGCATATCACCATGTTGCAGTTCCTCTGCCCATAATTCCAGCTGTGACGAAACCTTTAAGAAAAACAGTCTTTGATTCCTTGAAATCGGAAAATATCCAAAATTAACAAAAGTAGTGTGCACCTAATCAATGACAGCTAAACCTCAGATTCATATTGTCCCTTTTCTTTTTTTCTTAGAAGTCAGGAGTGAAATACAAAAAATATTCTTATAGACACTGACCTGACAAAAAATGTGACAACAAAATTTTAAAGAGGTAAAATAAAGTATAAAGTCTACCTAAATAGAACAGAATAATTTAGGGCGATTTAGGGTTTCAAAAAATGAAAGACTAGAATGAATGGAAGATAATTCTTCCAGAAGTGTACCCTGGAACTCCAGTGATTTAATATGCCTCCTTGACTGGCTAATGCTGTCGCATACCAATATGAAAATTTATCAAGAGTAAAATGAAAAAAATGAAGGCTGTCCAAGGAAGAATAAAAGGAAATATATGGAAAGAATAGAAGGAGGAGAAGAAATTTTGCCAATGATGCCAATCTTTTCAAAGGGAAATCAATGACAGCTACACCTCAGATTCATAATGTCCCTTTTTTTTTTTCTTAGAAGTCAGGAGCGAAATACAAAAAATATTCTTATAGACACTGAACTGACAAAAAATGTGACAACAAAATTTTAAAGTAAAATAAAGTATAAAGTCTGCCTAAATAGAACAGAATAATTTAGGGCGATTTAGGGTTTCAAAAAATGAAAGACTAGAATGAATGGAAGAAAATTCTTCCAGAAGTGTACCCTGGAACTCCAGTGATATAATATGTCTCCTCGACTGGCTAATGCTGTCGCATACCAATATGAAAATTTAGAAAGAGTAAAATGAAAAAATGAAGGCTGTCCAAGGAAGAATAAGAGGAAATATATGGAAAGAATAGAAGAAGAAGAAGGAATTTTGCCAATGATGCCCAAATGTAATCCAACAGGTGAAGAACAAATATAGCACTTTGAAAATCATTCAACCCAAATATTCTAACACATGTTATGCCCTCCAAACTTTACTATTTCCCATGTACACTGTATTAGTTATATATTTTTATATTAGTGTGTGTAATGCAACTTCACTATTTCAGACATTGATATAATGGCACTTTTGGGTGTTTTAGTTTACTTTACTACCCTAACATGCTTTTATTTTCCTGTTATTTTTTACATATTCTAAATTATGTATGTATCCCTTGGTTCCTTTTTCACAAAATTAATTTTATTTTTGTCTATTCATGCTTTATAACTATAGTTTCACCTTCACTACTTTATGTTTGATATGTCACATATTTTGTCCTCACTAGAGGTGCTGTCTTTGGATATTTATATCCTGTTCACGCATTTTCAATTTCATTTTATCACACCTTCAAGTGCTTCGCTAGTCAGGCCAATGTTTGCTTATTAGTTGCCATTGTGTTGGGGCCACTGCCACCATATTCAAACTGGGTTGAGGGGATAAATAGAAATTAATTGGACATCCACTATATAAACTGTGAATGAAAAACTGACTTTAGAAGAGTCACGAAGGTTAATCAAAACACTATGGTTATCAAAACACAATGTTCTTCCCGTGCCCATGGGAGTGCTTTGCAGCATCAGGAAAAGATAGGGCAGGGCCAATGAATTCCTTCATCTATTATTCAAACCAGATATTTCTATTTATCCTTCATTGGACATATTATTCATTTTACTCTCTCTAAATTTTCATTTCAGTGTGTGACAACATTAGCTGGTCAAGAAAGCATATTGTCTCAGCAGCCTCCAATATGGATTTCATCAGCGTCAATCCGCTGGTGATATATTGGCTTAACTTACCTATTTATGGACAAATTCAACAGAAAAGTTTGGTGAACTAAAGCAGTTCCTCTTGACATTCCAAAGGCTTTCGTTCATGTTTGGCAAAAAGGTCTTCTAAATAAGCTTCCACCTTATGGTTTGCCAACTGCTTTTTGCAATAGGGTATCCAGTTTTCTCTATGAGCACTCACTGCAGGTGATGATAGATGGCCCTATGCATTTTTAATTCTCAAACTAATGCTGGTGTTCCCCAAGATTCAGCTCTTTCTTGCACTCTTTGACTCTTGTAGTAGTGGCATGTGATGCAAGAAAGCAAGTGGAGCTTATGCAGCATCAGCCAAAAAAAAAAAAAAAAAAAAATCACACCATTCCCTCCAAATGCCTGTCCAGTTCCTCCTTAAATTTATTTAACCGATCAACTTCCACGACAGATGGAAGTTTGTTCCAGCAATTAACCACCCGCTGACTAAAGACAAATTTCCGCACATCTATTCTACATCTGTCCTTTCTTAATTTGAATTTATGCCTCCTTAGGTTCGTAATCTGAACAAGTGGAAGGATCCCATCACAATTCAGAGTGCTCAACCTATTCAAGGCCTTATACACCTCAATCAGATCAACACGCAGGTGCCTAGTCTCCAGCCACTGCAATTTGCAGAACTTAAGCCTCTCTTGGTAAGAGGATCCCTTCATTCCCCTCACCAATCTTGTTGCCCTTCTCTGTACACGCTCAAGCAAATCTACATCCTTCCTAAAATGAGGCCTCCAGACCTGTACGTAGTACGCAAGGCGTGGCCTGACCATTGCTGTATACAGAGAGACAATCACCTCCTTTTCCCTGCTAGCAAAATTCCTATATATCATTGGCAAAACCCCATGACCTGCCCTGGCAGCCTGTCTGCATTGCTCAGAAAACTTCATATCTGACTGCACAATTACTCCCAGGTCTTTTTCATTTTCTACCACCTTAAGTGTAGTACCGGAGAGTTGGTACGTTTCTCTGGGGTTACTTCTACCTATGCAGTATTTTGCATTTGTCAAGGTTAAACTTCAGTTGCCACTTCTTAGCCCATCCGCCCAAATTATCTAGATCCTGTTGCAGTAGCACACTGCCATTACTGTCATTAACAACCTTGTCAAACTTTGTATCATCTGCAAACTTCGACACTAAGCCTGATATACCTTCATCAATATCACTGATAAATATACAAAACAACAGTGGGCCCAACACCGAACCCTGTGGGACTCCACTAATAACATTAGTCCACGAAGAGCAGGACCCATTGATTACCACCCTCTGTCTTCTCCCACACAACCATCCTTTTATCCATTGTAGCAACTTACCCTTAATACCATTCTGCTCCAATTTGTACAATAGTCTTCCATGTGCAACAGTGTGAAAAGCTTTTCTGTTTGTTTGTTTTTGTTTGTTTGTTATTTGGTTTTTAGGAGCATTAGCAACTAAGGCCATATTGCTCCGGGATATGCGGTGGTCATTCCCTGACCTTTCCGCATTCTCCGTATTTGGTGGTGACGGGCTCGAACCCCGGTCTAATCAAGAAGCGTGTGCTATGCACTGCTGCTCCTTCCCACCTGGCTACGGAGGCGCCAAGCTTTTCTGAAATCCAAATATATGATATCAAAATTATTTTTTGCATCCAGTTCCTTTGTAACCACATCATAATATCCTATCAAATTTGTCAGACAAGACTTTCCCTTAACAAACCAATGCTGTGTCTGAATTACTGCTGCAGTCTTGTCTAGATGATCCTGCAATGCATCTTTAACCAGTGACTCCATTATTTTACCCGGAACAGAAGTTAAACTAACTGGTCTGTAATTACTCATTAGTATTAGTAACGGCTGCATGGTGCAAGAAAGCTTATGGCTTATGCTGCACCAGCCAAAAAAAAAAAAAGAAAAAAAAACAATGATAAAAAAAAAATAATAAATAAATAAACTAAATAATAATAATTAATAAAAAAAATAAAAATAAAAAAAATAAATAACTAACTAAATAATAATAATTAATAAAAAAAATAAATAAATAACTAAATAATATTAATTAATAAAAAAAATAAAAATAAAAAATAAATAAACTAAATAATAATAATTAATAAAAAAATAAAATAAATAAATTACTAAATAATAATTAATAAAAATAAATAAATAAATAACTAAATAATAATTAATAAAAATAAAAATAAATAAATAAATAATAATAATTAATAAAAAATAATAATAAATAAATAAATAATAATAATTAATAAAAATGATAATAAATAAATAAATAAATAATAATCATATCACCCTTCGATCCCCCTTTGTGAATTGGGGATACATTTGCACATCTCCAGTCCGTGGGGACCTCCCCTGAGTTCAAGGATGCTCTCATAATTATGGCTAAGGGTTTGCTTACTTCCTTTGCTGCCTCCTTTAATATAACTGGATAGATCCCATCCATCCCAGTGCCTTTCTTATGTTTAACTTCAACAATTTCTCCTCCACTTTGCTCTCAGTTATTACAAAATCATTAAGCACCCTGCTACAATTTAGCATTAGCATTAGTAGAGGCATATGATGCAAGAAAGCAAGCTTATTCAGCATCAGCCAAAAAAAAAAAAAAAAAAAAAAAACACACACCACTCCCATTTCACCCCTCCGTTCGTTCAAAATACCTGTCCAGTTGAGCCTTAAATTTGTTTAGGCTATCAACTTCAACAACAAGTGACGGAAGTCGGTTCCACCAACCAACCACCCACTGGCCAAAGGCAAATTTCCGCACATCTATCCGACATCCGTCCTTCCTCAATTTGAATTTATGCCCTCTGAGGTGATTATTTTGAGCAAGATGAAGAATCCCATTGGCATTGAGGAATTTGATAACCTTCTGATATTTTCAAACCTTAATAACTCCTCTTGTGTGAATGTAGATGCAAAATACTCATTCAGTTTGTTTGCTATCTGAGCAGGATCATCAACAGTCAAACCATCTATATCAAGTGGACCAATCAGATTCATCCCTTTCGAGTTTATATAAGTAAAGAAATCCTTGCTGTTTTTCTTAGCATCCTTTGCCAAAGGTTTCTCGTAATCTGGCTTCACCTGCCCATCTGCCATAGGCTTCTGTGTCGCCTGATAATTTATATGCATCCCATACATTTTTCTTCTCTGTTACGAGTCTCATTAGTTCATTTGATAACCATTTAGGCCTAAACCTTGAACAATATTTCTTAATAGGTATGAAACGTTTAGTAGCATCCATGATTAATTCCTTGAATGCTTCCCACTCAGAATTTACTACTGGTAACATCGTCAGTTGATCCCACTGTACAGAATTTAAAAACTGTCCGAGACCGCTGTACTCACCTTTACGGAAGCAAAAACCCTTTCCTTTACCCCTGATGGCAATTATATCTTTAAGTAAATCCCACATCAGTAACACTGTGATCACTGCCACCTAGTGGTTCCTTTATCTTTGTATATTAATGACCTTCCATTAACACGAAATCCTACCCAGAATTTTGCTGATGATGGCACATTGAATTCTACCTTCCAGTTTGGCAAACCCTGCCCTGCACAAACAGATTCCACTTCACTTCTTGAATATCCACTACCAATTCCTTAAATACTGATCTCCAGGTAATCCTCCAAAGGGGCAAAGATAACTTAGATAATTTCAATCCTTCTAAAACTCAGTCCTGTCTTATATTTCACAAAAAGGATTCTTCTGCTTCCACGCTCATCTTCGACGACACTCAGATTTCTAGACAAGATCACATCTCTATTATATTCCCTGACTTTTAATCTCTCTTGGTATAAGCACATCACAAACACTGCTTCCTCTGCATCTAAAAAGCTGGATTTTCTCTTTTGTTCTTGGTGTTACTTTTCTTTTAAACAATTACTCACACTGTAAAAATCTGAAATCTACTCTACCATGGAATATTGTTCCATATCTAGAGCATTGGCCCTAATAACCTCACTCAGGCTTCTCAACTCCATTCAAAAGATGGCAGTTAGGTTAATTATTAACCCATCTCTTACAAAGTCTTTCCACTCTGTCTCATATACGTTCTGTTCCTGCTGCATGCTTTTTCTATAGTACCTCCATGGGTACTGTTGTTCTGAAGTGGCTTCGATAATTCCCCTTCTCTCATCCAAACTAGTTAATACACATGTCACAACCAGTCGGCATCTTTTTACCATCCAACTTAAAACTCACAGAACCAACATTTCTTCTTCCTCATTTATTCTTCCAACTTCTGTTTTCTAGAACAACCTCCCTCCGTATGTATTTCCCAAAAATTACAATCTACAGAAATTCAAGTCTAATTTCAACAGATATCTTCTTTCATCTTCTGAATATCCAACTCATGGATAGCACTAAATACTATAGGTCTATTACCTTTCTGGTTTCATGAAAAAAAAAAAAAATTATTTCTGAAACCTTTTTTTTTCCCCATTCATTCAAGTATTTCATTTTTAGTAACCCTAAACATGAAGAGAGCCATAGTAATGTCTCACTGGTTTTTGGCATTTTCTTCCATTTCCTGTTATTCTTTTTCTCTATAAATGTACTTGATTTTGCTACTTTAAAAATATTTTGTCACATTTCCTGTCTAGTTGGTATAGACAAGAATATTGTTTGTACACAACAAATGTTAGTTTCTTACTTGAGATATTCCTCTAAGATGCTAAATACAATGAAAGTAAAGTGATGGTCTGTAGAATTTTAAAACAAATATTACTGACCCAAGAAAATATTTTTTTATTTTTCACATATATACGCATGTGTGAGTGTGCATGCGTGTGATGTATAAGTGAATATAAGTTTGTGTGTTTCTTTCGGGATTTTTTAGGCACATCGGCATCTATGGCCATAACGTGCCAGAGAATATAAGTGATATTCAAAAGCAAAGAGTGAGAAGAGTAGAGAAATGAAAGAAAGAAATTATGTTGTGTGTGTGTGTGTGTGTGTGTGTGTGTGTGTGTGTGTGTGTGTGTGTGTGTGTGTGTTAAAGATAAAAAAAAAAATAAAAAAATAATTATACACAAATGCACAAATAAAAATAGATAAATATATTATCACATAGTGCACAACCGTGGTGTCATTTTCAAGAGCCAAGTAGATATATAAAAAGGAAGAAGAGAAAAAAGAGATTAAGAGATGCCAGAGCTTTGCTCTGGAAATAAAACACACTGTTTTTGCTAATTCAAGCTGCAGCATATCAAGTGACGAGAGTCCCCTATCACCTAGTACTGCCTAGGGTCATAAGGTCAGACCACTTGAAAATGAAGGTGGCTTAATTAATTAATGTAAATGAAAACAACTGTATGATGGAAATATATTCTAAATTCTTTATAAGTGAGACGACAATCTGAATTATGACTGTTTAAAAAAATGACAGAAACTGATTATAAAATTACAATTGAAAACACTGGAAGAGGCATAAAAAAATATTAAAATGGAGAGAGCTACTACTTTAATGGTGCTGAGATCTATAATTCTTTACTCATAGTATTAGAGCATGTCTCAACTTCGGCACCTAAAATTAATTGGACATCCAGTATATAAACTGTGAATAAAAAATTGACTTTAGAAAAGGAGTCAGGAACGTTAATATCCAAGAAATGACTTCAGTGATGCCTTTGGTTTTTTCCCAAGCAGCTTTTATTCTTAGATATATGGATAAGTGCGCCAGTTCCATCTGATAATATGGGAGCAGCTTAGTTAATAGATTCCTCGAGATAAAGAATTTTCTAACCAATATACAAAAGTGTCATGCAAGGACTGTCACTTATGTTGAACCTTAGGCAAGAAAATAAAGTGCAAAGTTTAGAGGCAGAAGATACTGCATTGAGTATTGATGTTTACCTTATCAGTATGGGATCGGACAACTCATTAATTCATTGGTTACAATTTGCCTGAAAAATGCATTCGATGAAGGGTTCTTTCCGATTTTGAGAGAGAGAGAGAGAGAGAGAGAGAAGAGAAAATCTTTATTGTTTTCAATTTGAAGTCCCATTTTTCCTTCTACTGAGCAGCTGCTACACTTTTTGGTTGAGTTAGGAATAGTTGCCCTGTTTTTTCTCTGAAATAATCAGATTCCTTGGATTCAATTTTTGATCACTGAAGTGGCAGATTTTCTTTTAGGAATCAGTCTAGAATTAACATCCAGATTTTCTAAGGATGTGACAAGGATAAGTGCTTGATCTAACTTTTAACATTGTGTTTGTAGGCAACAGATCCTCATTCCTTCATTAATACCCTTAACTGATAAACTGACGGAACAAGGAGCTGACCACAAATTCTGAATCAATATGTTTTACATCATGGAGATAGGTTAAACTAGCTAACCTGTTGTAAAAACTGCTGCATGCTTTCATAATTTCATTGATTGCAAAGCAAGATTCTGTCTAGGTGAGAAGTAATTCTCGACTTTTTGGAGAATTCTCTGATTAGTCGTATGAAGTGCTTTAACACTTCATACAACCTAGTATTCTGGTGGTGGTGGTGAGTTGTTCACAAAAGAACTAGCTCTGCCTAACATGCATTGTTTTATAATGAAGATTAAGTGTTGCTCTTGCCCAAGAACCAGTTTTCTAAAGCTGTTCTGCATTTAAAAGAAATCATGGATGTTATGTTCCCCTAATTTTGCCCAAAAAGTATCCAGCAAAGATCCTTGGTTGTAAAAAGGAGAATTAGAATTGTTGTTTCAATTGTTTATGCCTACAACACTCATCAAATTCAAAGCAACCATTATTCTTCTTTTATAAATACAGTAAGTGTCGATTCCTGAACATCAATAATTCGAAACATCAATAATCTGAACGAGCCAGCATTTATTTTATTATTTTTTTATGCTGGTGCCATAAAATAATTGCAGTAATTGCTGGTTATTGTGATCACATTTGCAAATTGAATTTTGATGCTATTAAATAGCAATTCTAATAAGAGAAAATCAGAAGAATATTATCCACAGGCTAGGCCAGTAGTTTTCAACAGGGGTGCCACAACAACATTCTTAGGGTGCCATGTAATTTCGGTTTAAGTTACTTAAAATTATTATTATTATTATTTATTTATTTTTTTTAGAACAGTGAGAGTTCCACCTTCCTTCATTTTACTAATCCCTCTCAGAGCCTTATAAACCTCAATCTGGTGACCTCTGAGGTTCCTGGATACCAAGCTCTGTTAGCCCACACACTCAGAGCCTTTCCTCATATGGACGTCCTTCTGCCAATTTCACCATTCAAGTTGCCCATCTTTGAAATTTATACATTTATTTCATTATAAAAAAGTGTACGATATCCATTGTACCATATCATTTTAATTTTGTGGTGATCTATAATTGATGCTTTATTTAGTACCTCTATATAAAGAATAAAATTATTATATAGGTATATATTAAAAGGCCAAAAACCACTGTGTTAGGTGTTTCTTTAGGCCTAGGGGTGCCGTGAAAAAAATTACTGGGACACTAAGGGCGCTGTGAACCAAGAAAGGTTAGGACCCTCTGGGCTAGGCTAGGCTATAAAAATGAAGATATAAAGCACAAATTTACACCTTTTTTTACATACCAATTAAAAGAATTAAATGATACAGTCAGTCCTCGTATAACACGTGTTTACATTACACAAATTCGATCATACACGATTTATAAATAGGGGAACGATATCTCATAACACGAACCGAATTCGCTTATGCACAATTCGCCTTTGTGTTTACAAGAAATGGCAGTCGAACGCGGAATCACCCCCCAACTGAACGCAACACGATAGGAATGAAGAGAAGATTCTGAAAATGTATTTGTGTTTTATATCAGTGAAGGGGAAACACATTTCACCATAATAACGTAAAAACCAACACAATTCCAGCAATCGGTATAATCGCAAATTCAATTAGATAGAGTTTACTACCAGTTTATAACAGATTCCACTCGCAGAAATGCAACTGGAAATTGTTTTTATTGTTTTATGGTAGTAACCCCTATAAATGTGCTTTAGTAAAATGTGAGGTGTTAATAGTGTATCTCTGCCTTTATGGTGTTGTTTATTCAGTTGCTACACGCGCGCAGCTTTGTTTATGTGAATCAAGCGTGCCTCCTCGTTTTGTAATTGTGCTTTATTCCTTAAAAATGAGTAAAATACTTAAAAGGTGTGAAAAGGAAGGGTTCTGGTGAAGACACTGCAGATTCGGAGAGAAAAAGAAAAGCAATATCGGTAAACAGAGGCAGATTGGGTCAAAAATTCTTACCCGGGAAAATTTATAGTGGCCTCATACTATAGTTTATGGCCAAAATCACACTGGCCACCGGGGTTTCTCCGGTAAGGCTTATGGCCAGTCCGCCTCTGTCGATAGAAAAAAAACATGAAATTGTGTAACACTTTGAGCGAAATGAAAGACTATGTGATATTGCACGTGCTACAGGCCTAAATGAGGCAACGCCGAGAATTGCAGAGAAAATAAAAACAACTTTCCTAGCAGGAAAAACTCAAAGTGTAATTAAAATCCATTAGATTAAGACACAAAGAATTGGAAGAGATGGAACGGCTGTCATCTGTTTGGATAGAAAATCAAACAAAAAACAAGTTTGCTTACAATAGAAGCAAAAGCATTAGCAATATTTTATTACGTAATAGTCGTAATAAAATACATAAGTATTTTGTTATGATTATTTATTGTGTTTGGTAATGTTTTGGATACAAATGTGTGTTCAATCTTGGGTGGTCGGCACCTAACCCTATTTTTCCCTTAGGGCCTGTTGTTTATATTGCATGATTTTGCATTGCACAAGGGTTTCTAGGAACACAACTATCGTGCTATACGAGGACTGACTGTATGTGAAAATCTGAGGAATATTATCTGCAGGTTAGCAAAATAAAAATAAATTTACACTTACGTACATAACACTTTGTAATCTGCTATTCAACACACCTTGTAATTTTGATATTTCACTGACATTTTTTTGGGAGTTGTAAAATCAAAACAGTAAAAAATGATAAGCGTCAATCAAAAACAAGAACATGGCATGCAGAATTACAACTAACACGATATGTGCAAGTGAGATAGGGAGTAAAAAGATTCTGAACAGAGTTTTATTTATTTATCATACTATAGTTTTCTTTGTCTTTTAAAAGGAAAGAGAAATTTTTAATAACTGAATTGAAGATTTTAAACAGACTTTCAAAGGGTCTTCGTTAGCAAAATTTTATTAGGTTGGAAGGCCAACCATAAGAGACATTAAAAACAACAAGGAAAAAATTTTTATTAAAGTTTGCACCAAAACTTGATTCTGATGGTGCAAAAAAAAAAAAAAAAAAGCGAAAAATGACCCATCCCTCGAAGATGTCGTTTATTTGTGGTACACACAGAAAAAAAGTTTTGGAGAATCCATATCTGGACCTTTGTTGCGTGGAAAGGGGCTGGATTTTAACAAAAAATGAGGTAGTCCCTCAGATTTTAAAGCCAGTACTTTTATTTATAAACTTACTAAACTTTTTTGGCTAAAACGTATAAGCGTGTACCCCTTCTGGTGGATTGTTGCGAGTAGCACTGATTGGCATGCCTAGTCTGCTATGCTATGTCTCAGTTAGGGTGTTTATTCCCCCCCCCCCACATTTCTGCTGTTTTAAAACCAGGAACTCATTTTCCGATTTTAAAACAGCAGCACGGGGAGACAAATACCCTAAAACTAACCATAGCAGGTTAGCAGCATATGATGAAAGGAAGCAAGCTTATATAGCATTGAAGGGAAGGGGGGAGGCTTTCCCCACTTCACCCATCCACTCACTGCACTTTCTCTTTCTGCGATATGTTTTCTCTAATATTTCTAATATACAAAAGTGTTCTCAAGTTCTCTTAAGCACTAAGCACATCGAAGTATGACATTATATATATCTGCGATCAAACTATTTATCCAGGAACAATTGTTTATTACAATTCAATATATAAAACAGTTAATTTTTCGTTTTGCTAAAGATGAAAGTCCATGAAAAAAGTTCTTACCCAAGTAAACTGAAAAGTAATATGCAAGCTCGTAAAAGTCAAAGAAAACTGTGTCAAGTGGTAGATTTGACACAGTTTTCTTTGACTGAGTAAACTCATACTCAGCAAGGCAAACCTATAAGCAATTCTGATAATTCTCAGACAGAAACAGAAGAAGAAAAAGAGGAGGAGGATCATTACACACTATACAAACTGAAAAAAAAAAAAAAAAAAAAAAAAAGGAGCTCCAACTCCTTCGCAATTCGCTATATAAAGCCAATAGATTCTTCCAAGTGGTTTTCTTCCTAATACAGGAAAGTTATTATGAAAGAAGCAAAATATCACAAATAAACAAATCATACCACTTCTGCAGAATTTTAATTTGGCATTAATTTTACTACTGTTCTCAACAAAAAGACATCACTTGTTATAATTAAAATGTATAAGGAGACAATTATTAACATATTTAAACAAGATATAAAAGGTCTGTATTGTAAGTAACTGGGGTACTGTCATACCAACATGTTAAACTATTAATTGATGTTAAACTATTAATAAATGTAAGGTTTAATCACTTTGGCAATAAAAAGAGAATATACAGTAATGCACCTCAAGAGCATCCCTCTCGAAGAGTCGTAGTTGAAGGCACAAATCCAACTTTAATTTTCTAGTTGCCCACAAATCCTCCAATTCTTCTCTTGTCCTACTAAGGGTCTCCAAGGTTCCTTCCACGGCTGAATATGAACCTGTGTTATCTGTTTCAGGCATCATACCTGCACTCCTACTTAACAACAGGATTATATAATATTAAAATTACAATAATTCTTGAAAAAACAAAATGAAATAAAAAGCTAAGCCAGTCCTTTAGAAGAAATAGCATATTTCATTACTTCCTGCAATGTTTAGGGACATAAGAAAGTAATTGAAAAAATCATTTATGGTTTAAGGGATAGCATACTTCATTACTTCCTGCAATGTTTAGGAACATAAAGTAATTGAAAGAATTATTTTTGGTTTATACATTATTTTACATAATTATATACATTATTTATGGTTCTTGAATAGGGCTTGCAAACCGGTTTTATAAACCGGTTAAATCCGGTTTTCATATTGAGTTGTTAAAACCGAAACCGAGCTTCTAAAACCGGATTCGAATATTTTTTTTAGTTAGCCCTCGAATATAGTTTTTTGTTATGCACATTTTCTTTTGTTTGTTCGTTTATCTGGATCATTCAACTGCTTTATGTTTTAAACATGTTTTTATTTTATTTTATTTTATGTTTAGGTACGAATCTCATGGGCAAGTGGCCCAAATCTAGGAGGGGTATCTTTTATCTTCCCACCTGTATCTTTTGAAACTTGCCTTGTTTAGACTCTTCATTCAGTGCTTGCGGGAGTGACGCATAGTATTGTGCCTTTGTTATCTTCAATATTTTTATTTAAAATTGCCGGTGATATAAATTCCTACTAATTAATATTTATTACTCTTAATATGTCTAAGATGAAATCAAATGTATGGAATTATTTTGCTTGAAAAAGCAAAGATGAAGCACAATGTTCGAAATGTCAGAAGATAATGAAGTCGTCTGGAGGATCTACATCATCTTTGATGTTGCATTTAAAGAAAATGAATCAGATTGACATTAAACAAGATAACAGTGAACCTCCCGTAAAAATGGTAAGAACATTAGAAAACTTTATCGTTAAAAAATCTATTGAAGAAGAGATTTCAAAATTAGCTGCTTTAGATGGATTTTCTTTTAATTCAATTGCCAAGAGTGAGTTTATACAATCAAGCCTTCAGCTTCAGAGAAATAAATACGATAAATTACCACCAGCCTCAGTGAATGGAATTAAAAATATGGTTCTGAATTATTATAAAACTAAGAAAGAAGAACTCATTCAGCATTTCAAAAATTCATTGGTTTCGGGTGCACGGTATTCATTGACTCTAGACGAATATACGTCTATACAAAATAAAAGGTATATGAATATAAATGTGCATTCAAAAGACAATCATTGGTCGTTAGGTCTTATTGAGATTAATGGTTCACTTGATAGCAGAAGAACTGAGCAAATTGTGAATGGACACTTGAAGGAATTTGGTTAAAACTTGGATGAGGATATTGTTGCCTGCACCACCGACGTAGCAGCAATGATGATTAAGTTTGGCAGGAAATTTACGCGTAATCATCAACAATGTATAGCCCATTGTATACATCTGTCAGTTATAGATGTACTTTATGGAAAAGCAATCAATTATGGTGCGACAGTCTCTGAGTCTCCCAAAGACAATGAAGAAAAAAAATGAAAATAATGAAGGAAGTAGTGATGATGAAGAAGTTGAAGAAAGACAGCAAGGCATGCTTTATCAAACCGACTTTACCAGTGAGCTCATTTATTTCTTCAATCTGATGGCCAATATTGCACAAACTATTAACAAAGTCAGAAAAATTTGCAAGCTTTTTCGAAAATCGCCTACCAAAAATGACATATTACAAAATTTTGTTAAAGCAAAATTTAATGGGAAAGAATATAAACTTATATTAGATTGCAAGACTAGATGGGATAGCACATTCTTTTTTTTGTATGATTGAGAGATTTTTGAAATTGAAAAATTGCATTCCATATGCTCTATGTGCAGTACTGTCAACTGAAGCTGTGTCTGACGATAACTGGAAAACACTTGAATTGCTGTGTGAAACTTTGCGACCAGTTGAAATGATTCTGAAGGCTATAACCTCAGAAGATACAGACTTACTTAAAGCAGAGTCTTCAATAGAATTTCTGCTTGCTAAGCTTGATACAGCAGAAACCCCATTTGCTTTAAAGTTTCACCAAAGACTTTGCAGCGTTACAATGCAAGACGAAATTGCCAAACTGTGGCTTTGCTGAGCTATCTACACAACCCCAAAAAGGTTAGGAAAGAAGATTCAGGTTCAAGAACTTTTGATTTTCCAAGTAAGCAAGTTTTGAAAAAGCATGCTGAAGAGATTTATCAGAGATTATTTGCAAAACATTCGGAAGGAGTCTTAGCGTTGAATGAAGAAACTGAAAATAAACGAACTGTTCTTTTAGAAGAAAACAAAGACTCATCTAGTTCCGATGTCGGAGATACACTCATATGAGAGTATGATAGTGATTATTAGAGAGTATGATATGAAAGAGATTAACTGAAGAGCCTTCAAAATATCAGAGTGAATTGGAAATCAGCAAAGAATTTAAAATTTCGGAGGCAACTAGCAGCAGAAGTGAAAAGCTGGAGAAAGTTTATAGGGCACTGCTGACCATTAAACCAACAAGTGTCCAATCTGAGAGTGTTTTCGATCACTGGTCTCTTTAACACAAAAATAAGGTCAATTCTATCAGGAAAAATGCTTAATATACTGTGTTTTTTAAAGGGCCATTTTCAGAAAAAAACTGAGCAATAAATAGTAAAGTAATTTCCCCAGGCTGTTTATTTTTATTTATTTATTATTATTATAGGGCTTCTTATTTTTTTGTATAATCTCAAACTGGTTACCTTTTTGGAGCATTTTAATTTTTTTAACTATAAGAGGTGATAGATTTGTTTAAAAGATTTGATTACGATTTGTACAATCTACCCAAGATAAAATAAATACTTGTGTTATAAGCTTTTAATTATTTTCCCTAAGTCTGAGAAAATCGGTTTTAAAACCGGTTTTAAGAATAAACTTCGGTTAAACTCGGTTTTGAAATTTCTCGGTTTTATGCAAGCCCTATTCTTGAATAAGGTCACATGCAATTTCTGATTATATATAAAGCAGAATATATGCTAATTAATTGACATTCCTGAAATATTTATTAATTGGTTGTAAAAAGTCAAATATTTAAAACTGCAACTATAAAATCCCTAAAAAAACCCCCATATTTAAGTCAAATATTTAAAATTGCACCTTCTTTATGATAACGTTCAAAAGGTATACAATAAAACCTGATTAATTTGAGGTTCAAGGGACTAAAATATGTTTTGATTTAACAAAGTTTGAAATATTTAAACAAACAATATTAACTAGTTGAAATTTTTAGGCAGATTCTCTTTTTGTAGTGTAGAGAATTTTCAAAATTCTTTTATTTAAAATGTTATTAATCTTTCAGTTTTGTTGGGAGAGATGATTTAATCACTATGAGAAGAATAACAATTGTACTAGGGAGAAATTTCTTGTGTATAATAACACAGATTGATAAGTTTGTTGTCACCATAACAGTCATGCAGCTTAATGTACATGAGCTGCATGATAAATGCATATCTGTTAAAGAATGAGTATTCAGATTTTTAAATATTATATTATTTGATGTTTAATAGTAATGGTAGTCACCATATAGTAAAAAGGAAGTCACAGACTTTTTTTTTTTTTTTTACCCCAAACACGAGAGGTATTAGAACCTATAGTACTTATTACCGTGCTTGAGAAGACGAAAGAAGATATTTGTTGACATTGGACTTGAACTTCTGTAGATTGTAATTTTTTGCTGCACTGGAGAAGAAGAGAATTGGGGGAGGGACCAAACAAGTAGATAAAAAAACACAAATTATATGTTTCACTCCTCACACTGGATACTCCTCACAAATATCCAGCAGATCTTTGAATTTTTTCAATTGTCAGCCTCAACTGCCCATGAGGGCACCTTGTTCCAGCTATCAATGGCTAAAAGAAAACTTCCTACAATCTAATCTAAACCTCAAGCCCTATAATTTGAATTTATGACCCCTAGTTGTGGAATTGTTTAGAACAATTCCAGAACTGGAACTGGGGTTCATACATTATTCCAGTGTAATGTGGCTCCAGGGATTCCCCCCCCCCCAATTCTACCACTGTTTAGAACAGTGAGAGTTCCACCTTAATTCATTTTACTAATCCCTCTCAGAGCTTATACCTCAATCTGGACACCTCTGAGGTTCCTGAATACCAAGCTCTGTTAGCCCACACACTCAGAGCCTTTCTTCATACGGACGTCCTTCTGTCAATCTCACCATTCAAGTTGCCCATCTTTGGACCCTTTCAAGAAGCTCGGTGTCTTTTTTCAGATGAGATCTCCATACCCCCACAGTATTCCATTTGCAGTCTTGAAACTGCCTTATACAGAGGGATTATGACCTCCCTATCTCTACAGGATGTCATTCGATAAATCATCAATAGGACACCATGGGCTTTTTGGCTACCTGTTTACACTGTTCAGAAAACTTCATATCTGCCCGTATTGTAACTCCCAGATCCCGTTCCTTCTCCACTGTTTTTTAATTCAACCCCACCAATTGTATAATTTATTCGTGGGTTGCTATTCTCTAAGATTAACACTTTGCATTTAGCAGCATTAAAACATAGCTACCACTTCTCTGACCATCTCTGAAGTCTGTTCAAGTCATCCTGAAACAGTGCTAACCATTGGGACTGACCATTAACGACTCTGCCAATCTTACGTCATCTGCAAATTTTGACATCATGCCTTCTATCCTTCTGTTGATGTAATTTATGAAAATGAGAAACAGTGGTCCAAGAACCGATTCTTGATGAATCCCATTCCTGATATTACACCAATCTAAAGAACATCCATTAATCACAACCCCCTGCCTTCTGCCCTGAAGCCACATAGCAATACATCTTAGAATATTACAGGTAATCCCAACCTGTTCAAGCTTATACAGTAACCTCTCATGAGGGACAGAGTCAAAGGCTTTGCTAAAATCCAAATAAACATGTTGAAATTATTCCCTAATTCCAGTTCATGAGTAACTGTGTCAAAATAGCCTACTAAGTTAGTTCAACATGATTTACCCTCGACATACTGGTAATCCTTAATATTTGTAATCTATACAAAAAAAAAAAAAAGGGGGTGACATTTCTCTCTTTCAGCACAAACAGGTGGTAGTGGTAGTAATAGTGGCATGTGATGCAAGCAAGCAAGCGTATAAGCTTATGCAGCATCAGCAAAAAAAAAAAAAAAAAAATTTTACACAACCATTCCCTCTAAATGTTTCTCCAGTTCCTCCTTAAATTTATTTAACCTATCAACTTCCACAATGACAGATAGAAGTTTGTTCCAGCAATTAACCACCTGCAGGCTAAAGGCAAATTTCCGCACATCTATTCTAAATCTCTCTTTCCTCAATTTGATGCCCTCTTTATGCCCCCTTAGGTTTTTAATCTAAACAAGTGGAAGAATCCCATCAGAATTCAGTGTGCTCAACTCATTCAAGGCCTTATACACTTCAATCACATCCCCTCACAGGTGCTTAGTCTCCAGGTGCTGCAATTTGCAGAACTTAAGCCTCTCTTGGTAAGAGGATCCCTTCATTCCCCTCACCAATCTTGTTGCCCTTCTCTGCCACTTCTCAGCCCATCTTCCCAAATTTTCTATATCCTGTTGCAGTAGCACACTGCCATTAACAACCCTGCCAACCTTTGTATCATTTTCAAACTTCGACACTAAGCCTGATATACCTTCATTAATATCATTGATAAATATACAAGACAACAGTGGACCCAACACCGAACCCTGTGGGACTCAACTAATAACATTAGTCCATGAAGAGCAGCGCCCATTGATTACCATCCTCTGTCTTCTCCCACTCAACCATCCTTTTATCCAGTGTAGCAACTTACCCTTAATAACATTCTGCTCCAATTTGAACAGTAGCGATCCATGCGCAACAGTGTCAAAAGCTTTCCTGAAATCCAAGTACATGATATCAAAATTATTTTTTGCATCCAGTTCCTTTGTATCCACATCATAATATCCAATCAAATTTGTCAGACAAAACTTTCCCTTAACAAACCCATGCTATGTCTGAATTATTGCTGCAGTCTTGTCTAGATGATCCTGCAATGCATCTTTAACCAGTGACTCCATTATTTTACCCAGAACAGAACAGAAGTTAAACTACTCGTGCCACCCTTCGATTGCCCTTTGTGAATTGGGGAAACATTTGCACATCTCCAGTCTGTGAGGATCATCCTTGAGTCCAAGGATGCTCACATAATTATGGCTAAGGGTTTGCTTACTTCCTTAGCCGCCTCCTTTAATATAACTGGATAGATCCCATCCAACCCAGGTGGATTTCTTAGGTTTGACTTCAACAATTTCTCTTCCACTTTGCTCTCAGTTATTACAAAATCATTAAGAACCCTGCTACAATTTGATAACCTTCTGGCATTTTTAAACCTTAATAACTCCTCATGTGGGAATACTTATTCAGTTTGTTTGTATCTGAGCAGGATCATCAACAGTCAACTCATCTATGTTAAATGAACCCCAGGGGCTCATATCTGGTAAGTATGGGCTTGGCACACCCAGGGTCCTGAGCTGGATATCACCATTCTTCTCTTTCTTGGTGATTCTCTCTCTCTCTCTCTCTCTCTCTCTCTCAGGGTAATTCGAATTTTTTTTTAGCTGGTGCACCATAAGCCTCAGGCTTCCTTGCACTATATGGCTAATAATAATAATAATAATAAAGTGGTCCAATCTGATTTATCCCTTTCCTTCTAGAGTTTATATAAGTAAAGAAATCCTTGCTGTCTTTCTTAGCATCCTTTGCCAAAGATTTCTCGTAATCTGCTTTCGCCTGCCTAACCTCCTTTGTGACTTGATTACAGACTAGTTTATATCTGCCATAGGCTTCTGAGTCACCTGATAATTTATATGCATTCCATGCATTTTCTTCTCTGCCACAAGTCTCATTAGTTCATTTTAAAACCATTTAGGCCTAAACCTTGAACATTATTTTTTAATATTGTTCAATTTTAGTAGCTTCCACGATTAATTTGCTGTTGGTAACATCATCAGTTGATCCCACTGTACAGAATTCAAAAATTGTCTGAGACTATAGTTACCTTTACGGAATAAAACACCCTTTCCTTTACCCCTGATGGTAATTATATCTTTAAGTAAATCCCTCATCAGTACACTGTGATCACTGCCACCTAGTAGTTCCTTTATCTGCAAATTCTTAATACACGAATGATCACTGCTGATAACCAAATGAAGAGTATTACCCTCTCTGGTTGCCTCTCAAACATGCTGCTGCAGAAAACAATCATCCAATAAATCCACAAAGGTCTTACTAGTGTGTGAGTGACCAACCCACAAGTCTCAGTCAATATCTGGGAAGTTAAAATCCCCATTAGAAGACATTCTGATTAACTAGCCCACTCTATTTCTCTGTACAATTTTTCATTGTACTCATTCGAGTCATTAGGCCTATAATGCACTCCTACTCTTATTTTTGCTTTCGCAATGCTTATGCCACACCAAACTGACTCAACATTGCACTGTTCATCTATGTCAACTTGATGCACTTCTTTTGATTTTATGTTTTTCCTAATTAAGAGCATAACACCTCCTCTCTTCCAAGCCTGTCAATCCTTTCTGTACACATTGTACTCCCCAAATTCCAATTCTGCATTCCTAATATCTGTGTGACACCACGTCTCAGATATCCCAACAATATCTGCCTTTGATGTCTTCACCAACATTTTAAATTGATCAAATTTATTTACTATACTTCTCAGCATTAGTATACATGCACCAATTCTTATCCTTAGTTACTCGAACACATCCCATATGCCCACCTGTTTCACGATCACTGCCATCAATCCCTGAAACCCTCGATGTCACTGCCTCGATAGCATCAGCAAATATTCTTGCACACCTTATATTTAAGTGTATCCCATCCCTGTAGAAACAATCTCTCCTGTTAACAAGCACAGACCACGCTGAAAAAAATTCTAACCCCTTGAGCCTTGCATATTCCCACCAGGGCCGAATTGATTGACAAAGCTCTCATCATGTACTCCCTCCTATCGTGTCTGGGCGGAATTGCAGACACTTTCAAATTTATCCCTAACTCACGACTTTTTTGCAACATTGACCTGTACTTGTTAAGTAAATCTGCAGATCTTCTACTCTTAATGTCACTGGTGCCAACGTGTACAACAATATCACCCTTTGTGCCCTTAAAAGATCAGTTTGACTTCATTTTAGAACAGCTGAAAGTGGTAGGCAGAAAATAAACAGAGTGAGCATGACTGAAAAGAAGTAGGTTTGATTAAAATTATTAAATTTACCTTTATTTCTACCCTGTCTAATGTTAGAGAATTTTTCACATTTTGCTATGAAATTAATTGCAGATGCTTACATAAAATAAAAAATAAAGTAAAATGCAGTGTGTGTGTGTCAAATAAATACAGTCAAACTCAGTTAAAGCAATGTCAGAAATAACAATAACAATGACTTGGCTATAATGTTATTATTAAATCAGTTAATAAAAATCTCTACATGAATAATGCCATTTTACTTTGGTTACAAATTCATTTCAAAATTGCATGCATCAGCTACAACAACTTACAAACTGACGAACAATATCTACATACACGCCTTCCATACAAACAGACCCTCGTTTTTTCATAGCTACCATTTGCATTTTGCATAATGACATAATGACATATTACAGTAAAATCTTCATAAAGATCCACAGAAGTGAGTAATTTCAGACCTGTAAGATTAACTTCTGTTCCTTGGAAAAATAATGGAGTTAGAGTTTAAAGAAGTACTGCTGGATCATCTTTACAGGAGCATGATTTTATGGAAATCAAAGCATGCATTTGTTAAGGAGAGTTGCTTATGTAACAAGTCTGATTAGTTACTATGAAGAGTAACAAAGGAAATGATTGCAAAATATAACTCTGACATCATAGACTTTACTAAAGCTTTTGCCACTGTTCTTCATGAACGACCACTGTACAAACTGGAGCAGTGTGCATCATTAAGGGCAAGTTACTGCCATAGAGAAGACAGTGGTTATTATTATTATTAGCCATATGGTGCAAGGAAGCCTGAGGCTTATGCTGCACCAGCCAAAAAAAAAAAAAAAATTCTCGAGTTATCCAGAGAAAGAGAAGTAGAAACGAATCACCAAGAAAGAGAAGAATGATGATATCCAGCTCAGGACCCTGGCAAACCCAGTGTCCTGAGCGGGATATTATCATTCTTCTCCTTCTTGGTGATTCCTTTCTACTTCTACTTCTCTCTCTCTCTCTCAATGGGTACTGTTCTTGGACAATGGCATTAGTGGAGTCCATCGGACTCAGTGCAGGGCCCACTGTTAATTTCGATATCAATATCAGAAGTAGCAAAAGAGGTAATAAAATCTTTAGTCACAATTATGACAGCATCCTTGAATTCAGTAGAGATTCCTACATTTTGGAGATGTGCAAATTCTTTCTTCTATTCACAAAGAGGGATCAAAGGGCAACACAAAAACCAATTATGGACCTCTAAGCATGACTTCTGTAACAAGGAAAATAATAGTCAGTGGTTAATGAAATATTGCAGGGTCACCTTATCAGGAATGGAACTATACAGAAATCACAGCATGAGTTTTTGATGAAGGGATCCTGCCTGACTAATCTAACTAGCTACAGTGATGCAATAACAAAGAAACTAAATGTAAACAATTTTGACATCATATATTCAGATTTCAGTATTGGAAATCACTGCATGGGTTTTTGATGGGGGATGGCTCCTGTCAGACCAATTAACTATGAAACAGTAACAAAAGAAGTGGGTACAAACAATTTTGACATCATATATTTAGATATAAATAAAGCTTTTGATAATGTTCCATACAAAAGACTGCTATACAAATTAAAGTAGCATGACATTGGGGCAATACCACACTGCTCCAATTTATGGGGAGAAACTTATCTCTAGATATATACTGCTCTTGTCAAGTTTGCTTGCATATAAGTTCATCCAGTCAGAATCGAGTCTATAATCAAGCCCATTAATCCCTTTCGGGATTAATAGGCTGGACATTTCATATGTAATATAAAATGTCTAGTGTTATGCGAATGTCCTTTGTTAACTGAAAATGTAACTAATTTATTCTGAAATTAAGTTGGCAAAAAAGAGATTATACAAAATATTAAAATTAAAGTTTTCCATAGTCAAGGAAGAGAAATTGTTTCCCGTGTAATCACATTTTGTGAAAAGGAAACTGAAAATAAAACTCCTATGATTCCTGTTTGCAAAACAGTTGAATTGATGTCTTCACTGACTGCACTGTCAAGACAGAGTGTGCTTTGAACAAGAAATGAGAAGACAAAAGTTGATAAAACTGGTGAGTCTTTTAAATCACCTAAAAAGAGCCATTACATTCATCTCATAACTGAAATCAATTATTATGATATAAACATAAGGCTCACATCTGGTGAGTATGGGCTTGGCACACCCAGGGTCCTGAGCTGGATATCATCTTCTCTTTCTTGGTGATTCCTTCTCTCTCTCTCTCTCTCTCTCTCTCTCTCTCTCTCTCTCTCTCTCTCTCTCTCTCTCTCTCTCTCTCTCAGGGTAACTCAGGAATTTTTTTTTTGGCTGGTGCAGCATAAGCCTCAGGCTTCCTTACACCATATAGCTAATAATATTAACTCATTTCATGTGGCAAATCAAGCATTTCCAACAATAAGGGCAATAATTGAAAACTTGAAAGAAGATGAAACATTTAATGAAAGTAGCACAAGTTTAAGAAGTATTATAAAATGACTAGGATATATATGGAGTAAACATAAATCCAGTCATCTAATATTAAAAGAAAAAAGGAAAGCGAATAAGAGATATAAGAAGTATATGTCAATACAGAGAAAGTGAATAACCATTTGTTTATGTGAATGAAATGTGACTTAATAATTCAGTATTTAAAAAAAAAAAAAAAAAAAAAGACACCAGGCAACTACTAATCCTTTAAAGCAGGAGTGGGCAACCCCTGGCCCATGGTTGTTTTCAAAGTATACAGAATAAACAGCCTGCCATTTATTATATATATTTTTGAATTAATGGGATTTCTGATGGAAAGTTAGAAAATACTCTGTGCATTTCTGTGACAAATATTAATCCAGATATCAATTCACTGATAAAAATAAACAGTATCAAATCTCTCATTAAATATTACAAGAATAAAATATTGCAATTTTTTTGTTACTGGAATTGTAATTTTGTAATTTCATCTTGAATTTGAATTTCATTTTTCTTATTAATAAATTTAATTATACGTACGTGTATGAATCCATTATGCGAGGAAGGTACTAAATGAAACAATTAGTAAACTCATCACTGTTAATAAGGAATTTTTTTTTTATTTCACCTACCTTAGCTCTTCCAAAAGTGCTTCACCTTCACTGATTGTACTAACTGCTGCGTCCACTGTGGAATCTCTCTGTTGGGTGAACTGTTCTATAAGCTGTTCGGCACCATCAACGCTATCTGCAACTTCATCACTCTGCAACTCTTGGCGTAATTCATCAAACCAGCTGGACAACTAATAAACAAATTCTATATTTAAGAAATGCTAAAAACATATTTCATCCAAATAAAATGAAAAAAAAAATATATCCATATCTGAGAATTAATTTTGTTACTGACATTATAATATATATCTAAATGCATAAAACTGAAGCAAATTATGTATTTATTGAATACAACAATTCAATGTTATTCACCACTGCTAGGGTGCCTCCGCAGCCAGGTGGGAAGGAGCAGCAGTGCGTAGCACATGTTTCTTGATTAGACCGGGGTTTGAGCCCGTCACCACCAAATACGGAGGATGCGGAAAGGTTAGGGAATGACCACCGCATATCCCGGAGCAATATGGCCTTAGTTGCTAATGCTCCTAAAAACAGAATAACAACAACAACAATCACCACTGCTATAGAATAATAACTGGTACCAATAGCAAATATATATCAAATTTAAAATGCTATAAATAATTTATTATATATTTGTACAATAAATTTATTAATAAATTAAATAAATTAAATGTACATTATACTTATCAAAAGTAAAATATTAAAAAAATTAAGCAAAAGCAATAGTCTACTGAATTCTTTATTCAAAGATTTCTTTATCCATTCCACTAATCCATTATCCTTTAATCAACCCACCTATAGAGCAAAGGGAGAACTATCTACTCTCTGTGACTGCCCACTGCCTAACAATGATAAGAATCTGCTAAACTTATGAGAACATTTCGATTTATTTCTGGAATTTCTTTTAAAATTGACAATAAACTAAAAATTCATTCAATGGTGTGGTGCCTGATATTTTATTATATTTTAATTAACTAGCATTAATTTGCCTTTAGTCAAAGGGCAATCAACTTGGAACAATTATCAACTATAGCCTTCCAAAAAGAGGGAGCATATATAAATTAAAGAAGAACTAGATGGAAGAAGTTGAAGAATTTTTTTCCTTGAATCCTTCTGCCATTTTAATACTAATAATAACTGAAAATAAATTAAACACAATAAAAAAAACACACATTAAGGGAATGGTTACTTTGTTATACATTTTTATAATAATATTAACAAAAAATACCATGTCCAAAATTACAGGATTTTACAGGCCTTCTGGTTCAAAAGTAACCACGAACTAGGTGCCATTATTTCAACTCTGCTAAGTAGACATTTTATTAATTAAAAATTATTGCTTTATGTTGTATTTTTATTTAAAACTATTTATGCAGTTGTTATTTTTGTGTTAAAAATAACAACTGCATAAATTTGATAAAATAGGTAAAAATTTCCTTACATAGGGTTTGAAACTGCTGAATAACCAGTGTCCAAGTATTTGTAAAAAAGTAGTCAAAAATTTCCTTAACAGGGCCTCAAAACTGCTAAATAATTAGTGTCATAGTAAGAGGTAATTTTACTACAAACATCAGTAATAATCACATTGTGATTTTGTATTCCTTTTCATATCATAATTTCACAATTCTTTTGTAGGACTATCATTACTATTAGAAATGTTTTTAGTAAGGCTATTAAATTATAAAATTATGAATATAACTGTATAGCATAATATAGGCATAATAATGTAAACCTGAGAGCGTAATATATGCATAACATAAACTTGGCAGCACAATATATGGATAATAATATAAAGTTGGTAATGCAATAAGTAATATTGTATTTAGATATCTCTTAGTTTAGTATTCTCAAATTAAATGGAAAGCATGCCTCAGATTATAGAAGCAAAGCAAAAGGCTCCAAGTAGTGGGAGTGCTGTACTCAGGAAGAACTCAATAGGAAAATTCTATGAATCACAGCCTTACAACAAAATGTACTACTTTTTTTTTATGTAAACCCCAAACACGAGAGATATTAGAACCTACAGTACTTAGTACCGTGCTTGGGTTGGAGGCTGAGAAGACAAAAGAAGATATTTCTTGACATTGGACTTGAACTTCTGTAGACTGTAATTTTCAGGAAATACGTACGAAGGAAAGTTGTTTCAGAAAACGGCAGTTGAATGAATAAACGAGGAAGGGGAAAAGTTGGTTCTGTGAGTTTGAAGTTGGACAGTAAATGGATGTTGGCTGGTGGCTGCACGTGTTCGGACTGTATTGAAAGAGAGAGAAAGAGAGCAGGAATTATAGAAGCCAATTCAGAAGAACAGTGCCCATGGAAGTATCTGTAGAAAAGGCATGCAGCAGAAACAGTACGTCTATGAGACAGCAAGTGGAGAGACTCTGTTAGAGATGAATCATTAATTAACCTAACTGCCCTCTTCTGAATGGAATCAAGAAGCCCGAGAGAGTTTTGGGGGCACCACACCAGATGTGGGAACAATATTCCATGGTAGGGTGGATTTGCAATTTATACAGAGTGAGTAGCTGTTTAGAAGAAAAGTAATGCCGAGAGCGAAAGAGAAAACCAAGTTTTTTAGATGCAGAGGAAGCAATATTTGTAATGTGATTGTGCCAAGAGTGTTTAGAAGTCAGGATAATCCCCGAAAGAGATATATCATTTTGCCTAGAAATCAGAGTGTCACTAAAGATAAACAGCAACCGAAGAATCCTTTTTGCAAGATATAAGACAAGACTGAGTTTTAGAAGGGTTGAAATCAACTAAGTTGTCTTTGCCCCACTGGAGAATTACCTGAAGATCGGCATTTAAGGAATTGGTAGCAGATTTTCGAGAGGTTGAAGCTGATTAAGCAGGGCAAGGTTTCTCAAAATGGAAAGTGGAATGCAATGGGCTATCATCGGCAAAACTATGGATAGGATTTCCAGTCAATGGAAGAAGGTCATTAATATACAAGAGAAAAAGAGTGGGAGAAAGAACTGAACCTTGGGGGATACCGGCATTGGTGGAGACGTTAGAAGACAGAGAGAGAGCCATCTACCATCACCCTAAGTGAGCGATCAGAGAGAAAACTGGATAAACAATTACAAAAAACAGTTGGTAAACCATAAGATAGAAGCTTGTTTAGAAGACCTTTATGCCAAACACAATCGAAAGCCTTTGAGATGTCAAGAGCAACTACTTGTGTTTCACCGAACCTTTCCATTGAATTGGCTTTTGTTACCCATTAATGGGTAACATAAGCCAGAATATCACCAGTGGATCGACACTGACGGAATCCATACTGGTGATCGTTGATCAGACGGAAGGATTCTATGTAGTTTAAGAGTTGGCGGTTAATTGATTTCTCCATTACTTTAGAAAGAGTATAAGTAATTGCAATAGGATGATAATTGGATGGGAGGGATTTGTCACCCTTTTTAGGAACTGGCTGGATATCAACAAATTTCCAAGCAGAAGGAAAAACAACTTTGGAATAAGAAAGTGAAAAAACGCGGCAAAGAATAAGAGTAAGAGTAAGTTCCGGAGCACAGGTTTTGAGAACAAGTGGAGAAATACCATTGGGACCTGGAGCTTTCTTAGCATCAAGATTCGTCAAAATCCTTCTGACATCCTTTTGACAGAAGACCACAGGAGGCATTGAATGAAGTGTGTTGGGAATGGTGGGAGGTATTTTACCAAGATCATTAATACATGAGTTGGAAGAAAAATAGGATGCTAGCAGGTCAGCTTTCTCCTTGGCTGAAGTGACAACCGAACCATCTGGTTTGGACAGAGGTGGGAGCAGAGATGGGCAAAAGTTGCAGCCAATAGCTTTGGCAAGAGACCAGAATGCTCGGCTACCATTAGGCCAAGAAGCAAGTTTTCTACTCTTAGCCTGTTCAAACTCTAGTTTGGAATAATTAATAACTGCTTTACAATTGTTACAAGCTTTGGTGTAGGCAGAAAATGAGACTGAAGAATTAGAAACAAGCCAATTACGATACGCAACATTCTTCTCTTGAACAGCCTTAACAAATTTATTGGAAAACCAAGGTTTAGATAAAGGACGAGATTTTAAAGTGGAGGGTGGGATAAAGGATTCCATTCCTGCAAGAATAATTTCACTGACACGATCTGAGCAAACGCTGACATCAGAAGTTTTGAAAGAGTAACCCGAACAAGGAAAAGAAAAGAAATTTCACAGGTCATCCTATTTTGCATTCTTGAAATGCTAAACAACATGAGCTTGGGAATAGCCATGAGATAAAGGCTCCATTGGAGAAGAGACAATCAGCAAGTTGTGATCTGAAGTGCCTAAAGGACCTCTCACTTCGACTGTGTACATAGAAGGGTTGTTTGCGAGAAAATGATCAAGCATGTTGGCTGTATGATTAGGATTGTCCGGTATTCTTGTAGGTAAATGAACAATCTGTGCAAGGTCATTAGTAATTTCAAAAGCCTCAGCATCTCAACCAGCTGGAGTTGTGAATATTAAAATCACCAAGGAAAATTACTTCACTGTTAGGAACATTGGACTGGAGAAAGTCAAGTTGCTTGTTGTTGTTGATATGGGGGTTTGATGGTGCATAAGCTACTTTGGCAATAATGTGCCTATTCATTTATTATAAAAAGAAATGAAAAAGTTTCATAAATTCAGAATTGATTAAAAAGTCCAGTTTGCTTTAAGAAGTTGAAAAATTCGGAAATATCTGCATCGTCTCCAATGAGATTCTCTAAAGTTATTGGTCTACGAAGATTAACCAGTGATAGCAGGGTTGAAGTTCTGTCTTGTTCATAGTAAGGGCAGTCAATGAGAATGTGTTTAATACTCAAATTTATATTACAAAGTGGTCACTGTGGCGGGTCGTTCCCTGTGAGTAAATAAAGGTGGGTCAGATAAACAAAAAAAAAAAAAAAAAAGTGCAGCCATTATCAACCCACTGCAGGGTGGAAGCCTCCTCAACAATTCATGCTGAGGGAAATGGACCATAATCTGCCACGCTGGTCCAGTGCGGGTTGGCAGATCGACCGTATTCAGCAGTCAGGGGCTTGAACCCCGGTCTACTCAAAGAGTATGTGTGTGTGCTACTGCACTCCCGCTCCTGCCCACTTGGCTACGGAGGCCGTTAGTATGTCCTATACCCTTGAAAGGACTACCTCTTCTCATCTTGATGTGCGGACACTGGAGCGCCAAATTTTTGGATCGTGTTTAAATTGAAAGAGTTTATTATTAATTTAAGAGTGCCATATTGCTGTCCATTTTGACAGGCATGCAGCCTGAATGGTTAATGCATAGTCTGATGGTGGAACAGAGATATTAGTTAAGTCAAAGTTAGTTGGATTTTTTGCAGCTTTATCAGTCAGTTCATTGCCCAAAATGCCAGAATGAGCTGGAATCCAGCAGGTGACCAGTTGATGGCATTCTTCAATTTGTAGTAATATGCTTTTTATTTCGTCTAGAACAGGGTGTACTTTATCTAAGGGGTTACATGAAGCCAAGATTGAGCTGAGGGAATCAGTGTAAATAACAGATTTTAAAGCACAGTCAGAAGAGAGATTCTGTAAAGCTAGTTTGATTGCATATAACTCAGCTGAGAAGATACTGAATTCAGATGGCAAGGATGCTGAAATAACGGTATTTGGAAACACTGCAGCCACTCCAACGTTTGAATTAGATTTAGAGCCGTCTGTATAAATTGGAGAAAAGTCAAAGTATTTTTGAGTGTGAGCTTCATGAAGTTGTTTGATATTTGATGTTTGTAAAATGTTCTTTCTCCATTGACAGAGGTAAGTGTCACAGATTGGAAGAGGAGGAGGAGTCCATGGAGGTTGAGTATAAGTTGCTACCTGCTTTACGGAATGGATGGAAACATTCCAAATTTGCATCAGTTCAAGAAGGCGAAGACCAGCTGGCTTTACTATGCTTGGTTTATTTCTGAAAAGGTTTTCTAATGGTGGATTGAACAGGTATGACTGAGTCGGATGCATGGCACAGCTTTGTATCTTGACAGCATACTTCAATAACAGTGTTTTCCTATGTAAAGTTAGTGGGGGTTCATGGGCATCAATGTAGAGACTATGTGCTGGTGATGTTCTCAAAGCACCGAGTGAAAGTCTCAAAGTACTGTGCTGAATTGGATCAAGCCAATGCAATGCACTCAATCTGGCTGAATCATAGATGGGAGCTCCATAATCAAGGTGGGATCTGATTAATGCCCGATATAGCCGAAGCAGAGATGTACGATCTGCGACCCGATATGTTTGGGAGGATAAAGCTCTGAGTATATTTAACTTTTTTTAGACAGGAAGTATGTACATTTTTAATGTGGTCTATAAAATTTAACTTATTATCAAGTGTTAATCCTAGAAATCTGATGCTATTAGTGACCGGGATGGAGACATTATAAATTTGAAGTTCAGGATCCGGATGAAGTTTGCGCTGTCTACAAAAATGGATAGCAACTGTTTTCTGCTGCGAGAGTCGATAGCCATTGAGGCTGGCCCACTGTCATATTTTATTAAGTGATATCTGGAGCTACCGTTCAATAGACCTCATGTTTTGGGAATGGCAGGAGATGGAAAGATCATCTGCATAAAGGTAGGTCTCAACTGTATTTGGAAGCTCATTGGTGATGGAATCTATTCTAAGAGCAAACAAAGTGGCACTCAGTACTGATCCCTGTTGTACTCCTCCTTCCTGTATAAACGTTTTGTAGAGGGCATGTTCGTACTGAACTTGAAACAATCTAGTACGTAGGAAGTTCTGAACAAATATAGGAAGGTTGCCTCGCAGACCAAGAGAGTAAAGATCACTAAGTATGCCATGCCGCCACGTAGTGTCAAAAGCCTTCTCGATATCTATTGAAACCATTACAAGATGTTCACATTTAACAAAGGCATTTCGAATGGCGAATTCAGCCTTGACCATAAGATCTAAGCATGACCTATTTTTATGAAAGCCATATTGGCTATACCTCATTAGATGTTGTGACTCAATGATCCATACGAGTCTTCTGTGGACAATTTTTTCAAGGATTTTGCTCAGGCAGCTTGAGAGAAAGATTGGTCTATAGCTATAGGGGTTAGTTGGATCTTTCCCAGGTTTTAGGAATGCCAAAACAGTAGAGTGATGCCAAGAAGTTGGAAAAATATTTTCTAAAAATATACGATTGTAAAAAACCAGAATTTTGGATTTTGCTCAGGCAGCTTGAGAGAAAGATTGGTCTATAGCTATAGGGGTTAGTTGGATCTTTCCCAGGTTTTAGGAATGCCAAAACAGTAGAGTGATGCCAAGAAGTTGGAAAAATATTTTCTAAAAATATACGATTGTAAAAAACCAGAAGCAGGCGTAAAGCTTTGTCATCGAGGTGTTGAAGTAGAAGTTCAGATTATTGCAGAGGTTTGTTATATGGAAGAGTATGGGTGGTTTGAAATTTTATGGCATGCTTTTCTCTCTAGTGTTTTTAATTCGTTGGAATGATGTAGAATATGCTGATGCCACTGATATTTCAGCAAAAGTATTGCCCAAAGCATTAACAATATCTAAGGAACTGGATAGATCTTGCCCTTTCCAGAAGAGGATTCGAGAAGGTATAGTAGGAAATTTACCAGATAACTGTCTAATTTTTTTTTCCATATAGTTTTCGGATTAGTGTTTCTGTTAAAGGACAATGCAAAACGGGTCCAGGATTCTTTCTTGGCTTGCCTTTGTACAAATCGTGCTTTTGCTCTTTGCTTCATATAATTAATGAGATTGGTTACGGTTGGACATCGCCGAAATAAATTCCAGGCTTTGATTTTTGCTTTTGTGCACTCGTCATTCCACCAGTAATTATAATGCTTGCAATCAGGGGGGATTTGATAATGGTATTGTGTCCTTGGCCACTTTTAGGAGATGTGATGTGATGTAATCTGTTACATTATCAATATTCTGGAGCTGGATTTTTTCCTCGTCAAGAGAGATTGATGATCGAAATTTTGCCCAGTTTGCACGAACAAATTTCCATTTCCTGCAGAGCTTGTTTGAAGGAGTCAAGTTGCAAAGAGAAGAAGTCAGAGTTCCAAGTGATTAGTGGAGTTGGGAGAAAGGAAGAGACAACAGATGAATTTGACACAATGAGGTAGAGAGATTTTAAGCCAGAGAAGATCAAAGAGAGGAGATTCCAAATTGCCAAGTCTCTAACAGGGAATATCAGAACGGACATATGCACAAGTACCACCTTTGAGGTGAAAGGAATCATACAGCGAATAATTTGGGCATCTGAGATGAGCAGTGGTTAAATCAACCGATAACTGAGATTCTGTCAGAAAAAGTACATGGGGTTTGGCAGACTGCAAGTGGAAATGGACATCGTTGAGATTAGAATTGAGACCACGTATATTTATGAAATGGATTAGGAAGTGTTTGTGAGGCTTAGATCTTTTCGCAGATAAGCTTGCTCTATTAGTTTGACAATTCATGGTGTATTCAATAGTAAGAAAAAGTTGGTGGGACATTCTGTATAAAATAATGAAATTTTTGGATATGGCGAACAGTTGGTAAGAATATACCCAGATACTTGACATAACGTGGCCTTGACCATGCTCCCCACATACACACAACTTGGACTCCCTCTAGTCACTATCTGGCAGAGTAGAGGTAGCAAGATTATACACTAGCTGATCCGGAAGCCTCCTAGAGAGTTACCAATAGGTTCGGTCCGGTGTACTAACTAGCGGCCGGCCTGCGAACACCGTTTTAGAGCTGTACCCTCGAAATGTAAGGAATGTTGGATCTCGCCACGACGTTCATCATAACCTCAAAAGTCATCAATCATACTGCATGATGGAAGAGATGGGGAAGGATTGACCGGAACTTATCTCTAGAGACTAAACGTGGGTTCCACCACTTCAAGCCTCCAATAAGCAAAGTGGTGGTATTGCACCGGTTGATGAGAGTCATCTACCACCTAGTACTGCCTGGTAACATAGAGGGGTGGCATTCCTCCATGTGGTGTGGGCACCACACCTAAAACCCCTGCTTACGTTAGTTCACACCTGGGTGGTCTCCCACCATGTACTTGTGCATGGAGGTTATACCCAGGATTACTAAAAGCCCCAACATCGTGAAGGTGCAAGCAGAGGATTTGGCTGTCACAGACCGTCCGGACTTCACCGGAATTGGGTCCACTTGACTTGAATGTCACCCGAATATCAGTTCCATCACCGTTTTAGATCCCAGGTAGCAAGTACAGCTTGTCTGGCATATCTAAGAGAATATCTGTGACAACCTCAAGGACTTGTTGAATTTTTATGGAATTTACTGGAAGTACATGATATAGCCAAAGGGAGCGTGTGCACTTTGTGTACGTGCGTGCATGTGTGTGTGCATGCGCAAGCATGCAAAGAGTGCAGGGACATTAAGAATGAACTCGGCATTCTGAGAGTTTGAAGATATTCAGGGTTTAATGCCTTGAAGGTATTTAAAATGATGGGTACCCCACAAAACCTTCAGCTGCCTACCTCATAAAAATATTAAGTTCTCTGATCAGATATCAAGTTCTCTGCTCTGTACTGAACAGAGAACTTAATATCTGAGTGCACAATTACCCCCAGATCTTTTTTCATTTTCCACTACCGTGAAAGTAGTAGCACACAGTTCACATGTTACTTACGTACATTACTTATGAAATGCCAAAGCTTGTACTTATGCATCCAGAAACTGTGTTGCCTGATGCATATGTACAATGCATAAGTAACAAGCAGTACATCTCGTGAGGATTCTGAGGACAACTGCCCTATTCACTTCTCACTTAAGCCACAGCAGTTCTGCTACTTTTAGCCTTTTGCTTTGCTACTGCTCTGGTTTGAAGCATGATTTCCATTCAAATTTGGTTTAAATGAGAATACTAAAGTAATATACAGTACTTAACTCAAATAATAACACTTCCAACAGTTGTGTAGTAATAATATGTATTACATTATCAAGTTTCCATTATTAAATATATATATTATGTTAGCATTAGAATTAGTAGAGGCATTCGGTGCAAAAAAGCAAGCTTATGCAGCATCAGCCAAAAAGAAAAAAAAAAAGAAAAAAGAAAAAAAAAAAACCCTCCCTTTTCAACCCTCCATTCATTCCAAATGCCTGTCCAGCTCAGACTTAAATTTTTTAGGCTGTCAACTTCCACAACAAAAGATGGAAGTCTGTTCCACCAATCAACCACCTGCTGGCTAAAGACAAACTCCGCTCTACAACTGTCTTTCCTCAATTTGAATCTATGCCCCCTCAGTTTCTTAATCTGAGCAAGAAGAAGAATTCAAATCAGCATTCAGCTTGCTCAACCCATTCAAGGCCTTATACACCTCAATGAGATCACCTCGCAGGTGCCTATGCTCCAGGAGTTGCAATTTGTAGAACTTAAGCCTTTCTTGGTAAGAGCAGCCCTTTGTTCCACTCACCAATCTTGTTGCTCTTCTTTGTACCCATACTAGCAACTCCACATCTTTCCTAAAATGAGGCCTCCAGACATATACACATTACTCCAGGTGTGGCCTGACCCTTGCCTTGTATAACAACCTCCCTGTCCCTGCTAGCAAAATTCCTATATACACCATTGACCAGACTCCATGACCTGCCCTGGCAGGCCCCTGTCTGCACTGTTCAGCGAACTTCATATTTGACTGCACAATTACCCCCAGGTCTTTTTCACTTTCCACTTCCCTGAGTGTAGTACCACGCAGCAGGGAAGATTCTCTTCGGTTATTTCTAACCATATGCAGTACTTTGCATTTATCAATAAATTTTCAGTTGCCACTTCTCAGCCCATTTGCCCAACTTATCTAGATCCAGTTGGAGTAGCATACGATTTTATTCGCTCCTCGAGTAAGTGTGAAATTTAGAAAATTTAATGACTTAGTATAAGGGTTTAAGTGAAAAATTTCTTAAATTACAGTTTACCACCTCGAAAACTACCTAAAAAAACAGTGCATAATTGATATTGAATTTGGACTTCGTAATGTTCCACATAAAGAGTTATTTATTCAACAAGTTAACCAGGTAGTGAATAACATAAAAGAAATGCGACTTCCTAAATTGAATACATATGACAGTTCAGCTTTACGTGAACTTCTGGAAAATAAAGATATTATTATTCAGAGAACTGACAAAGGAGATACAGTGGTAATACTCAATAAACCTGATTATATTAATAAGTTAGAGTCAGTTGTATCAGATACCGCCACTTATCTTGAAGTAGACCCGGCACTATTTGCCAATTTGGTCAAACCCCAGGGGCTCTCATCTGGTGAGTATGGGCTTGGAACACCCAGGGTCCTGAGTTGGATATCATCATTCTTCTCTTTCTTGGTGATTCCCTTCTACTTCTGACTCTCTCTCTCTCAGGGTGATTCAGAAATTTTTTTTTCAGCTGGTGCAGCATAAGCCTCAGGCTTCCTTACACCATATGGCTAATAATAATAATAATAATAATAATAATTAAATTTATTGATCTTATTAATTTAAAATATCATGCCCCAGACTAGAGCAGCAAAGCAACGGGCACAAAGTGGCAGCAGTGCTGTGACTTGGGGGAGAACTGAGGGGGGGCAAATCTCCAACCAGCCTAAAAAAATGTGCAACTTGTGAAATGTTTGCCAAACTCTCTGGAACAGAACATGTTCTAGCCAAGAAGGATGTCTTTGTGTGTGCCAGGTGCAGAGAGTGTCTAGAAATTAAGCATCAAATCAGCGTTCTACTGGGCATCTATGAGATGCATGAGGTGTAGAAAAAAAATATATATATATGATGGGCCCATCAAGCTCTCAGCTGCCCAACTCAATGGCAGAGCTCACTCCTGGGCATCAGGAAAGGCAGAACGCGCTGGTCCCAAAGAAACTAGTTATTATTGGTGACTCTATTGTCAGAGAGACGGGGAATATATTGTGTAAAAAGGATAGATGGAACAGGACCAGGGTATGTCTGCCAGGGGCAAAAGTTGATGACGTTGTAAAGCATATGTAAAGCATATGTCATCTTTTAAGGGCACAAAAGGTGATATTGTTATACATGTTGGCACCAATGACATTAAGAGTAGGAGACCTGCAGATTTACTGGCGCCTCCGTAGCCAGGTGGGCAGAAGCAACAGTGCGTAGCACACGCTTCTTGATTAGACCGGGGTTCGAGCCCGTGATCACCAAATACGGAGGATGCGAAAAGGTCAGGGAATGACCACCGCATATCCCAGGAACAATATGGCCTTAGTTGCTAATGCTCCTAAAAACCAAAAAACAAACAAACAAGCAGATTTACTTAACAAGTACAGGTCAATATTGCAAAAAAGTCATGAATTAGGGTTAAATTTGAAAGTGTCTGCAATTCTGCCCAGACACAATAGGAGGCAGTACATGATGGGAGACTTGTCAATCAATTCGGCCCTGGAGGAAATGTGCAAGGCTCAAGTGGTAAAATTTTTTTCAGCCTGGTCTGTACTTGTTAACAGAAGAGACTGCTTCTACAGGGATGGGATACACTTAAGTAGAAAGGGTGCGAGAATATTTGCTGATGCTATCGAGGCAGTGTTAGGTGGGTCGGAAAACTGTGAGCTTGGGGGATTCACAAACTAAAAGGTTAAAAGTAGCCAAAGGCAGAGGCAAAGGTGATTCTTGCACAACTGCTATTACAATAAGTAGGGACCTGGAGCGAGGGGGTGCTGGGAATTTCAAGGACTGATGGCAATCATCGTGAAACAGGTGGGTATATGGGATGTGTTAGGGTAACTTGTTATTGGGTTTTTAGGAGCATTAGCAACTAAGGCCATATTGCTCCGGGATATGCGGTGGTCATTGCTTGACCTTTCCGCATCCTCCGAATTTGGTGGTGACGGGCTCGAGTTAGGGTAACTAATAATAAGAATAGGAACATGTATACTTGCATGTATACCAATGCTAGAAGTATAGTAAATAAATTTGATGAATTTGACGTATTGATCGAGACATCAAAGGCGGATATTGTTGGGATAGCAGAGACATTGGATCACACAGATATAAGGAATACAGAACTGGAATTTGGGGAGTACAATGTATACAGAAAGGATAGACAGGATAGTAAGGGAGGAAGTGTTATGATGTTAATTCATAAAAACATAAAACCAAAAGAAGTTCAGCCAGTTGACATAGATGAACAGTGCACTGTGAGTCAGACTGGTGTAACATAAGCAATGCGAAAGCAAAAATAAGAGTAGGAGTGTGTTATAGGCCTAATGACTCGAATGAGTAAAATGAACAATTGTACAGCAAAATAGAGTGGGCTAGTAAATCAGAATGTCTTATAATGGGGGATTTTAACTTCCCAGATATTAACTGGAACTTGTAGGTTGATCACTCACACACTAGTAAGCCTTTTTGTGAATTTACTGGATGATTGTTTTCTGCAGCAGCATGTTCGAGAGGCAACCAGAGAGAGTAATAATCTTGATCTGGTTATCAGCAGTGATCATTCGTGTATTAAGAATTTGCAGATAAAGGAACCACTAGGTGGCAGCGATCACAGTGTACTGATGTGGGATTTACTTAAAGAAATAATTACCATCAGGGGTAAAGGAAAGGGTTTTTGCTTCCGTAAAGGTGAGTACAGTGGTCTCAGACAGTTTTTAAATTCTGTACAGTGGGATCAACTGACGAGGTTACCAACAGTAAATTCAAAGTGGGAAGCATTCAAGGAATTAATCGTGGATGCTACTAAAAGTTTCATACCTATTAAGAAATATAGTTCAAGGTTTAGGCCTAAATGGTTATCAAATGAACTAATGAGACTCGTGACAGAGAAGAAAAATGCATGAGATACATATAAATTATCAAGCGACTCAGAAGCCTATGGCAGATATAAGTTAATCTGTAATCAGGTCACAAAGGAGGTTCGGCAGGCGAAGGCAGATTACGAGAAATCCTTGGCAAAAGATGCTAAGAAAAACAGCAAGGATTTCTTTACTTATATAAACTCTAAAAGGAAGGGGATGAACCTGATTGGTCCACTGGACATTGATGGTTCGGCTGTTGATGATCCTGCTCAGATAGCAAACAAACAATGAGTATTTTGCATCTACATTCACACATGAGGAGTTATTAAGGTTTGAAAATGGCAGAAGGTTATCAAATTGTAGCAGGGTGCTTAATGATTTTGTAATAACTGACAGAAAAGTGGAGGAGAAATTGTTGAAGATAAACATAAGAAAGGCACCTGGGGTGGATGGGATCTATCCTGTTATATTAAAGAAGGCGGTAAAGCAACTAAGCAAACACTTAGCCATAATTATGAGAGCATCCTTGGACTCAGGGGAGGTCCCCACGGACTGGAGATGTGCAAATGTATCCCCGATTCATAAAGGGGGGGTCGAAGGGTGACACAAGTAATTACAGATCAGTTAGTTTAACTTCTGTTCCGGGTAAATTAATGGAGTCACTGGTTAAAGATGCATTGCAGGATCATCTAGACAAGACTGCAGCAATAATTCATACACAGCATGGGTTTGTTAAGGGAAAGTCTTGTCTGACAAATTTGATAGGATATTATGATGTGGTTACAAAGGAATTGGATGCAAAATAAATTTTTGATTTCATATATTTGGATTTCAGAAAAGAATGGGTGCTGCTCTTCGTGGACTAATGTTATTAATGGAGTCCCACAGGGTTCGGTTTTGGGTCCACTGTTGTTTTGTATATTTATCAATGATATTGATGAAGGTATATCAGGCTTATGTCGAAGTTTGCAGATGATACAAAGGTTGGCAAGGTTGTTAATGACAGTAATGGCAGTGTGCTACTTCAACAGGATCTAGATAATTTGGGCAGATGGGCTAAGAAGTGGCAACTGAAATTTAACCTCGAGGTCATGGAATGACCACCACATATCCCTGGAGCAATATGGCCTTAGTTGCTAATTCTCCTAAAAACCAAATAACAAACAACCTTGACAAATGCAGAGTACTGCATATGGGTAGAAGTAACCCCAGAAAAACGTACCAACTGTGTGGTACTACACTTAAGATGGTAGAAAAAGACCTGGGAGTAATTGTGCAGTCAGAGTTTTCTGAGCAATGCAGACAGGCTGCCAGGGCAGGTCATGGGGTTTTGTCAATGATATATAGGAATTTTGCTAGCAGGGAAAAGGAGGTGATTATTCCTCTGTACAAGGCAATGGTCAGGCCACGCCTTGAGTACTGCATACAGGTCTGGAGGCCTCATTTTAGGAAGGATGTAGATTTGCTTCAGCATGTACAGAGAAGGGCAACAAGATTGGTGAGGGGAATGAAGGGATTCTATTACCAAGAGAGGCTTCAGTTGTGCAAATTGCAGTGGCTGAAGACTAGGCGCCTGTGCGGGATCTGACTGAGGTGCATAAGGCCTTGAATGGGTTGAGCACGCTGAATTCTGATGGGAATCCTTCCACTTTTTCAGATTACGAACCTAAGGGGGCATAAATTCAAATTAAGAAAAGACAGATGTAGAACAGATGTGAAGAAATTTGTCTTTAGCCAGCGGGTGGTTAATTGCTGGAACAAACTTCCATCTGTCGTTGTGGAAGTTGACGGGTTAAATAAATTTAAGGAGAAACTGGACAGGCATTTGGAGGGAATGGTGTGATTTTTTTTTTTTTTTTGGATGATGCTGCATAAGCTCATACACTTGCTTTCTTGCATCACATGCCACTACTATTATTACTACTACTACTAATATTGGCGCCAACACCGGGAGTCGTAACTTTCAAAAATCGCTTGTTAAATTCAAAATAAGAAGTTAACTAATGCAACTAAACCAATTTAATATCTCTGTAAAACACAATGCACTATGTTACTTAATGAAGACTACAGTAAAAATTAAAAATACTTATCCCTTTACAGCAGCCAAAGATCCACCGACCATTCTCCTCCGCAACCCGAGTGCCCTCAGTGTGATGCCACGTCTCTGATATCCCAACAATATCTGCCTTTGATGTCTTGATCAGCACTTCAAGCTCATCAAATTTATTAACTATACTCCTAGCATTGGTGTACATGCAAGTATACATGCACCTGTTCCTACTCTTAGTTATCCTAACACAGCCCACGTATTTACTTGTTCCACTATGTCTCCCAGCAGTCCTGGATATCTCCATTATCTTGCTTTCCAGGCTGCTGCTCAATCTAATAGAAGCAGTGGATGAATCACTTTTGCCTCTCCCTTCGGCAACTGTTAACTTTTATTCTGTGTATCCCCCCAAGCTTATAGAGTTTACATCATATGTATTACATTATTGAGTTTATGATATACCATTATGCTTGTATAGTTGTAAGTTAATTATAATAGTTAATAAAATTATCTACTAAAGCCAACCTAATTCAAAATTTCAAGGTATCTATTTAAAACTACAGCACAAAGTTATGCGTTTTGATATTTGCACCAAATTACCGATACAAATGACCTAAGTATATTAAATAGTAACCTACAAAATCTCTAGGTAAATTTAAAAATAAACTAAGGAATGTGACTAGGACTATAAAGCCATATATAGGGTGTGATTTAATATGGTAATTAGGTCATTAAAACAAAAAAATTTTTCAAAAACTTATCTGTTCGTGGCAGCCGAAAATTCTTTGTCTAACACATAAATCCAAGGAAGTGAAGCCAGTCGACATCGATGGACAGGGCAGTGTCGAGTCAGTTTGGTGCGACATAAGCATAGGGAAATCAAAATTGAGAGTAGGAGTGTGCTATAGGCCTAATGACTCTGATGAGTATAATAAGATATTGTACAGGGAAATAGAGTGGGCCAGTAAATCTGAGAGTCTTATAATGGGGGACTTTAATTTCCCAGATATTGACTGGAATTTGTGGGTTGGTCACTCGCACACTAGCAAGGCTTTTGTGGATTTATTGGATGATTGTTTTCTACATCAGCATGTTCGTGAGGCAACAAGAGGGAGCAATACTCTTGATCTGATTATCAGTAGTGATTCTTCATGCATTAAGAACCTGCAGATAAATGAACCACTAGGTGGCAGTGATCACAGTGTGTTGAAGTGGGATTTACTCAAGGAGGTAACTACCATCAGAGGTAAAGGGAAGGGTTTTTGTTTTCGTAAAGGCGACTATGATGGTCTGAGACAGTATTTAAATTCTATACAGTGGGACCAACTGATGATGTTACCAACAGCAAACTCAAAATGGGAAGCATTCAAGGAACTAATCTTGGAGGCTACCAGGCTTTACATACCAACTAAGAAATATTGTTCAAGGTTTAGGCCTAAATGGTTGTCAGATGAGCTAATGAGACATGTGGCAGAGAAGAAAAATGCATGGGATACATACAAATTAATGGGTGACATGGAAGCCTATGATAGATATAAGTTGGTCTGTAACCAAGTCACAAAGGAGATTAGGCAGGCAAAGGCAGACTATGAAAAATCCTTGGCAAAGGATGCAAAGAAAAACAGAAAAGAGTTTTTTACATACTTGAACTCGAAAAGGAAAGGGATGAATCAGATTGGTCCACTGGATATTGATGGTTCAACAGTTGAGGATCCTGCTCAGGTGGCTAACAATCTAAACGAGTATTTTGCATCTACATTCACGCATGAGGAGTTATTCAGGAAGGAGAATGATGTAGGTAAAGTAAACATTGGCAGTGAGCTGGATGATTTTGTAATAACTGAGAGGAAAGTGGAGGAGAGATTGTTGAGGATAAACATAAAAAAGGCACCTGGGGTGGATGGGATCTATCCAGTTATATTAAAGGAGGCAGCAAAGGAAGTATGCAAACCCCTAGCCATAATTATGAGAGCTTCTTTGGACTCAGGGGAGGTGCCCATAGACTGGAGATGTGCAAATGTAACCCCAATTCACAAAGGAGGATCAAAGGCTGACACAAGTAATTATAGACCTGTTAGTTTAACTTCTGTTCCAGGTAAATTAATGGAGGCACTGGTTAAAGAAGCACTGCAGGATCATCTAGACAAGAATTCAGTTATAGCTCAGACGCAGCATGGTTTTGTTAAGGGCAGGTCTTGCCTGACCAATTTGATTGGATACTATGATGTAGTCACAAAAGAACTGGATGCAGGGAATAACTTTGATATTATATATTTGGATCTTAGAAAGGCTTTTGATACTGTTGCACATGGAAGACTGCTGCACAAATTGGAGCAGTGTGGCATTGGAGGCAAATTGCTGCTATGGATAAGGGGATGGTTGAGTGGCAGAAGACAGAGAGTGGTAATCAATGGACACTGCTCAACGTGGACTAATGTTATTAGTGGAGTTCCTCAAGGTTCAGTGTTGGGTCCGTTGTTGTTTTCGGTGTTTATGAATGATATTGATGATGGGATATCAAGTTTAATGTCCAAGTTTGCAGATGATACAAAGGTTGGCAGGGTCGTTAAGGACAATACTGACGCTATGCTGCTGCAACAGGATCTGGAAAGGTTGAACAGATGGGCTGAGAGGTGGCAAATGAGGTTTAACATCGACAAATGTAAAGTGCTGCATATGGGAAACAGTAACCCCAGAGCAACGTATCAACTCTGCGGTACTACACTGACAGTGGTGGAGAATGAAAAGGACCTGGGGGTAATTGTGCAGGCAGATATGAAGTTCTCTGAGCAGTGCAGACGAGCTGCAAGAGTAGCGCATGGTGTCTTGTCAATGATATACAGGAATTTTTCTAGCAGGGATAAGGAGGTGATTATTCCCTTGTATAAGGCAATGGTAAGGCCACATCTTGAGTACTGTATACAGGTCTGGAGGCCTCATTTCAAGAAGGATGTAGAGCTGCTGGAACGGGTACAGAGAAGGGCAACAAGATTAGTAAATGGAACAAAGGGTTGCTCTTACGAAGAAAGGCTTAAGTTTTGCAAATTACAGAGTCTGGAGACTAGGCACCGGCGAGGTGATCTGATAGAGGTGTATAAGGCTTTGAATGGTTTGAGCATGCTCAATGCCAATGGGATTCTTCATCTTTCTCAGAATAATCACCTCAGAGGGCATAAATTCAAATTGAGGAAGGACGGATGTCGGATAGATGTGCGGAAATTTGCCTTTGGCCAGCGGGTGGTTGGTTGGTGGAACCGACTTCCATCACTTGTTGTTGAAGTTGATAGCCTAAACAAATTTAAAGCTCAACTGGACAGGTATTTCGAACGAACGGAGGGGTGAAATGGGAGTGGGTGTTTTTTTTTTTTTTTTTTGGCTGATGCTGAGTAAGCTTGCTTTCTTGCATCATATGCCTCTGCTAATGCTAATGCTAATGCTAATGCTAAATACTCTAGTACCAGTATGTACCAATTCAATGGAAAAATCGGGTGACAGTCAAGCACTTTAACATTTCTAAGGCTTATGATTGTGTTTAGCATAAGGTCTTCTGAACAAGCTCTAAACATCTTATTGCTTATCAACTCTTTTAAAATTCGATATCCAATTTTCTCTCTGGATACTCACTGCAATTGATGGTATACCTCTCTGTCTTCTAACTTAGTTTTGCCGATAACTTCTCAAGAGACGGTCGTGTTCAAAGCCGCTAAGTGGATTTTTCTTATTTATTGATTTGAAATTATTGTTTTTCTAAAACTTTTGATTTAAATTTAGTAGTATAACATTAGTTTGTGATTTTCTGATTAATTTGGTGTATTTATTCTTTACACGGCCTTGTAATTGCATAAAAGTATCGGTAAGGGTTTCCTCGTGTTTCAACTCCGCTACCGTTCGTAAATTTCCCGCCATTGTGATACGATAGCGTTAGTTGAACTTCGTTAGCAGTTAAATTGTACGTTGAAATAAATACATATAACGACTTAGATTACAAACGTAATATAATTAATTATATTTAACATAATTAATAACATAACATAATTAATTATAATTAATTAATAAATTAATAGAATCATGACTCAGACCAGAGCAGCAAAGCAAAAGGCTCAAGCTAATGGAAGTGCTGTGGCTCAGAGCAGAACTGAGGGGGGGGGGGGGGGGGGCAGTTGTCCTCTGACTCACAGCCTTATAAAATGCACTGTTTGCTTGATGTTTGCAGAGCAATCGGGCACGGGACATGATACTGCCATGGGGGATGTCTTTGTGTGTGCGCGCGATGCAAGGAGTGTATCGATATCAGGCAACAACTCGGCGTTCTTGTGGGCCTATATGAGAGCTTGAAGGACAGGGTGGATGCCCTCGAAGAAACTAAATTGAGGGCCCCATCAAGCTCTCAGCTGCCCACATCAACGCCAGAGCTTGCACTTGGGCATCGCGTGACACAGAGGCAACCCCCAAGGCAGAATGCGCTGGTCCCAAAGGAACTAGTAGTTGTTGGTGACTCTATTGTCAGGGAAATGGGGAACATGCTTTGTAAAAAAGATAGGTGGAACAGGACCAGGGTATGTCTGCCAGGGACAAAGGTTGATGACGTTGTAGAGCGAATATCATCTTTTAAGGGCACAAAAGGTGATATAGTTGTACACGTTGGCACTAATAATATTAAGAGTAGGAGACCAGCAGAATTACTTAACAAGTACAGGTGAACAAAAGCCGAGAATTAGGGTTGAATTTGAAAGTGTCTGCAGTTCTGCCCAGACACGATAGGAGGGAGTATATGATGAGAGCCTTGTCGATCAATTCGGCCCTGGAAAGATTGTGCAAGGCTCAAGGGGTAGAATTTTTTTCAGCCTGGACTGTACTTGTTAACAGGAGAGATTGCTTCTACAGGGATGGGATACACTTAAATAGAAAGGGTGCAAGAATATTTGCTGATGCTATCGAGGCAGTGTTAGGTGGGTCGGAAAACTGCTAGCTTGGGGGGAGACAAAGACCAATAGATTGACAGTAGCCACTGGCAGAGGTGAAAGAGATTCTTGCACTGCTTCTATTAGAATGAGCAGAAGCCTGAAAAACAAGATGCATGGTATTTCAGAGACTGCTGGGAGCCATTGCGGTACAAGTAAACACATGGGTTGTGTTAGGGTAGCTAAGAATAGAAACAGGTGCAGGTATACTTGTGTGTACACCAATGCTAGGAGTTTAGTAAATAAATTTGATGAATTTGAGGTATTGCTCAAAACATCAAAGGCAGATATTGTTGGGATATCAGAGACGTGGTGTCACACAGATATAAGGGATGCAGAACTGCAATTTGGGGAGTACAACGTCTACAGAAAGGATAGACAGGATAGGAAGAGGGGAGGGGTTATGCTATTAGTTAAGAAACACATAAAAACCAAGGAAGTGAAGCCAGTCGACATCGCTGGACAGTGCTGTGTTGAGTCAGTTTGGTGTGACATAAGCATTGGGAGATCAAAATTGAGAGTAGGAGTGTGCTATAGGCCTAATGACTCTGATGAGTACAATAAGGAACTGTACAGGGAAATAGAGTGGGCCAGTAAATCAGAGAGTCTTATAATGGGAGATTTTAATTTCCCAGATATTGACTGGAATTTGGAGGCTGGTTACTCACGCACTAGCAGGGCTTTTGTGGATTTATTGGATGATTGTTTTTCTACATCAGCATGTTCGGGAGGCAACTAGAGGGAGTAATACTCTTGATTTGATTATCAGCAGTGATTCTTCATACATTAAGAATCTGCAGATAAATGAACCACTAGGTGGCAGTGATCACAGTGTGCTGAAGTGGGATTTACTCAAAGAGGTAACTACCATTAGGGGTAAAGGGAAGGGTTATTGCTTCCGTAAAGGCGACTACGATGGACTGAGACAGTATTTAAATTCTATACAGTGGGACCAACTGATGATGTTACCAACAGCAAATTCAAAATGGGAAGCATTCAAAGAACTTATCTTGGAAGCTACTAGGCTTTACATACCAACTAAGAAATATTGTTCAAGGTTTAGGCCAAAATGGATGTCAGATGAACTAATGAGGCATATGGCAGAGAAGAAAAATGCATGGGATACTTACAAATTAACACATGACACAGAAGCCTATGATAGATACAAGTTGATATGCAACCAAGTTACAAAGGAGGTTAGGCAGGCGAAGGCAGATTGCGAGAAATCCTTGGCAAGGGATGCAAAGAAAAACAGCAAAGAGTTCTTTACTTATGTAAACTCTAGAAGGAAGGGGATGAATCAGATTGGTCCACTTGATATTGATGGGTCAACTGTTCATGATCCTGCTCAGGTAGCTAACAAACTAAATGAATATTTTGCATTGACATTCACACATGAGGAGTTATTCAGCAAGGGGAATGCCAGAGGTGTATTCAACTCTAGCAGTAAGCTACAGAATCTTGAAATAACTGGGAGTAAAGTGGAGGAGAAACTGTTGAAGATAAACACAAGAAAGGCACCCGGGGTGGATGGGATCTCTCCAGTTATATTATAGGAGGCAGCAAAGGAAGTAAGCAAACCCTTAGCCATAATTATGAGAGCTTCCTTGGACTCAGGGGAGGTACCCATAGACTGGAAATGTGCAAATGTGACCCCAATTCACAAAGGAGGATCAAAGGCTGACACAAGTAATTATAGACCTGTGAGCTTAACTTCTGTTCCAGGAAAATTAATGGAGGCACTGGTTAAAGAAGCACTGCAGGATCATTTAGACAAGACTTCAGTTATAGCTCAGACACAGCATGGTTTTGTTAAGGGGAAGTCTTGCCTGACCAACTTGATTGGATACTATGATGCAGTCACAAAAGAACTGGATGCAGGGAATAACTTTGATATTATATACTTGGATCTTAGAAAGGCTTTTGATACTGTTGCACATGGAAGACTGCTACACAAATTGGAGCAGTGTGACATTGGAGGCAAATTGCTGCTATGGATAAAGGGGTGGTTGAGGGGGAGAAGACAGAGAGTGGTAATCAATGGACACTGCTCATCGTGGACTAATGTTATTAATGGAGTCCCTCAGGGCTCAGTGTTGGGTCCATTATTGTTTTCTGTATTTATAAATGATATTGATGATGGAATATCAAGCTTAATGTCCAAGTCTGCAGACGATACAAAGGTTGGCAGGGTTGTCAAGGACACTACTGACACTATGCTGCTGCAACAGGATCTGGAAAGGTTGAGCAGATGGGCTGAGAGGTGGCAAATGAAGTTTAACATTGACAAATGTAAAGTACTACATATGGGAAACAGCAACTCTGTGGTACTACACTGACAGTGGTAGAGAATGAAAGGGACTTGGGGGTTGGTTGTGCAGGCAGATATGAAGTTCTCTGAGCAGTGCAGACGGGCTGCAAGAGTAGCTCATGGAGTATTGTCAATGATATACAGGAATTTTTCCAGCGGGGATAAGGAGGTGATTATTCCATTGTATAAGGCAATGGTCAGGCCACACCTAGAGTACTGTATACAGGTCTGGAGGCCTCATTTCAAGAAGGATGTAGAGCTGCTGGAATGAGTACAGAGAAGGGCAACAAGATTAGTGAATGGAACAAAGGGGTGCTCTTACGAAGAAAGGCTTAAGTTTTGCAAATTACAGTGTCTGGAGACTAGGCACCAGCGAGGTGATCTGATAGAGGTTTATAAAGCCTTGACTGGTTTAAGCATGCTCAATGCTGATGGGATTCTTCCTCTAGCTCAGAAAAATCACCTGAGAGGGCATAAATTCAAATTGAGGAAGACAGATGTAGGATAGACGTGCGGAAATTTGCCTTTAGCCAGCGGGTGGTTGGTTGGTGGAACAGACTTCCATCCCTTGTGGTGGAGGTTGATAACCTGAATAAGTTTAAGGCTCAGCTGGACAGGTATTTTGAACGAACAGAGGGGTGAAGTGGAAGTGGGTTTTTTTTTTTTTTTTTTTTTTTGGCTGATGCTGCATAAGCTTGCTTTCTTGCATCAGATGCCTCTACTAATGTGAATGCTAACATCCAGTACTAATTCCTTAAACACCAACCTACAAATAATTCTCAAATAGTGCAAAGAAAACTTAATTAACCTCACCCCTTCAAAAACTCAATCCTGTTTTATCTCTTGGAAAAAAAAGATTCTACTGCTCCTATGCTTATTTTCGATGACACTCAGGTTTCTAGAAAATATTATGCATCTCTATTAAGGAACACCCTGATTTCTAATCTCTCTTGATATAACATGACAAACGTTGCTTCCTCTGCATCAAAAAAAACTAGGGATTTTTTTTGTTGTTGTTGTTTCACTCGACGTTACTGTTTTTTTTGAAACAGCTATTCAATCTGTACAAATTTAAAATCTGTCATACCATGAAATATCATTCCCACATTTCAGATGGTTTTCCGCTCTCCATCTTATTAGCCATTCAGCTTTTGCTGCTTGCCCTTTCTATAGATACTTCCATGGGCATTGATCTTCTGAACTATAGGTACTAATATATAGTATGCCGGGGTTGACTGTTCAGAAAGTTCAGAACCTACAGTACTATAGGTTCTAATATATTTTATGTGTTTGGGGTATTCATGATAATTAAAAAAAAAAAAAAGAAGAAGCAGCAGCAGCACAAAAATTCGAAAAACATTGGTGGTCCAAGTCAAAGCAACAAGAAAAAACAATCCAGTGCTCAGTTCAAGGCTATCATTAAAGCATTAGAAGAATATTAAGGATAGAATTAGCATATTCTTCTAATAGCATTAGAATTAGTATATTCTTCTAATAGCATTAGAAGAATATACTAACAGGATTTTTCTAACAGGACTGTTTCCAAAAGGAATTAATAAAATTAAATAAAATTTCTCACTCTTCTTGCTTTAACAAGTTAAAGTTAACAAGTTAACTTTAACTTGTGTTTTTTTTTTTTTTTTGGCTGATGCTGCATAAGCTTGCTTTCTTGCATCAAATGCCTCTACTAATGCTAATGCTAATGCTAACTAGGTAGTCAGGAGAAAGTTTCAACTTCTAATTTATATAATTTACTATGATAGATAAAAAAAGAAGAAAGCAGCAATTCAGAGGTCTCCAGTGAGCAACAATCTTGGAAAAACTTCCTTCAGAAGAAACCAAATATGTAATCTTTCCTTGAAAAATCAGAAAATTCTCAAATTCTAAAGCACATATGAATAAATTTAAAAATGTTCTCACCTCCTTCTCATGAGTATAAAACATCACAGCTAAATGAAGAACATGTCTACGCTGCTCCACACGAGAAGCAAAACTTGTAATGTGGCCTTCTAATTCTTGGGCAACACCATAAATTTCCTCAGCATTGCATTCTCCAGTTTGAGCTAGCTCTTCAGCTGCGGCAAGCAACTTCTCTGCATTAGTATATGTATTCTATAAACAAAAATACAAAAAATTAAAATGGATGCTTCCAACAGGAATTAAATTTTCATAAAAATACTGATTTTTTAACATCAATTTGCAAAAAACAGATCACTGGATACTTTGCTAGTAAACAAAAGAGATTCAAGGTAAAGCATTACAAGCAATTTTCTTGAAAAGTAATAAAATTATTGTTTTTAGAAGTTCTATGTTTTACTTTAATTTCACTAGAACAGAACTTCAACAACAATAAGATATTCTAAGATTTTCTCAAAAACATTCCTAGTAGTATCTAAAAAAGGCCATAAATGGTGCCATTACATCTTTTAATTGCATGTATCTATTTATGCCGCAGGAAAATATATTTCATTACTACTGAGATGAAATTTCAACATCTCTGGCAGAGAGATGGGAACCACACACAGAAAGTGCTGTGTCAGAAATGGATAAAAATACTAGAATATATTTCTGCTCCAGTAGTTTTAAACTTGTGTTACATGAAACCCCCCCCCTAACTAGCAGTTTCCCTGAACTCTCAATGATACTAACGAAAATTCTTGCACCACCTTTGTTCAAATGAGTACCATCTTTACAAAATAAATTCGTCTACCTACAAGTGCAGGCCACACTGATAAAAATCCCCCTCCCCCAGCCTTGCAGATTCCCTCAAGTCTTTTATTAATCCATAAGGCTTTCAACATATCATCCCACCCATCGTGTCTTGGCAGAATGGCAGCCACATATACATTCTGACCTAACTCGTGGCATTGTTTCAGCATGGTCCTATATTTATCCAACAAATGGTCAGGTTGTGTTTGTGTAATATTGTTAGTCTCCACATGAATAATAATGCGCTCTTTAACACTCCCCCACTTAAAATCTGACAATCTGTTGGTAACATCATCAATTGCAGATATTACAATTACAAGATATATTACAGAATTTAAATCACCAAAATGAAACCTGACAAAACTTTAACCACTAGAGAAGTTAAATTTAGAAGAATGAAAGTTATGAAGATGCTGCCCAAAATATCGATAAAAAAGGCTTTCTGAATATTAAGCTGTAGCTTTATCAAATAATTCAAATACTTTCGTGAAAACACGTAAAGCGGAAATATTTTCCATAGTAATGTTAAATAAAGGTCAACAAAACAATAGTTTATGCTTAAAAAATGATTTATTTATCCAAAGAAATGAAAACACAGTCTTTAAAATCAAGCAAATTATAATAATAAATTATTTATGTCATACAAATGTTAAAGAATGTATATTCTTTATCATCATCGACTAAATGCACACTCAACGATGGTTCGTCACTTGTTGATGATTCAACACTCGTTTTTGGGTTCTTAGAAGCACAAGGAGTTACCTTTTTTTCTTCAGAAATGCTTCAAGAGTTATTTGTTTCAAAGACAGTCTTCTCCTTTCTTTATAAATTTCACAATAACATGCATAAACATTTTTTAAATCTGTAGCAACTTTTCTAGTGCACTCAAAATTTGAATCTTGTGACTCGAAAATCTCAATTGCTTTTTCTGTGTTGAAAAGTTTCATCAAGCCCCTTGAGAGTAAAGGAACAAACAGGAGTTTCAGCTGTTAAATCTTTTTCTGCCTCAGCTTCTTCACTTTTGCCATTTCTAGAAGGTCTTCATTTGTGAACTCTCCATTGTGTGCTTGAAGCAGATCAATGATGTCAATTGTAGAAACCTCAAGTTGCAACTTCTTCCTCTTTATCTTCACCTTCTTCCCACGTTTATATGTGGTCAAGCTGCAACTAGTTAGCAATATTAACGACCACTTCTGTTTCATACGATCTCTGCTGGTTCTTGAAAATCATTCAAAATTATCAATAAACTGAAGACAGCTTATTTCAAACACCCCTCACGTTCTTCTATGTAAATTTATCCCAAGCTAGTTTTATTATTTTGATTGTATCTAAAATATGGAATTCTCTCCAAAATTCTTTGAGTTGGACCTCCCTCCTCTGCGTTTAGGGCGTAAGCCTCAAGCTATGGAAAAGTCTAGACTGTATAAGCATAGTGCGAAAGCATCAATAATACATAGCCAAATCTGAATGAACAGAATATTAGCAAAGCGGCATCGTTTTAAGTTATATCTCATATTGTGAATACGTTCACGAGTTGCCATGATACTGCACTACTTTGAATAAGTAACGCTTCACTTGAGGAGAACACTAATGTTACTTATTCTCAGATAGATACCACCACCCAGACAGCACCGTTTCGGGGCTAGTGTGAATTTAATGTGAAAAAAACCCATTGGACCAGATCTATTAAACCAAACAAACAAATTATAAAATCCAAACCTAAATCATGAAAAATCTTAATTCAGACAATCATTTCAAAGCTATTTGTGAATTTAATGTGAAAAATAACCCATTGGACCAGATCTATTAAACCAAACAAATGAGTTATAAAATTTAAACCTATATCATGGAACTGTTTTGATGAGAGCTTAAGAGATCTACATTTTTATCAAGAAAACTGAATTTTGTAATAAACAAAAAAACCCAGATGCTTCCCCCCCCCCACCAAATAACTAAAACCAGTACTTTAAGATGAACCTCATCTCCAACCAAACTGCAAGAAGAGGTGGCTCTCCCCACCTTATTAGACCCTAAACGCCATTTTTCCAACTGTAAAAACCTTTGCATGGAAGCAGACATTGTTTGTTTCAAGTCCCAAAGAGATCCCCTAAAGGTCCCAAACCTTTTCCGTTTTCGAAGCTTCCACACATGATATTTTGCATCTGTAATTAAAAATATCGTGAACATATTTTTCTTGCCCAGGGGATGATTGAATTGCAAGTAAATTACCTCCTCCAGTGTAAACTGTCTTATCCTCAAAAATCTACAAATTCTCTTCCAAACTTCCTGCGCGAATCGACAGTATAATATAATATATACAATATAATATAATATAATACAATATTATATTATAATAATATAACATAATAATAAACAGTGTAAAATAAATGGTACACTGTTTCAATTTCGGTACAAAATTCGCATAATCTGTTGCCTGTCTGACTAAATCTATACGTGATATCGTTCACTTGTATGTTTCCGTAACCAACCCTCAACGAAAAATCAATAAGCGATGGGTAGTTTCCGCCAATTTTTAGATTTTTAAAAAACAACTGCGCATTATGGTTTCCTAAATTTGGCTTTTCTGGATTTTCTGAGTTAAACAGTGCCCAGTAGAGTCGTTTTAAAACACCCTTAAGAGGATCTATATATTTCTCCCTTAACTGCGTGCACATATCCCGAATTTTTTTGTAATATATAGGAATTATCTCTGCTTTTGGCCCTAGATAACTGCCGCCTTTAATTAAGGCTGTATTAAATCCCATAAAATAATTTATCAGTACCACTACTAAACGGTTAGATTGCACCATATTAGCCACGTCCAGCAGTCTCTTACAGCTACACCTCAAATTAATTTTTGGAATACTTATTCCCCCATATTCCCACGCTATCTCTTGCCGTTTTCCTCCCCATAGAAACTGAAATGTTGGAACGTAAAATCATCTCATTGTCCTAGCTGTGATTCCTGTTATAAACACCGTGCATAAGATTTTAGGAAGAATTACGGTTCTAACAATAATGGATTTGTTCTCAAAAGAAAATTGTTCCACTTCCCACTTTTTTAAACTTTCCCATATTTTAGTGGTGAGCCCTCCTACAGGTAGCATGGGCCTCTCTCTAAACGGAACTCCCAATATTTGAATCGATTTATCTGACTCCACTTCTCGTTGTGGTAAAGGCCGATGTACCCATTCCCCTGACAATATGCTCCTAGTTTTATCTTTGTTTATGTTTAACCCCGACTTCTTACCAAAAGAAGTAATGAGTGACAAATTCTTCCACCACATAACTCGTAGTGAGAGTGGCTGTAACATCATCCGCATACACTATACAGTTACACTGCTCTGCCGGCTTTGGAACGGTATCCCCTGAACGGCCTCAGTTCTGTCTATTCTTCCCAGTAGTGGTTCTAGTGCTAACGTAAATAACAAAGGACTAAGCGGACATCCTTGTTTTACTCCTCTATCAATTTTAATGTTTTTCGAAATTTCTCCATTTATCCAAAGTCATGTGCTACTACGTGTATATAGATTTCTCAGGACTGTAAACAACTGAGATCCTATGTTCGTATCTTTAATTATAGAGAAAAGGTAGTCGTGGTCAATTCTATCGAAAGCCTTTTCTAGGTCGATTGCTACTAACGCTAAATTGTAACTCTTTCGTTTCCGATATTCTAATATATCTTTTAATAGCCAAAGGTTATATTCTATCCACCTCCCCGGTATGCCATAGCACTGTGTACTTCTAACTACCTGGGTTACTTTGCGTTTTCACTTAGCTGTCAAAATCTTTGCAAATATTTTGAAGTCACAATTAGCCAACGTTATAGGTCTCCAGTTACCAATTTTCGTTAAATCCCATCCATGCTTCGGAATGAAAGTAGTATAGGCATTTAAAAAGCCTTCGGGTACAACTCCTTCCTGAAAAAATTTGTTAAAGACGGCCAGAAGAATAGGCGCTAACAAGTTCCAAAACTTCTTATAAAATTCAACCCCCAAACCATCCGGTCCCGGCACGCGTCGTAATTTACATGATTTTAGAACCACAGTTAGATCTCCCATAATTAATTCTCTGTCCTGTAATGCTTTTTGCTCGGGTGTGACTTGTCCAATTGTCCAAATGGAGTTGTCTCTCTCTTTTTTCTGCAAAGCAAGCTCTTTTTCATAGTAATTTACAAAACTATTCATAATAGTTAGCATTGTTGAATGTGTGTTGTCATCATCTTTAATTTCCTAAACCGTTTTGGCTAAATTGTTTAGCCTTAGTTTTCTTTGGTAAAACGCAGCTGTAAGACTATCAGCCTCCCTAAATTTCAGCTGTATTTTTCGCACCTTTTCTTTCTCTTCTTCCAATATTATACCGTTAATAATCGCTTGTACTTCTGCTGTTGCCCTTTCATCCCCGCACCATTGGTAAATTCTTTTTTCTTTATAATATTGGTGTTTAGATACACCATAGACAACTCTTAAAAAACTACAAAGTAGTTCTTGTGGGCATCATTTGCTCTTTCTCATATTGTGCTCTGCCTTCACGACGAGTTGCCATGATACTGCACTACCTCAAATAAGTAACGCTTCACTAATAGAGAAGACTATTGTTACTTATTCTCAGTATTCTTTTTCTTTTTAAGAGTTGTCTCTGGTGTATCTAAACACCGATATTATACAGATATTAAACTCTTAAAGTATTATGCCATGTGCATTTAATTATTTTAAATATTATCTTATACACCTTTTGGCATCTCTCATATTGTGCGATTAACTTCACAACTGGGTCGTCATGTCTGCAATACTAGGGTAACTGCCCACCCACTGATGATAGGCCAATAGCCTTGAAACATGTCTGGGTGGTGGTACTCACTGAGAATAAGTAACAATAGTCTTCTCTATTAGTGAAGCGTTACTTATTTGAGGTAGTGCAGTATCATGGCAACTCGTCGTGAAGGCAGAGCACAATATGAGAAAGAGCAAATGATGCCCACAACAACTACTTTGTAGTTTTTTAAGAGTTGTCTATGGTATAACTAAACACTGATATTATACAGATATTAAACTCTTAAAGTATTATGCCATGTGCATTTAATTATTTTAAAAATTCTTTTTTCTTGTAAGAGATCTTTCAGTCTATTTCTGCATTGTTCGTTTCTTTCCTTAATTTTTGAGTAATAAAATGATTTAGCACTTTCTTTAATTTTCGTCCACATTTCCCACTCATTTCCAGCTTGCTCTACTATCTTTTTAATAACTTGTAAAGTCCCAATCCTCTCTCTCCAGAACTGCTGGGTTGACCTTCCAATAGACTTTTCCCAGACTAACGTTTGTAAATAAATCTCCCTTCCACATGTGATCTGAAACTTGTCGACCTCCCGCAAATTTCACATGCCGTATCATTGTCATCTTATCCTTCAACTGACTCGTTGCATAATTGCGATCTATCCTAGTTCCTATATTACTGGATATTCTGATGGCCGCTCTTTTCCCCGGATTTTTTTCCCTCCAGACGTCTCTACCAAGTCCCATTTAGTACAAACCTTGATAAATTCACAACCCCCCCCATACCATGATGCGAGGTACCCCCCAGAATTTTCTCCATAATGGGGTCAGGAACGCAGTTCCAGTCCCCTGCCATTGCAACCCACTGCAACCCCCTCGTATAGTTGCCCAGTCCCTGAAACAGTTTTCCTTTCTAAAGTGGAATTTGGACTATAGACACAAATTAGTCTAATTGTGAGTCCCCCATAACTCCAATCCACTGCCACAACCCGACCATCTGTATCCCTACCCGCCAGTCGTACAGTCACTAAAATTGGAGGAACCACTACTATTCCCACCCCTGCAGATCGATTTGTACCAAAACTCCAAAATCCTAACAACTGGTATCTGTTTTGAAACTGCTGGATGTCTGCAAAACTTGCAAAGTGGGTTTCTTGTAGAAACCAAATCTTCACCCCCCATGTTCATCATAATTTGCCCTATCATCCTTTGTTTGTTAACTGCTCTCAGACCCTGTACATTTAATGACATAAATGTTATTCAGGACATTATAAGCAGAACTTTACTAGAACTTCTGCTAAGATATTCCTATGTTCAGCATTTAACTTTAATTTGTTATTGGTGAGCAACACAGTGAGATCTCCAACATTCTTGTTTCTAATATTGGAAATAACAAAATCTCCCCAAGCGAACTGTATATTTACTACTTCACCCTCCTCGTTTTCATTCCAAAGAAAAATCGGTTCACCTCGAGTTTTAACAATTTCCGCCAAGCTTCGCCTATATTCCCTGTATTCTTTTGTGTTTCCTACTACATTTAACCATTCTATTCCTTCATATTCCCTCGTTTGTATGCCATCTGAATCCGAATCAAACCCCAAAAGTGTTTTGCAATCTTTCTTACCGCCTGATAAAAACTGATACTTCTTCCCCCTCTATTTGTTTTGTTTCGGTCTCTTCTTGAATTTCCTCTGTCCCCCTTTTGCTCTTTTAGTTTTACCGCTTATTTCTTCCTTCTCCCCCCGCTTATGTACATTTTGTACTGTATTTTCTGCTTCCATGTCCTCAGTTCGTTCCGCATGTTCCGATTGTGTTGCCAACATATCGTACACTATTGTAAACGTTGGTGTGATTTCTTTAATCTGCTTCTCACCCCTCTGCGCTACTATAGCTTCCACGCTCTCAGAGTTAGGCATATCTTTTGGTGGCTCACTCGCTTTCTGCTGTCCTCCCCCACCAGCAACTCTTTCGGCAAACATGCATTCCGGGCATTGAATGAATTTATGCGTGGAAGCTCCGCATTTTTTACAATTATTAAGGCAGTTGGCCGTAATATGACCTGTGCCATTACAATTAAAACAACGTGATTTTTGGCATTCTGCTCCCAAATGGTCTTTACCTCCACACCTCAAACAAACTTTCTGAACTCCTGGGTAATTCATTAATAACCTATCACCCATCAAATCGATGATGTTTGGCAAGGGCGTTTTCATGTCAATATGAATTTGCACCGTACCTGTTTCTACGCCTGGCCATTCCTCATATTCTTTCCTGTGAATCTTAACAACCTTACCAAACTTGTTAAAAAAGCTCTCGACAGGACTATTAGACATTTCTACCGGAAACCTGTCAATATTAACCACTTATATATTTGGATCATATATATAAATCCAAATATATGATATCATATATTTGGATTTCAGGAAAGCTTTTGACACTGTTGCGCATGGAAGACTATTGTACAAATTGGAGCAGAATGGTATTAAGGGTAAGTTGCTACAATGGATAAAAGAATGGTTAAGTGTGAGAAGACAGAGGGTGGTAATCAATGGGTGCTGCTCTTCGTGGACTAATGTTATTAGTGGAGTCCCACAGGATTCGGTGTTGGGTCCACTGTTGTTTTGTATATTTATCAATGATACTGATGAAGGTATATCATTCTTAATGTCGAAATTTGCAGATGATACAAAGGTTGGCAGGGTTGTTAATGACAGTAATGGCAGTGTGCTACTGCAATTTAACCTCAACAAATGCAAGATACTGCATATGGGTAGAAGTAACCCCAGAGAAATGTACCAACTGTGTGGTACTACACTTAAGGTGGTAGAAAATGAAAAAGACCTGGGAGTAATTGTGCAGTCGGATATGAAGTTTTCTGAGCAATGCAGACAGGCTGCCAGGGCAGGCCATGGGATTTTTGTTAATGATATATAGGAATTTTGCTAGCAAGGAGAAGGAGGTGATTATCCCTCTGTATAAGGCAATGGTCAGGTCACGCCTTGAGTATTACGTACAGGTCTGGAGGCCTCATTTAAGGAAGGATGTAGATTTACTTGAGCGTGTACAGAGAAGGGCAACAAGATTGGTGAGGGGAATGAACAGATCCTCTTACCAAGAGAGGCTTAAGTTCTGCAAATTGCAGTGGCTAGAGACTAGGCACCTGCGCGGTGATCTGAATGAGGCATATAAGGCCTTGAATGGGTTGAGCATACTGAATTCTGATGGGATCCTTCCACTTGTTCAGATTACGAACCTAAGGGGGCATAAATTCGAATTAAGAAAAGACAGATGTAGAATAGATGTGCGGAAATTTGCCTTTAGCCAGCAGGTGGTTAATTGCTGGAACAAATTTCCATCTGTCGTTGTGGAAGTTGACGGGTTAAATAAATTTAAGGAGGAACTGGACAGGCATTTGGAGGGAATGGTGTGATTTTTTTTTTTTTTTTTTTGGCTGATGCTGCATAAGCTCATACACTTGCTTTCTTGCATCACATGCCACTACTACTACTTTATGTATGTTACCAATTTGCACAAGTTTGATCATTACGTTTCTAATAGAAAACCTTTTCAAAACCTTTTCTCTTGTTTCTATTGTTTTCAAGACCAACTGATATTTCTGCCTCGGTAATGGAGTTAATCCTTTTATCTCGTGAACCGAAACAACCTGAGTCACTCCCCGCATTACCTCTCTAATTGGACAAACCTCTGTAGTCTGAAACTCCACTGTTCTTTCTCTAAAAAAGAACTGTGCCATAATTAATCTCTGTTCCTTAAGGAAAATGAATAGTTAAAAATCCCGGGTCTTGCCTGACACCAGCAAAACGAAAAAAGAAAATACCTAACTAGGCAGAAATAAATTTCAAAGAAATGTAAAACAAAAGAAAATCAATCACTTACTATCCTCCTAAAGGAGGTTCCCCACAACAGGGTAACCTCAGCTGAAAGGACCGTCGCTAACCTCTTGATATGATCGGACACTTTCCTCAACATTCAGAACGAGTAGAACACATCTGAACAAAACAATTCACAAACTAGCCTCTAGACGATCATTTCGAAGCTAGTGGGCTTCATCACCAGTGGGCGAGCAGGTACCGTTTCGGGGTTTTTTGTCCCTTCTTTGGTGGGTGGGTAGGCCCCCGAGTGATGCAATGATGGCAAAACAGTTATGAAGTATAACTGCATAATATGAGAGATGCCTGATGGTGTATGATGTATTTAGACTATAAGGCGTAAGCCTCAAGCTATGGAAAAGTCTAGACTGTATAAGTATAGTGCAAAAGCATCAATAATACATAGCCAAATCTGAATGAACAGAATATTAGCAAAGTGGCATCGTTTTAAGTTATATCGCATATTGTGAATACCTTCACAAGTTGCCATGATATTGCACTACTTCGAATAAGTAACGCTTCGCCTGAGGACAAGTCTAATGTTACTTATTCTCAGATGGATACCACCACCCAGACGGCACCGTTTCAGGGCTATTTGGCCCTTCTTCAGTGGGTGGGTATTGCACTACTTTTTTGAAGTAGTGCAATACCATGGCAATTCGTTGTGAAGGTATTCACAATATGAGATATAACTTAAAACGATGCCGCTTTGCTAATATTCTGTTCATTCAGATTTGGCTATGCATTATTGATGCTTTCGCACTATACTTATGCATAGTCTAGACTTTTCCATAGCTTGAGGCTTACGCCCTAAACGTTTTATAGTCTAAATACATCATACACCATCAGGCATCTCTCATATTCAGGAGTTATACTTCATAACTATTTTGCCATCATTGCATCACTCGTGTACCTACCCACCCACCGAAGAAGGGCCAAATAGCCCACCCACTGATGATAGGCCAAATAGCCTTGAAACATGTCTGGGAAGCCTGATATTCGCGGAGTTTCCAAGAATGGGTAACAACAGTCTTCTCTACTGGGGAAGCGTTACCTATTGGAGGAATTTGAGTTTTTGAGTGGTGTGAGTTGAAGAGATTCTTCGACATGTTTCTTTTCCTCTTCCACTACTACTATTACTTTACCTCTACCTTTTTGCTTTTCTAAGTCTAATAGGGACAAATGGTTTGAATTTTATAAATCATTTGTTTGATCTGGTCCAATGGGTTTCTTTCACATTAAATTCACAATAGCCCTGAAACGTCACTTGGGTATCCACCCACCGAAGAAGGGCCAAATAATCCTGAAACGGTACCAGGAGGAGCCTGATGATGTCCAGAGTTTCCAAGAATAGGTAACAACAGCCTTCTCCAATGAGGAAGCGTTGCCTATTTGAGGAGTTTGAGTTTTTGAGTAGTGTGAGTTGAAGGAGTTACTGTTCCCTTTCATTCTTCTACACAGTTTCTTTTCCTCTTCCACTCCTACTATTACTTTCCCTCTACCTTTTTGCTTTTTTAAGTCTAATAGGGACAAGTGGATAGTCGAGTTATTATCCCACACATATACAAATAGCCCTGAATCGGCTTCGTCTGGGGGGGCCTGGTGGCCACTGAGTTTCCTCGAATAGGTAACAACAATCTTCTCTACAGGGGAAGCGTTGCCTATTTGAGCTTTGAGCGTGAATTGAAGGAGCAACTGTCCCTTTCTTCCTTCTACGGCATTTCCTTCTTCTACCTCTCCTACTAGCACCTTCCTACATCTTTATCTCTTTTCTAAGTGTAATAGGGGTAGTATGAGGATAACCAAGAACTTTATCCCATATTTCAAAATGGTGCCGTCTGGGTGGTGATATCCATCTGAGAATAAGTAACATTACCAGAGGAAAAGAAGCGTTACTTATTTGAAGTAGTGCAATATCATGGCAACTCGTTGTGAAGGTATTCGCAATATGAGATATAACTTAAAACGATGCTGCTTTGCTAATATTCTGTTCATTCAGAGTTGGCTATTATTGATGCTTTTGCACTATACTTATACAGTCTAGACTTTTCCATAACTTGAGGCTTACGCCCCGCTTTATAGTCAAAATACACCATCAAGCATCTCTCATATTGTGCAGTTATACTTCATAACTGTTTTGCCATCATTGCATCACTTGGATACCTACCCACCCACCAAAGAAAGGCCAAATACCGGTGAAACGGCACCAGGGGGAGCCTGATGATGTCCGGAGTTTCTTCGAATAGGTAACAACAGTCTTCTCCACTTGGGAAGCATTGCCTATTCGAGGAATATATGAGTTTTGTGTGCGAGTTGAAGGAGCTGAGTTTCCTCGAATAGGTAACAACAGTCTTCTCTACTGGGGAAGCGTTGCCTAGTCGAGGAATATATGAGCTTTGAATATGAGTTGAAGGAGCAACTGTCCCTTTCTTCCTTCTACGGCATTTCCTTCCTCTACTTCTCCTACTATCACCTTCCTACATCTTTATTTCTTTTCTAATAGGGATAGTATGAGGATAACCGAGAACTTTAACCCATACCATATTTCAAAACGGTGCCGTCTGGGTGGTGGTATCCATCTGAGAATAAGTAACATTAGTCTTCTCCTCAGGTGAAGCATATTCGAAGTAGTGCAATATCATGGCAACTCGTTGTAAAAGTATTCACAATATGAGATATACAGTAATACCTCGAAGTTACGCGATAGGTGGGTCCGACGAAAATCGCGTAAGTCGGGGTACAACTTTGCATATAAATACATATAAATTTTGTTTAATTGAGACCAAGGACTAACAAAAACACTAGTTTAGAAGAAAAATATGAATAAAATTGCAGTTCTTTATACATATTAATACAAAATATGTATTAAAAAATCAAATGACTTACGTAAAAAAGTTATTTCGATGTCGATGGCTTCATAAAATCTAACAATTTCGTCTGACGACACAGCGCCTTCTTTTTTTCACGCAAAATTTCGTCGTAGCAAGCTAATAATTTTTTTATTCCTTGCTTCGTAGCTATAATGCGTTCTTCGTTGGAGTCTATGTTTTCTAAAATTTTTAAGCCCTCTACAATTGAGCACTTTTCAATTTTCAACCTGTCAAGTTTGCAATTGTCATGTGCTTTTCGCCGTTGCTTCATTTAGGCCTGTAGCACGTGCAATATCACATGGTCTTTCATTTCGCTCAAAGCGTTTCACAATTTCATATTTTTTCTCTATCGACAGAGGCGGACTGGCCATAAACCTTACCGGGGAAACCCCGGTGGGCCAGTGTGATTTTGGCCATAAACCATAGTATGAGGCCACTATAAATTTTCCCGGGTAAGAATTTTTGATCCAGTCCGCCTCTGTTTATCGATAATTGCTTTTCTTTTTCTCTCTGAATCTGCAGTGTCTTCACCAGGACGTTTCCTTTTCACACCTTTTAATTAAGTATTTTACTAATTTTTAGGGAATAAAGCACAATTACAAAACGAGGAGGCACGCTTGATACGCATAAACAAAGCTGCGCGCATGTAGCAACTGAATAAACAACACCATAAAGGCAGAGATACACTATTAACACCTCACATTTCTAGGGGTTACTACCATAAAACAATAAAAATCCAGTTGCGTTTCTGCTAGTGAAATCTGTTATAAACTGGTAGTAAACTCGATCTAATTGCATTTGCGATTATACCGATAGCTGGAATTGTGTTGGTTTTTACGTTATTATGGTGAAATGTGTTTCCCCTTCACTGATATAAAAAACATAAAAGCAGCAAAGTTGAATTTTGTTCAACTTTCGCTCTCATTCTCCGCCGTTGCACCGTATATCGATAACATATGAAAAACAACCTTGAAGATAGTGGGCGGCAGCGTTGCCAAACGAAAAGATCAAGAACCGCGTAACTCCGAGTTCGCGTAAGTCAGCGTATTACTGTAACTTAAAACAATGCGGCTTTCCTAATATTCTGTTCATTCAGATTTGGCTATGTATTATTCTTTTCGCACTATACTAATACAGTATAGACTTTTCCATAGCTTGAGGCTTACTCCCTAAATGAATTATAGCCTATCAATTTCTACAACGACGGAGGGAGGTTTGTTCCAGCAATTAACCACCCGCTGGCTAAAGGCAAATTTCTGCACATTTATTCTACATCTGTCTTTTCTTGATTTCAATTTATGCAACCTTAGGTTCGTAATCTGAACAAGTGGAAGGATCCCATCAGAATTCAGCGTGCTCAAACCATTCAAGGCCTTATACACCTCAATCAGATCACCACACAGGTGCCTAGTCTCCAGCCACTGCAATGTGCAGAACTTAAGCCTCTCTTGGTAAGATGATCCCTTCATTACTCTCACCAATCTTGTTGCCCTTCTCTGTACATGCTCAAGCAAATCTACATCCTTCCTAAAATGAGGCCTCCAGACCTGTATGCTTGTTATTTGGTTTTTGGAAGCATTAGCAACTAAGGCCATATTGCTCTGGGATAAGCGGTGGTCATTCCCTGACCTTTCCGCATCCTCCATATTTGGTGGTGATGGGCTCCCTGTACGCAGTACTCAAGGCATGGCCTGACCATTGGGGTCAGGCCATGCCTTGGGGTTGGTATTTAGGGTTGACTTTGAAAGTGTCTGCAATTCTGCCCAGACACAATAGGAGGGAGTATATGATGAGAGCCTTGTCGATCAATTCGGCCCTGGAAAGATTGTGCAGGGCTCAAGGGGTAGAATTTTTTTATGCATGGTCTGTACTTGTTAACAGGAGATACTGCTTCTACAGGGATGGGATACACTTAAATAGAAATGGTGCAAGAATGTTTGCTGATGCTATCGAGGCAGTGTTAGATGGGTCGGTAAACTGCTAGATTGGGGGGATACAAGGACTAATAGATTAACAGTAGCCAGTGGCAGAGGGGAAAGTGATTCTTGCACTGCATTCTATGGAAAATAAAATGCAGGATATTTCAGAGACTGCTGGGAATCATTGGGGTACAAGTAAACACATGGGTTGTGTTAGGGTAGCTAAGAAAAAGAACAGGTGCATGTATACTTGCGTGTACACCAATGCTAGGAGTTTAGTAAATAAATTTGATGAATTTGAGGTATTGCTCAAAACATCAAATGCAGATATTGTTGGGATTTCAGAGACGTTGTGTCACACAGATATAAGGAATGCACAACTGGAATTTGGGGAGTACAATGTCTACAGAAAGGATAGACAGGAGGGGAAGGGAGGAGGGGTTATGCTATTAGTTAAGAAATACATAAAATCCAAGGAAGTGAAGCCAGTCGACATCGCTGGACAGTGCAGTGTCGAGTCAGTTTGGTGTGACATAAGCATTGGGAGATCAAAATTGAGAGTAGGAGTGTGCTATAGGCCTAATGACTCTGATGAGTATAATAAGAAACTGTACAGGGAAATAGAGTAGGCCAGTAAATCAGAGAGTCTTATAATGGGAGATTTTAATTTCCCAGATATTGACTGGAATTTGGAGGCTGGTCACTCACACACTAACAAGGCTTTTGTGGATTTATTGGATGATTGTTTTCTACATCAGCATGTTTGGAAGGCAACTAGAGAGAGTAACACTCTTGATTTGATTATCAGTAGTGATTCTTCATGCATTAAGAATCTGCAGTTAAATGAACCACTATGTGGCAGTGATCACAGTGTGCTGAAGTGGCATTTACTAAAAGAGGTAACAACCATTAGGGGGTAAAGGGAAGGGTTATTGCTTTCGTAAAGGCGACTAGGATGGACTGAGACAGTATTTAAATTCTATACAGTGGGACAAACTGATGATGTTACCAACAGCAAATTCAAAATGGGAAGCATTCAAAGAACTTATCTTGCAAGCTACTAGGCTTTACATACCAACTAAGAAATATTGTTCAAGGTTTAAGCCTAAATGGATGTCAGATGAACTAATGAGACATATGGCAGAGAAGAAAAATGCATGGAATACATACAAATTAACACATGACACAGAAGCCTATGATAGATACAAGTTGATCTGTAACCAAGTTACAAAGGAGGTTAGGCAGGCAAAGGCATATTAAGAGAAATCTTTGGCAAGGGATGCAAAGAAAAACAGCAAAGAGTTCTTTACTTATGTAAACTCTAGAAGGAAGGGGATGAATCAGATTGGTCCACTTGTTATCGATGGGTCCACTGTTAATGATCCTGCTCAGGTAGGTAACAAACTAAATGAATATTTTGCATCGACATTCACACATGAGGAGTTATTCAGCGAGGGGAATGCCAGAGGTATATTCAACTCTGGCAGTAAACTAGAGAACCTTGTAATACCTGAGAGTAAAGTGGAGGAGAAATTGTTGAAGATAAACACAAGAAAGGTACCTGGGGTGGATGTGATCTATCCAGTTATATTAAAGAAGGCAGCAAAGGAAGTAAGCAAACCCTTAGCCATAATTCAGGGAAGGTACCCATGGACTGGAGATGTGCAAATGTGACCCCAATTCACAAAGGAGGATCAAAGGCTGACACAAGTAATTATAGACCTGTGAGTTTAACTTCTGTTCTTGGAAAATTAATGGAGGCACTGGTTAAAGATTGCACTGCAGGATCATAGACAAGACTTCAGTTATAGCTCGGACACAGCATGGTTTTGTTAAGGGGAAGTCTTGCCTGACCAATTTAATTGGATACTATGATGCAGTCACAAAAGAACTGGATGCAGGGAATAACTTTGATATTATATACTTGGATCTTAGAAAGGCTTTTGATACTGTTGCACATGGAAGACTGCTACATAAATTGGAGCAGTGTGACATTGGAGGCAAATTGCTGCTATGGATAAACGGGTGGTTGAGGGGGAAAAGACAGAGTGGTAATCAATGGACACTGCTCATCGTGGACTGATGTTATTAGTGGAGTCCCTCAGGGCTCAGTGTTGGGTCCATTATTGTTTTCTGTTTTTATAAATGATATTGATGATGTTATATCAAGTTTAATGTCCAAGTTTGCAGACGATACGAAGGTTGGCAGGGTTGTCAATGACACTACTGACACTATGCTGCTGCAACAGGATCTGGAAAGGTTGAGCAGATGGGCTGAGAGGTGGAAAATGAAGTTTAACCTTCACAAATGTAAAGTACTACATATGGGAAACAGCAACCCCAGAGCAACGTATCAAGTCTGTGGTACTACACTGACAGTGGTAGAGAATGAAAGGGACCTGGGGGTGGTTGTGCAGGCAGATATGAAGTTCTCTGAGCAGTGCAGATGGGCTGCAAGAGCAGCTCATGGTGTATTGTCAATGATATATAGGAATTTTTCTAGCAGGGATAGGGAGGTGATTATTCCCTTATATAAGGCAATGGTCAGGCCACACCTAGAGTACTGTATACAGGGCTGGAGGCCTCATTTCAAGAAGGCAAGATGCTGCATAAGCTTGCTTTCTTGCATCAAATGCCTCTACTAATGCTAATTGCCTTGTATAGATGGATGATCACCTCTTTTTTTTTTCCCTGCTAGAAAAATTTCTATATATCATTGACAAAACCCCATGACCTGCCCTCGCAGCCTGTCTCTATTGCTCAGAAAACTTCATATCTGACTGCACAATTACTCCCAGGTTTTTTTTTATTTTCTACCATCTTAAGTGTAGTACCACACAGTTGGTACGTTTCTCGGGGGTTACTAGTACCCATACGCAGTACTTTGCGTTTGTTTATTTTCTAGATCCTGTTCCAGTAGCATACTGCCATTACTGTCATTAATAACCCTGCCAACCTTTTGTATCATCTGCAAACTTCAACAATAATCCTGTTATACCTTCATCAATATCATTGATAAATATACAAAACAACAGTGGACCCAACACCGAACACTGTGGGACTCCACTAATAACATTAGTCCACGAAGAGCAGCACCCATTAATTACCACCCTCTGTCTTCTCCTACTGAACCATCCTTTTATGCATTGTAGCAGCTTACCCTTAATACTATTCTGCTCCAATTTGTGTAATAGTCTTCCATGTGCAACAGTGTCAAAAGCTTTTCTGAAATCCAAATATATGATATCAAAATTATATTTTGCATCCAGTTCCTTTGTAACCACATCATAATATCCTATCAAATTTGTCCGACAAGACTTTCCCTTAACAAACCCATACTGTGTCTGAATTATTGCTGCAGTCTTGTCTAGATGATCCTGCAATGCATCTTTAACCAGTGACTCCATTATTTTACCCGGAACAGAAGTTAAACTAACTGGTCTGTAATTACTCGTGTCACCCTTCGATCCCCCTTTGTGAATTGGTGATACATTTGCACATCTCCAGTCCATAGGGACCTCCCATGAGTCGAAGGATGCTCTCATAATTATGGCTAAGGGTTTGCTTAGTTGCTTTGCCGCCTCCTTTAATATAACTGAATAGATCCCATCCCATACAGGCTCCTCAAAAACGATAAGTGTTTGCCTTTTATTTACATGATTGTTATTTTATATTGTACTTAATACGTAGTCATATAGTTATAGTTACGCTGGTTATTTTTTATTTTTAATTTAGATAAAGAGTTTTTGTGGATTTTACTTACGATAGGTAAAACCGTTATTTCGTTCCATTTTTGTAGCCATTGTTTTTGGATATAGTGGTAGGGAATTCAAATTTTTTAATTGAGCTAGCTAGGTAGCTCTAATGCATAATTATATAGTAATACGCTTCACTGTTTCTATTTAATAGTTTCTATTCAAATACTATTGACATTTAATTTATTGATTTTATTAATTTAAACTACCATGCCCCAAACTAGAGCAGCAAAGCAACGGGCACAAAGTGGCAGGAGTGCTGTGACTCGGGGGAGAACTGAGGGGGGCAATTCTCCAACGCATCACAACCTAAAAAAATGTGCAACTTGTGAAATGTTTGCCGAACTCTCTGGAACGGAACATGATATTGCCATGGGGGATGTCTTTGTGTGTGCGCGATGTAAGGAGTGTAAGGAAATCAGGCGACAACTCAGCGTTGTTATGGGCCTATATGAGAGTTTGAAGGACAGGGTGGATGCCCTCGAAGGAAATAAATTGAGGGGCCCATCAGGCTCTCAGCTGCCCACATCAACGCCAGAGCTTGCACTTGGTCATCAGGCAACACAGAGGCAGCCCCCTAGGCAGAATGCGCTGGTCCCACAGGAACTAGTAGTTGTTGGTGACTCTATTGTCAGGGAAACGGGGAACATCCTTTGTAAAAAGGATAGGTGGAACAGGACCAGGGTATGTCTGCCAGGGGCAAAGGTTGATGACGTTGTGCGGATATCATCTTTCAAGGGCACAAAAGGTGATATAGTTGTACACGTTGGCACTAATGATATTAAGAGTAGGAGACCGGCGGAATTACTCAACAAGTACAGGTCACTGTTGAAAAAAAGCCGTGAAGTAGGGTTAAATTTGAAAGTGTCTGCAATTCTGCCCAGACACGATAGGAGGGAGTACATGATGAGAGCCTTGTCGATCAATTCGGCCCTGGAAAGATTGTGCAAGGCTCAAGGGGTAGAATTTTTTTCAGCCTGGACTGTACTTGTTAACAGGAGAGATTGCTTCTACAGGGATGGGATACACTTAAATAGAAAGGGTGCAAGAATATTTGCTGATGCTATCGAGGCAGTGTTAGGTGGGTCGGAAAACTGCTAGTTTGGGGGGATACAAAGACTAATAGTTTAACAGTAACCGCAGGCAGAGGTGAAGGTGATTCTTGCACAACTTCCATTAGAATAAGAAGGGACCTGGAGCGAGGGGTGTTGGGGGTTTCAGGGACGGATGGCAGTCATTATGGAATAGTTGGGTATATGGGATGTATTAGGGTAACAAGGAATAGGCATAGGAGCCTGTATGCTTGCATGTATACCAATGCTAGAAGTATAGTAAATAAATTTGATGAATTTGAAGTGTTGGTCAAGACATCAAAGGCGGATATTGTTGGGATAGCAGAGACGTGGTGTCACAAAGATATAAGGAATGCAGAACTGGAATTTGGGGAGTACAATGTGTACAGAAAGGATAGACAGGACAGAAAGGGAGGGGGTGTTATGCTGTTAATTAAGAAAAACATAAAATCAAAGGAAGTGCACCCAGTTAATATAGATGAACAGTGCTCTGTTGAGTCAGTTTGGTGTGAGATAAGCACTGCGAAAGGAAAAATAAGAGTAGGAGTGTGTTATAGGCCTAACGACTTGAATGAGTACAATGAACAATTGTACAGAGAAATAGAGTGGGCCAGTAAATCAGAATGTCTTATAATGGGGGATTTTAACTTCCCAGATATTGACTGGAACTTGTGGGTTGGTCACTCACACACTAGTCAGACTTTTGTGGATTTATTGGATGATTGTTTTCTGCAGCAGCATGTTCGAGAGGCAACCAGAGAAAGTAACACTCTTGATCTGGTTATCAGCAGTGATCATTCGTGTATTAAGAATTTGCAGATAAAGGAACCACTAGGTGGCAGTGATCACAGTGTGCTGAAGTGGGATTTACTCAAAGAGGTAACTACCGTCAGGGGTAAAGGAAAGGGTTTTTGCTTCCGTAAAGGGGAGTACAGTGGTCTCAGACAGTTTTTAAATTCTGTACAGTAGGATCAACTGACGATGTTACAAACAGTAAATTCTAAGGGGGAAGCATTGAAGGAATTAATCGTGGAAGCTACTAGACTTTATATACCGATTAAGAAATATCGTTCAAAGTTTAGGCCTAAATGGTTATCAAATGAACTAATGAGACTCGTGACAGAGAAGAAAAATGCATGGGATGCATATAAATTATCAGGTGACGCAGAAGCCTGTGGCAGATATAAGCTAGTCTGTAATCAGGTCACAAAGGAGGTTCGGCAGGCGAAGGCGGATTACGAGAAATCTTTGGCAAAAGATGCTAAGAAAAACAGCAAGGATTTCTTTACTTATATAAACTCTAAAAGGAAGGGGATGAATATGATTGGTCCACTTGACATCGATGGTTCGACTGTTGATGATCCTGCTCAGATAGCAAACAAACTGAATGAGTATTTTGCATCTACATTCACACGTGAGGAATTATTACAGTTTGAAAATGGAAGAAGGTTATCAAATTGTAGCAGCGTACTTAATGATTTTGTAATAACTGAGAGCAAAGTGGAGGAGAAATTGTTGAAGTTAAACATAAGAAAGGCACCTGGGGTGGATGGGATCTATCCAGTTATTTTAAAGGAGGCGGCAAAGCAACTAAGCAAACTCTTAGCCATAATTATGAGAGCATCCTTGGACTCAGGGGAGGTTCCCACGGACTGGAGATGTGCAAATGTGTCCCCAATTCACAAAGGTGGATCGAAGGGTGACACGAGTAATTACAGACCAGTTAGTTTAACTTCTGTTCCGGATAAAATAATGGAGTCACTGGTTAAAGATGCATTGCAGGATCATCTGGACAAGACTGCAGCAATAATTCAAACACAGCATGGGTTTGTTAAGGAAAAGTCTTGTCTGACAAATTTGATAGGATATTATGATGTGGTTACAAAGGAACTGGATGCAAAAAATAATTTTGATATCGTATACTTGGATTTCAGGAAAGCTTTTGACACTGTTGCACATGGAAGACTACTGTACAAATTGGAGCAGAATGGTATTAAGGGTAAGTTGCTACAATGGATAAAAGGATGGTTAAGTGGGAGAAGACAGAGGGTGGTAATCAATGGGTGCTGCTCTTCGTGGACTAATGTTATTAGTGGAGTCCCACAGGGTTCGGTGTTGGGTCCACTGTTGTTTTGTGTATTTATCAATGATATTGATGAAGGTATATCAGGCTTAATGTCGAAGTTTGCAGATGACACAAAGGTTGGCAGGGTTGTTAATGACAGTAATGGCAATGTGCTACTGCAACAGGATCTAGATAATTTGGGCAGATGGGCTAAGAAGTGGCAACTGAAGTTCAACCTTGACAAATGCAAAGTACTGCATATGGGTAGAAGTAACCCCAGAGAAACTTACCAACTGTGTGGTACTACACTTAAGGTGGTAGAAAATGAAAAAGACCTGGGAGTAATTGTGCAGTCAGATATGAAGTTTTCTGAGCAGTGCAGACAGGCTGCTAGGGCGGGTCATGGGGGTTTTGTCAATGATATATAGGAATTTTGCTAGCAGGGAAAAGGAGGTGATTGTCCCTCTGTATAAGGCAATGGTCAGGCCACGCCTTGAGTACTGCGTACAGGTCTGGAGGCCTCATTTTAGGAAGGATGTAGATTTGCTTGAGCGTGTACAGAGAAGAGCAACACGATTGGTGAAGGGAATGAAGGGATTCTCTTACCAAGAGAGGCTTAAGTTCTGCAAATTGCAGTGGCTGGAGACTAGGCACCTGCGCGGTGATCTGATTGAGGTCTATAAGGCCTTGAATGGGTTGAGCACGCTGAATTCTGATGGGATCCTTCCACTTGTTCAGATTACGAACCTACGGGGACATAAGTTCAAATTAAGAAAGGACAGATGTAGAATAGATGTGCGGAAATTTGCCTTTAGCCAGCGGGTGGTTAATTGCTGGAACCAACTTCCATCTGTCGTTGTGGAAGTTGATAGGTTAAATAAATTTAAGGAGGAACTGGACAGGCATTTGGAGGGAATGGTGTGATTTTTTTTTTTTTTTTTTTTTTGGCTGATGCTGCATAAGCTCCTACACTTGCTTTCTTGCATCATGTGCCACTACTACTACTACCCCAGGTGCCTTTCTTATGTTTAACTTCAACAATTTCTCCTCCACTTTGCTCTCAGTTATTACAAAATCATTAAGCACCCTGCTACAATTTGATAATGAATTTGATGTGTGAATGTAAATGCAAAATGCTCATTCAGTTTGTTTGCTACCTGAGCAGGATTATCAAAAGTCGAACCATTGATAGCGAGTGGACCAATCAGATTCATCCCCTTCCTTTTAGAGTTTATATAAGTAAAGAAATCCTTGCTGTTTTTCTTACCATCCTTTGCCAAAGATTTCTCGTAATCAGCCTTCACCTGCCTAACCTCGTTTGTGACCTGATTACAGACTAGCTTATATCTGCCATAGGCTTCTGAGTCGTTTGATAATTTATATGCATCCCATGCATTTTTCTTCTCTGTCATGTGTCTCATTAGTTCATTTGATAACCATTAAGACCTAAACCTTGAACAATATTTCTTAATAGGTATGAAACGTTTAGTAGCTTCCATGATTAATTCCTTGAATGCTTTCCACTTAGAATTTACTGTTGGTAACCTTGTCAGTTAATCCCACTGTACAGAATTTAAAAACTGTCTGAGACCACTGTACTCACCTTCACGGAAGCAAAAACCCTTTCCTTTACCCCTGATGGTAATAAAATCTTTAAGTAAATCCCACATCAGTACACTGTGATCACTGCCACCTAGTGGTTCCTTTATCTGCAAATTTTTAATACATGAATGATCACTGCTGATAACCAGATCAAGAGCATTACCCTCTCTGGTTGCCTCTCGAACATGCTGCTGCAGAAAACAATCCACGAAAGTCTTACTAGTGTGTGAGTGACCAAACCGCAAGTTCCAGTCAATATCTGGGAAGTTAAAATCCACCATTATAAGACATTCTGATTTACTAGCCACTCTATTTCTCTGTACAATTGTTCATTGTACTCATTCGAGTTATTAGGCCTATAACACACTCCAACTCTTATTTTTGCTTTCGCAGTGCTTATGTCACACCAAACTAATGTACAAGTTAGTGAATTTGCATCATTTCTGTACATAGCCAACTACTTAAGTAGTTATAAATTGGCATCATTAAGTATATCTCATATTGTGAATACCTTCACAACAAGTTATACTTTGCAACTGGGTTGTCATCATCATTGCAACACCAGGGTCCACTGATGAGGAGCTAATAAGCTCTGAAACGGTGCCATATGGGTGATGGTATCCGCTGAGAATAAGTAACAATAGTCTTCTTCTATGGTGAAACGTTACTTATTCGAGGTAGTGCAATACCATGGCAAGTCATTGTGAAGGTATTCACAATATGAGATAAACTTAATGATGCCAATTTATAACTACTTATTTAGTTGGCTATGTACAGAAATGATGCAAATGCACTAACTTGTACATTAGTTAAACTATTTACATAACTTGCAGCTTTAGCCCTAAACTATACCATAAGGTTAAATTACTGTAATATGACTATACAGACAAAGTGAGTGGACTAATAAATCAGAATGTCCTGTAATGGTAGATTTTAACTCTCTGTATTTGGCTGGAACTTGTGGTTTGGTCACTCATATAGTAGTAAGACTTCTGGATTTATTGGACGTCAGTTTCTTACACTAGAATGTTAGAGAGACAACAAAAAAAAAAAAAAAAAAAAAAACTCTTAATATAATTATCAGAACAGACTGTTCACACATTAAGAAAAACCAGATAAAGAAATCATTAGGTGGAAACAATATATTGATCTGGGAGCTACGTAAAGACATAAATATTGTCAAGGGTAAAGGGGAAGTTATTTTGCTTTCATAAAAATGGATAAAATGGTAGTAGACAATTTTGAAATTCAGGTAATTCTCTATGGTAAGCATTCAGAGAAGTCGTAATAGAAGCTACTATGCTCTTTATACCAACTAAGAGATACTGTTCCAGGTTCAGATCTAATATGGATGTCTAATCAACTGGAGAGACTAGTGGCAGAGAGGAAATATGCATGGGACACAGAAACCAACAACAAATGTAAATTAGTCTGCAATCAAGTCATAAAGGGGAGTGAACAAGGTAAAGTCTTTCGTTAAGAATGCAAAACCTGTTGCTTATATTAACACTAGAAGGAAAGGGATGAACCACATTGGCCCACAAAATATTAATGGCATAACTAGTGATGATCCAGTTCAGACTGCTGAAACAGTAAATAAACATTCTGCATCTACACTCACAAACGTTTTTCTAAAAATTAAGGTACCTGGGGCTGACAGAAAAAATAAGTAAGCAAACCAGTAGCAACAATTATGAGAGCATCATTTGATTCAGTGCAGGACCTTATTGATTGCATGTATCTATTTATTCCGTAGGAAAATCATTTTATTACTACTGAGATGCCATTTCAACATTTCTTGCAAGTAGATGGAACAAAGGGGAACTAAAGTGTGAACTGAGTAATTATAGACCTGTAAGCTTGCCTTCTGTTTTGGGAAAACAATGGAGTCAATGGTAAAAGAAGTGACGCAAGACCATCTAGCCAGGAATGCATTATACAGCAAGCATAGCATTGAGTTGTTAAGGTCCAATCTTGTCTGACCAATCTGACTGATAATATGATACTATAACAGAGGAACTGGATGTAAAAAATAATTTTGATGTTATATACTCATATTTCAGAAAAGGTTTTGATCCTGTTCACATGAAAGACTACTATACAAATTGGATCAGTATGGCATTAAGGGCTGAGGCCAAATGGCGTTCCTAGTTTAGTTGCAAGCAGCATATCATTGACACTAACATTGTATAGATTGAATTATATGCTTCTTTATAGGCCAATATGCTTTAAACAGAGTAAAATTTCTTCTATATTAGCATCATTTCCTCGAGATAAATGTGAGAAGTTCAACCTGGAGAATGACTGAAAAGTGCTTCAGCACAATATAAGTTAAATATAGGGTACAATCAACCAGTTAATGATGAATTGAGGAGGATTCCCCCCCCAATAACAGGAAGAGATATGTAAGACAAGTGGGCCAAATTCTCAGTTTCCAATACCACTTGCTATCAACTATTTCATGGGAAGTCAAAAGGCTACAGCTTTAGACTTGATTTAGCTTTTGCAACTTCCACAGCATTGGATCTTGCTAAAGCAAGATCCAAAGCTGTGGATCCCGGGCTTCCTGCAAAACAGAACCACTTCTGGCTTCCAAAGTAACACCAACAATAAACTTTACCAGATTTATCTGGTAAAGTTTATGTTGGTGTTACTTTTCCAGATCTGTGAGCAGTGATCACAGGTTTTGCGAATAATAGGTTTATAGTCAGTGTAAGGAACCCGAGGAGGATGTTATGAGAGTGAGTTGAGGGTGTTTAGCAGCAAGACTGGCACTAACTTTCATTTCCTGGAATGCCAGAATGACCCAGGATCCAGCCAAATGTTACTGACAGATTGGACTCAGTTAAGAAAAGTAACTGGGAGTGAATCCATTTTAAGACAGAATGAGAAGATGAAAAATTCTTCCTTATGGCAAAGACCGCACTGGGAGAGTCAGAGTAAATTATGGCATGCAAATTGAAGGTCAATAGTCTTACTAAGTGTTAACTTGATGGTGTACACCAGGAGTGGCCAACAAGTCTATGGCGATCTACCAGTCAACCACGGTTTTAATTTTGGTCGATCACGTCACGATGAATTTTAAATATATATAAAAAATAGATTAGTCAAAATCTAAATGTTATTATTATTATGCGCCCCACTGCATACGCTTCTTACAAATCCATTGAATCACGTGACTACTCGTCGCCGTGCAGCCGCTAGGGTTGTCTAGTAAAAATTCACACAGTTACATAGTGGAGAGCAGTGTGTGTGTTGAATTTCGAGATAAGATCTGTAATTATCTCCAAATACTGTGATGCAGTGCATCAAAAAAATGTGAGTGAACAATTGCGTGTTCAATTGGCTAATTGTGTGTCTTTTTCTTTACAACTGACTGAATCTACAGACGTCAGTGATACAGCACAATTGCTCGTTTTTATTCGCATGGCTTTTGATGATTCTGCCACTAGAAAAGGACTGCTGAATATGGTTTTGTTAAAAGAAAGAACTAGAGGTCATGATATATTTAACACATTCAAAAATTTTATTGAAAAAAATTAAATTACCAATATTTAAGCTCATGTCAATAACAACAGATGGAGCTAAAGCAATGACAGGTCATCTTAACGGATTCATCGCACTGTGCCAAAAGGATGACGAATTCCATTTTTTGATCTGGGAACTGTATCATCCACCAACAAGTGTTAGCCAAAAAAAGATTAAATACTAAAAATGTTATGGACATCACTTTCGAAATCGTGAATTCCATCAGAGGACAATCTCTTCAAAGGAGACTTTTCAAAATACAACTCAATGAAAAAGAACCAGATCCGATATTAAACACAGATGTGAGGTGGCTGAGTCGGAGTAAGTTTCTACAGAGATTTCGAAATCTGCTGAATGAAATTAAAAAATTTGTTGATCAAAGGAGAAATGATTATCAGCAACTACAAGATATGGAGTGGTTGAGTGATCTGGTTTTTTTGTCAGATTTTACCAGAAAATTAAGTGATCTGAATTTGGAAAAAATAAAAATGTGGGTGACATGATTAGTAGTATTTCTGCACATAAATATCATTTTTTGGCAATGGTTAAGGATCTCAAAGAAAAAAAATTCTAACATTTTGCAAGTATGCAAGATCATTTGCAAAAATATAATTTATTATTATTGTTATTATTTTTAGCCGTATGGTGCAAAGAAGCCTGAGGTTTATGCCAAAAAAAAGCCAAAAAAATTTCTGAGTTACCATATGAGAGAGAGAGAGAGAGAGAGAGAGAAGAAGAAGAAAATCACCAAGAAAGATGATATCCAGCTCAGGACCCTGAGTGTGCCAAGCAGCAAATACTTACCAGATGTGAAATTCTGTTTCTGAATTTAATAGTGAGAAATATGTTTCTGAAATTGAGAAAGTTGTGGATAATTTTAAAACCAGATTCAGTGATTTTAAAACCACTGATGACATTGTTCAATACATTTTTATCCATTTAATGTCGACTTAGATATGAAACAAATTGCAGAAGGGAAAAAAAAAAAAAAAACACACGCTGAGATTTTTCACATGGAGAAAATATTGCTTGAAAATTAAATTATATAAAATTACATTGCGAAACAGTCTTCCTAAAAGCTAGATCATCAGAAAAACACTTTTGGAAATATGTTTGCCGAGAGAAGTACCCAAATGTAAAAAAATGCAGTGAACTTTTAAATTCCTGTTTTGGTTCCACATATCTATTTGAAACAAACAAAGAATCACTCTAATCTTATGGACTTGAATACAGAAGATTCTTTCCGGTTGGCCTTATCACAGTACATCCCCGATTTTAAAAGCTTGGCAGATGACATGAAGACACAAACTTCACATAAATTAAAAATTTAAATATATGTTATTTTAAAATAAGAATTCTGAATTGTATTTAATTTTAAAATTTATAAACAACAATTTTCAGTATGTGTTGATTAACTCTTTTAACCATGTGCAATGAAATTCTTGAGTGGTAGATTGCAGCACATTTTGAATAAAAAAAAGTAGATCACATCACAAATTAAGTTGGCCACCCCTGGTGTACACTGACTATGTTAATAGTGAGCAGTAAAGACACAACATGCTAGAGGTAATAAGGCTACAATTGTAAAGAAGGAAAAACTGCCACAACACCTACCATACTGTCAGTTTTCTATTTGTCAGTATATACTTTACTGGCATGGAAGTTCAGAGTAGCATGAGCTAAGTGCAACTGTCTAATATAGCAAGGAAATATCATGTTCTCCCCCCCCCTCCCGCGTGAAAGTATGTATCATAAGGGGCAGAAATATATATCTACGATGGAACAGGTACAGCTGTGTCCTGAAAAATATCACTTACATCAACATTCCAAGTAGGAACAAGCTCTTTACTCCCAAGGGAGGCAGGTCACTTTTTATGTGCCGACCGGGCTAGCCAGGTGGGTAAAGTGCCCGCCTGGCAACTCAAAGATTGCGGGTTCGAATCCCACCTCGGGCTTGGATCAGACTAAAATGCAAAAACTCTGGGAGGTGCATTATGGCCACAGAATGCCAATGTGCCAACAACTAAAAAAAAATAAAAATAAAAAAAACTTTTCATGTGGCTTACTATCATAGAAGGAATCCCACTGAGGATCACAAGCTTCTATATAGACTATGGATTGGAAAATCCTAAACGTTCCTAAGGCACTACTATACTGGATGGCATTTAGCACTGTCCTCAGAGCACTGTGCTGGCAGAGTCATATACTGGGCAACTGGATAATTACCTACGGGAGGAGGGAAACGCATAGGTTGTCTATTTCCTTTTCCCTTATTAATTATTATTATTTTTAATTTTCTTCTTATTATTATTTTTTTTTTTATTCTTTTATTTTATTTATTTTTTGTTATTTTATTTTATTTTTTTTTTTTGCTGGTACAGCATAAGCCTTAGGCTTCCTTGCACCATGTGGCGATTGCTAATACCAAATACCATAATCTATGGCATGAATAGATTAAAATTCTGTAAAGATGCAGTAAGGAATACCAACCAGCTCCCCATGGCATGGATGAGACTGATCAAAGGATATTCAAATGCTATACACAAGTAGTTTGTAAATTTAGCTTACTGTCTAATATCAGTCCAAGAAATCTAATGGTATTAACAAGTAGGACTGAAGTACTATTTATTTGTAATTCAGGATCAATCAAGGTGGAGAGCCCATCACTTGCAGTAGTGTGTGGCAGCAAATTTCTTTTCTGCTATTCAATACCCATTGCACAAGGTCCACGATTCTATTTTGATTAAGACAAGTGCTGTTCAATGGCATTCATTCTTTAAGACTGACAGGAAAGGGTAATGTCATCTGCATACATGTAAGTTTCAACAGTTTTGGATATCTCATGTCATGCTGGTAACTCAAATTGGGAATAAATTTACACTAAGAATGGCACATCTCACATTCAGGATGATTGGGTAATTAATTAACAATTTTTGTAATTGTAATATTTGTAATTGTTAATATAAAATTGTAATATAGTCAAACTTGTAACCCTTTCTATTGTTCTTTCCATCAACAGCATGGTCTGATGATGGGTACTGGCAAGATGCCACAAACATTACCTTAATGTAAAGTGGTTTAGGTGATTAGCTTAAACTATATTATTAACTTCACGTGTATCAAATTAAATATAGTAATACTCTTGACAGAGTTGCTGTTCCTGGTTAATCATAAGCACTTTGATGAAGTCAGGGGAGGGTGGAGGATTGAGGGGACTATGAAATTGGGAATTGGTTTTAAAACTTCCACAGGAACTAACAAAACACACCTGAAAATTTACTGTCTATCTGGCATTTCCTTCTCGAGTAATGCCCAAACACTTCTATTTCTAAATAAATAAAAGTATTTTTTGAGTATCACCAGAGAAGGGAAGGATCAGGAACAATTAGTTAGCATTAAGCTCAGCCTTAAATTTATTAAAGCTATCAACTTCTACAACAACAGATGGAAGTCTGTTCTAGCAATCAACTACAAGCTGACTAAAGGAAAACTTCCGCACATCTATTCTACAACTGTCTTTCCTCAATTTGAAATCTATGCCTCCTCAGGTTCTTAATCTGAGCAAGCAGAAGAATCCCATCAGCATTGCTCAAATGATTCAAGGTTTTATACACCTCAATCAGATCACCCGCAGGTGCCTACTCTCTAAATGCTGCAATAGCAGAACTTAATCTTATCTTCGTAAGAGCACCACTTTGTTCCCCCACCAGTCTTGTTGTCCTTCTCTGTACTCACTCTAGCAACTCTACATCCTTCCTAAAATGAGGGGCCTCCAGAGCTGTATGCAGTATTTTTTTTTTTTTTTTTTTAATTTATTGTACTAGGCGGTCCCAGCCAGCTTTCCTGGCATCCCCACCACTAATTACAATACTTTACAGATATTTACGGTGCCTCCGTAGCCAGGTGGGAAGGAGCAACAGTGCGTAGCACATGCTTCTTGATTAGACAGGGGTTCGAGCCCGTCACCACCAAATACGGAGGATGCGGAAAGGTCATGGAATGACCACCGCATATCCCGGAGCAATATGGCCTTAGTTGCTAATGCTCCTAAAAAAAAACCAACTAACTAACTAACAGATATTTACTGACTTACATCAACATTTTAATTTTCTAATTCCCATTCCATTACAAGATACTGAAGTTCTGTACTTTGTGTTCCCACACAATTATAAGACATTGAAGAGCTGTATAAATAAAATGAATTTGTAGTCCCTGCTACAGAAAGTAGCTAGTGAGAAATTGCAGTCAGTGCATACAATTTCAATGCAATGTCCAGTCTGAGAAAGAAAAGTCTTTTTAATAAATGCATCAACTTCGTAAGCGTTAAAATATGTTTAGTTAGAGGTTGACATTTCCAATCGACCAGTCCAGTACACCAACTTAAAACACCAATCAGCAATGAAATGCATAACCTGAATCACCTATCCTCATCGAGTATTCAGACTTGAAATACCACTCAGGGTAGCACCTGTCCTCGAATACTCTGCCTTGAAAGAGCACTCACTGAGGAACTGCCTTGCTGTAATCTAATGATCGACAAATGAAACAGCTCACCTTAGGACATCATGTTGTAGGAACTGGTGACACCTTGGAATTACAATTTCAGTATGATTTAGCCAGAGGATCAACTCATGAAGCAAGGATCATTCAAGAAATAAAAGGTGTGGCCTAACTATTGCCTTTATTATCAGTATTAGCAATGGCTGCATGGTGCAAGGAAGCCAATGGTTTATGCTGCACCAGCCAAAAAAAAGAAGAAAAAAGAAATAATAATAAAAAAAATAATAATAATAAATTATTTTATTATTAAGGAAATGATTATCCCTTATACAAGGGGATAATCACCTCCTTATCCCTGCTAGAAAAATTCCCATATATCATTGACAATGCACCATGAGCTACTCTTGCAGACCGTCTGCACTGTCAGAAAACTTCATATCTGCCTGCACAATTATCCCTAGGTCATTTTCGTTCTCTACCACTGTCAGTGTAGTAGCACACAGTTGATACGTTACTCTGGGGTTACTGCTTCCCATATGTAGTACTTTACATCTGTCAATGTTAAACTTCATTTGCTACCTCTCAGCCCATCTGCTCAACTTTTCTAGATCCTGTTGCAGCAGCATACTGTCATTAGTGTCCTTAACAACCCTGCCAACCTAAGTATCTTCTGCAAACTTGGACATTAAGTTTGATATACCATCATCGACATCACTGATAAATACAAAAAACAACAATGGGTCCAGCACCAAACCCTGTGGGACTTCACTAATAACATTAGTCCACATAAAGCAGTGTCAATTTATTCCCACTCTATGCCGTCTCCCACTCAACCATCCCTATGGAATAGTAATTGGTCTTAAAAGCTTCCCAGGAGTCAACAAAACATACATTTTAATACAACCTTTTCCTCTTGAATAATCCTCAAACATCCAGAACTAACTTGGGTTTCTGTAGGGTGAGGAGATTGCTGGACTGTGGAATTGAACCTAAAGCCATCCCAGGGATTGACAGAACACACCTTGAAAATTAGATGTCACTCACACATTTCTTGTCCATTAACAATTTTGTCAAGAAACAGCTGAAATTTCCATTTATGTATAGAAATGTTTAGAATTTTTTGAGAGGAAAAAAATTAATTTCTGTTTGTTAAATTTTAACAAAATTTTGGATGGCTCAACAGATCATTCTAAATGGCACAAACATAGAATTTCGTCAAAATCTATCCACTGGGAGTTGAGTTATTATATGCAGACACACAGACATGGTGGGCAGTAGACACTATGCATTTCAGAATGCACCTAAAAGTCCAAATAAGGTAAGAAAACTAATATTGTTGACCAGTACTATTACACACACACACACACACACACACACACACACACACACACACACACACACACACACACACACACACACACACACACACACACACACACACACACACCTCCGTAGCCAGGTGGGCAGGAGCAGCAGTGTGTAGCACACGCTTCTTGATTAGACCAGGGTTCGAGCCCGTTATCACCAAATACGGAGGGTGCGGAAAGTTCAGGGAATGACCACCGCATATCCCAGGAGCAATATGGCCTTAGTTGCTAATGCTCCTAAAAACCAAATAACAAACAACACACACACACACACACACACACACTACACTATATATCAACAACATTATGTGCAAACAGCAAATAAAAATTTAAACAATTGAAAACAATCCCTCTAACAGGTGTAACAAATATTGGATCTCATTTGAAACAACCAAAGTGAGAAAATAATCATTATTACCTGAGATGTTGACAAAGTAAATATACCAACTGCTAATCTTTCAAATTATATGACTATATTTGAACAAATCAATTAAAACCTCTGATTATGCTCATTAGTTAGTAACTAGTAGTAATTACTAACTACTAGTTAGTAACTAATAACCGAATGCATCAAAAATTTTTCATGATCTAATGAATCAAATGATTAGTAGTTTAAGAGCTGATTAGCAGCTCTTGGTAGTTTAAGAGCTGCTAATCATTCGAAGGATATTAGTATAATCAAATAAACTGCCATTAGTGAATGATTTTCCACAATTGGATTAATCAATCAAATGAAATGAGTATAATCAAAATAATCAATTATGACCACAATTGGATTACTCAGCTTGGCCACCCTGATTTAGTGCATGCTTTTTCAAAAACTGGGTACCATGAGATTTTTAATGAGAGAGAGAGAGAGATGACTTTATGATCTTTGTTATTTTGGTTTTTGTATTTTAATGAAAGACAAACTAAAAACTTAGGAAGTCTGTGATGAGGGTTTTTGAGATACAATATTCCAATACAAATTCAGAAATATCCAAGATTCAAAACTGGTGTTGAATCTAGGGTGGGGGTGAAGTTCTTAATGCACTCTTTAGGGGCCATATTATCAGTGTATGTAATGTTGCAATTATAAAACAAAAAATTCAATAAATTTATGTGAAATAAACACAACACAAAAAAAAAAAAAAAAAAATCACATTAACTAAAGCAGTGTTTCCTGAAGTGTAGTACTCATACCACCCTTGCGCCAGAAATCCCATAACAACAACTCATACCACCAGTGGTACACAGAAGGTTTCAGGTGATACGTGGTAAAAATAAATCACTAAAATTCGAAAAGACAAAATTTTCAAAATAATTAAATGGGCAATATTTCTTGGCTGCACAAATTTTAACTAAAAGCCACTATTTCAAGTGCCGGCATTTTCGTTTTATAGTTTTCAGGTTCCCTTTATTTTCACACAAACCATTTCTTGATAGTGTTTCACACAAACTGTCTACTTGCAACTAATTCTTTGTTTGTATATCGCAAATAAGGCAATGACTGGATTGCAAGCTGTGAATAGGTTTGCCCGAATTGGTTCCTCAGTGACGGATGCTACTTGTAATTAAAGAGTGTTTCATGGCTTTCAGGGTAGGGTTGAACAATATCCAGGCAGAGAGAGGAGTCTACTGCAGCCACTATTTCAATTGTTGGCAGTTTTGCTTTATGATTTTCAGGTTCCCTCTTTGTGTTTTTCAAAGCAAGAGTCTACTTGTGGCCAATTCTTTGTTTGTATACTGCAAACAAGACAACTTGGTCACAGCCTACAAACAACACATTTTATATACACATAAAGTACATGTTCTCTCACCTCCCCCCCTCCTCCGGTGCAAACACTGGATTCAGCACTATTCAGAACTGTCTAGAACAGTGGCTTTCAAAGTGTGATCCACAAAACCAAGAGGTTCTACAAAGGGATTGATGACATTCTGCTATTTTTTTTTTTAATTATTTAATTTCTATACATGTAGGAACTGTTTAATATATTGTCAATCTCTGTTTAAAAATATTAATATTCTGCAGAGACAAAAAAAAAAAAAAAAAAAAAAAGAAATTTTTCAGTATAACACCAATAAAAATAACTAAATATACATAGTATAATTTACAATATCAGTAAAAAAAAACACTGATAATGTAAAATGTACTATATGCTTACTTTATTATTATTTATGTAACAAATTCGGTTTTATTATTACAGTGAATGCTGCTCGTCGTGATCACTTTGGGGCAGGTTAATTGATAACATATGTTATCAATTAACCTGCCCCAAAGTGATATGTTCAGCATTGTTTATTTATGCAGAGTCGAAATTTGTAGGTAAAATGGCGAATGAAAACATTAAAATCAAGTACTGTAATATACAGGCAACCCCTGTATAACACAGTACTTCTACAATGCAGTTTAGCTCTAACACGATTGGTAAATTGTGGCAATCCTCACACAACATGGTACTTATATAGCACGATTTCACTCTAACATGGTTAGAGAATTGTAGCAAACCTCGCATAACACAGTATTTTTGAGTTTTTGCATGGGGAAAACCCTGCTATTAAGTTGGATTTAATTTTTCAATATTTCCATTCTTTTTTGTGAATTCCCACTGTTGACTTGCTAGCCATCATGCAAAAAAAAAAAAAATTGGGAAATCCCCATGTTAGGTTCTGTACTACAGAACTTGTACTTGTTTGAGACCATAAAAGGGTGTATGTATTACTAAACTTTGTTCTTTGAAGATGAAATGCACAAAGCATAATCCTTATGGGTTTTGGTAATTAACTATATAATATCGGTGTAGATACACCATAGTTAACCCATAAATTTGAACTACGAATATAGTGTAAAAGGCATCGTTTTAATAGTATCTCATATTGTGGGTGCCTTCACAACGAGATAGCTGGTATTGCACTACTTCAAATAAATAACGCTTCTCTAGTAGAGAAGACTACTTATTTATTTTCAGAGGATACCACCACCCAGACGATCGTTTCGAAGCTATGGGCTTCATCATCAGTGGGCGGGCTAATACCAGCTATCTCGTGAAGGCACCCACAATGAGATACTATTAAAACGATGCCTTTTACACTACATATGTAGTTCAAATTTATGGGTTAACTATGGTGTACCTACACCGATATTATAAAGTTTGTTCTTATAAATATGGTCGAACCGACATAAAACTTGCTAAGTCGGTAAGAGGGGAAGGTTTTGATGATATGACTACTGAAGACATTCAAGAATTACTGATAAAAAAAGAGGCTGGCAAGGCAGATTTGGTGGAAATGGCATAGGAGGTAAACCAAATCAATTCAGAGGATGATAGCACAGATGAAAATTCTCAAGTTTCAAATTTTACACAAAAAAGCATACAGGAAGGCATAAACTTGGCTGAGCAATTAGAATCATATTTTCTGAATGCAGATCCTTTGGTTTGAAAGTAACATAAAGTTCAAAAGGGAGCTTAAAAAATGCTTAGCTCCAATCAGTGGCGTAGCAAGGGAGAGGGCGGCGGGGTCATCTGCCCCGAGTACCAGACAGAAAGGAGTGCCATCAGCGCCGGCTTTAGTAGTAGTAGTAGTAGTAGTAGTGGCACATGATGCAAGAAAGCAAGTGTAGGAGCTTATGCAGCATCAGCCAAAAAAAAAAAAAAAAAAAAAAAAAAAATCACACCATACCCTCCAAATGCCTGTCCAGTTCCTCCTTAAATTTATTTAACCTATCAACTTCCACAACGACAGATGGAAGTTTGTTCCAGCAATTAACCACCCGCTGGCTAAAGGCAAATTTCCGCACATCTATTCTACATCTGTCCTTTCTTAATTTGAACTTATGTCCCCGTAGGTTCGTATTCTGAACAAGTGGGAGGATCCCATCAGAATTCAGCGTGCTCAACCCATTCAAGGCCTTATAGACCTCAATCAGATCACCGCGCAGGTGCCTAGTCTCCAGCCACTGCAATTTGCAGAACTTAAGCCTCTCTTGGTAAGAGGATCCCTTCATTCCCCTCACCAATCGTGTTGCTCTTCTCTGTACACGCTCAAGCAAATCTACATCCTTCCTAAAATGAGGCCTCCAGACCTGTACGCAGTACTCAAGGCGTGGCCTGACCATTGCCTTATACAGAGGGACAATCACCTCCTTTCCCTGCTAGCAAAATTCCTATATATCATTGACAAAACCCCATGACCTGCCCTAGCAGCCTGTCTGCATTGCTCAGAAAACTTCATATCTGACTGCACAATTACTCCCAGGTCTTTTTCATTTTCTACCACCTTAAGTGTAGTACCACACAGTTGGTACGTTTCTCTGGGGTTACTTCTACCCATATGCAGTACTTTGCATTTGTCAAGGTTGAACTTCAGTTGCCACTTCTTAGCCCATCTGCCCAAATTATCTAGATCCTGTTGCAGTAGCACACTGCCATTACTGTCATTAACAACCCTGCCAACCTTTGTGTCATCTGCAAACTTCGACATTAAGCCTGATATACCTTCATCAATATCATTGATAAATACACAAAACAACAGTGGACCCAACACCGAACCCTGTGGGACTCCACTAATAACATTAGTCCACGAAGAGCAGCACCCATTGATTACCACCCTCTGTCTTCTCCCACTTAACCATCCTTTTATCCATTGTAGCAACTTACCCTTAATACCATTCTGCTCCAATTTGTACAGTAGTCTTCCATGCGCAACAGTGTCAAAAGCTTTCCTGAAATCCAAGTATATGATATCAAAATTATTTTTTGCATCCAGTTCCTTTGTGACCACATCATAATAACCAATCAAATTTGTCAGACAAGACATTCCCTTAACAAACCCATGCTGTGTTTGAATTATTGCTGCAGTCTTGTGTAGATGATCCTGCAATGCATCTTTAACCAGTGACTCCATTATTTAAACTTGTTATGATTCTAAGCTATAACATGTATGAGGCTCTTCACCGGTTCACTGTGACAAAAAAAAAAAAAAACCAATTTAAGATGGAGCGAGGCTCTAAGCTGCAACTTGTTTAGCTTATGTGTAAATCCGGCCCTGGGTGCCATCACTTGAAAATATAAGAAAGAAAGAATTAACTTTAACAAAATAATTTCAACTTTTATTTTTTAATTTATCTTTCTCCACTTAAATCTAGAGTTATTAGTTGAAATTTCTATTTGACACAATTTAATTAATGACAAGATACTTTGATTTTTATATTAACTGACTACATTTAAATTTTTGGTATGTTATTAAGGCACATAAAACTAGGGGATCAAAACAATATTCAGCTTTTACAAATGCGTTTAGTTTCACTACATTTTTTTTTTTTTACAAAGTTCATCTTACAAGTCATTAAGTTAGCACCACATTTTTGGTGAGTGAATTTACACGAAGTATATAGGAAAGCCTTTGTATTTCCTGAAAACTCATTTTTTATTTTGATTTCTTATTTTATAGATATTTTCCATTTTTTAATGAACCTCTTTATATAGGTCCCTATGTATAAGTACAAAATGAAGCGAAATCGACACAGCGGATTTCAACAGAGAAAAGCAAAGAAAGCAAGAGAAGAAATTATTCAAGCAATGTGTAGATCACTGCTGAAGTATGTTACATCTTCAACATCTAGTGCAATAGACATTCAGCATGATAAATCAGAAGAGCAAGTACAAGAATCATCTTCTCAAGAGGATCTAACAGCAAAAGTTATTCACCCTCTAGTGGAGAAGAATCTAGAAGATTCATAATCATCCACTAGTGGAGGAAAATCTAGTGAAAATACACAAGCAGAGAAAAGATTCTGAAAAGGAAGAGGAAATATTTTTAAAGTATTCCGACGTCACTTTTTGGCTTATCCGGCTACCAGATAACTTGAGAATTTATTTTATTTTAGAAAGGCAGTGAATATTTTCAAAATAAGGGTGGACCTTTTGACACTGTTGAAAGAGTAGGAGAAAAAATTAAAGGGAAATGTCAACAGCTAACAACTTCCTGGTTTTATAAGATACTGCCAAACGGAGAAAAAATTTTAAGAACATGGATGGTTTATTCTTTCATCAGGAAATTTATTTTGTTTTTGCTGCAAACTATTTTCATTGGAGAATAAAAAAATCGAAACATCCAACTTTATCACGGGATTCAACCTTGGTGGAAATTAAACCCAAAGGCCTCTAACCATGAAAATAGTGAACAGCATCTCTAGTGCTTGGAGAAGTGGAAAACCTTAAGTGCAGGGTTGAAGTTTCAACAAATTATTGACTACATTCATCAGACAATACTGGATAAAGAAAGGAAGAAATGGAGAGATGTTTTAGATCAGCTTTTAGATGTAATCTTATTTCTGGCTCATCAGAAGCTTCCTTTTCGTGGACATGATGAATCTATATTTTCTACAAATAAAGGAAATTTTAGAGAAATGATAGAGTTGCTATCAAATTATGACCCCATTTGGAAAGAACATATTTTAAGAATTGAACGTTCATCTGATATTTATCAATGAACGTTCAAATGAACCTTCATATTTATCGCCAGAGATTCAAAATGAGTTTATTAACATTTCAGGAAATTATGTAAGAGAAAAAATAGCAGCCGATAATATAAAACAAGCTGAATATTTTGGAATTCTATATGACAGTACACCAGACGTATCCCACATTGACCAAGTGTGAAGTAATTAGACATGTTCACATTGTAGGTGACAAGGTTGAAGAGAAGAAGTCATTTTTAGGCTTCTTTCCCATTGTTGGAAAGGCTATTGCCGAACTCACAAGACATTATGAATTATTTAGAAAAGGATGGATTGGATATAAATCTCTGGCGTGGTCATGGCTACGACAATGCTGCAACCATGGCAGGAATTCATGGTGGGGTCCAATCTAAAATCAAGGAAATTAATCCCAAAGCATTGATTATGCCCTGTGCAAACCACTCGTTAAATTAATGTGGAGTGCATTCATTTTCAAGATTGTCATGCGTAACCTTCTTTGGAACACCATTATTCTTTCTTTTCAGTCTCTCCATACCACTGGGAAATAATGAAAAAATATACAGGAATGACAAAAATCAAAACCAAGCTATTAAAATACACCCATGCACATTGTGTCTGTAAATTGTGTATTCTCTGATCGATTTGCCTGTTTTGCTGGGGAACAAAATCATTGCTATCTACGCCTGAGACCGACTAACTCGGCCATGGTGGGGGGGGAAGCCCATAAAAGTTCCTTCCTCTGGTTATCAACGGGATTCGAACTGGGCCTTTTCCACCCAGTGTGAGGAGGAGGATGACAACATGCTACATGCACAGACATACAGGAATGGACTTACCCAGACAAGGTGGAGTGCACATTATTATGAATTTGTAAATATGTTCAAAATAATTTTGAAAAAAGAACTTCCACTACTCTACAAATGTTGTACGAACCTCAAGAGAATATAGATACCAGAGGGACCGCTTAAATTTTATTATCATCCATATGTGATTTTTCTTTTCTAAGTTATCTTTCTTTCTGGCACGAAATTCTACAAGGAGTTAACCTTACACAAAAATATCTACAAACAGTCAGAATAAGCCTGGAAAAATGTGTTGCAAAGTTACAGACCTTAAAATTATTTATTAATGAAGAAAGAAATAAAATTGTAAAAAAGGCTCTTCAATTCACAAATACAACTTGTGAGGAAATGGACATTTCAATAGGAAGATGAGGAGGAGGAATAAGGAGAAAAAAAATGTTAGGAGAAATGATGTAGACTATCATTCAAGGATTAAAGAGAGCTATGTATGAATGCTTGGATAGGCTTCATTGAGAATTGGAGGTTCATTCGGAAGTGATGGACAAAATTCTTTCAATGTTTGTCGTTATTCAACCGTATAATTTGGTTTTTGCGAAGAAAGAAGAATATGAAATGCATATTTCAAAGCTGACCAAAATTTTCAATGAATTTCATCATGAAGAAATTGTAATAGAAATTGGCCGACTAAGACGTTGCTCACAAGCTGCAAAAATAACTATTGAGGAAGCAATACAGTGAACAGCTTCGCAGTTTGTAGTTTATTATAAAGCGGGATTTTTTGGGATTGCTACCAAATTTATTATTATGTTTAAGGTTCTTTTTAACAGTACATGTGTATATCTATAGCTTCTTGCAAAAGAAGCTTTTCTAAATTAAAATTAATTAAAAATTACTTCCGCTCATCAATGATTTGAACTAGATTATCAAATCTAACTATATTATCTATTGAAAATGAATATGCCATTAAAATTAATTTTAATGAGGTTATCAATAAATTTGCTGCAATGATGACATGTAAATGAAACTATAAATCCCTTCTGTTATTGATTTTCTCTTTTTGTTTTTGTATTTTTTTTGTTATTATATTAACTACTATTCTAGTATTTTTTCAAGAAAGTCAATGCTAAAAATGAAACTGTCATAATGTTTCTGGAAATCCATACAAAAACAAAAAAATTCTGTACATAATGTGTCCTGCCACTATCATATTTAATGTGTTTTACATTTAAGAGGCATCGGCAGGCATTAAAAACGTTTTAATTTATAGATATTAATAAAGTTCATGGATTTATAGATATTAATAAAGTTCATGGATAATAATATAACAATGTTTTTGAGCAAATATTTTTGAACATGAACTATATTAAAAATAAATCAAGAAACTGCCGTCTGAACAATGCGAGAATGTTTAAAGCTCAGCATGTTTAATTACGCCATATTCGCATGATATTGAGAGACTCGCTCAAGAAGTTCATCAGCAAAAGTCACATTAATTTATATCTAATTAGATGTTTGTTACGTCCTTGAGGTTGTCACAGACATTCTCTCAGATATGCCAGACAAGCTGATCTTGCTACCTGGGAGTATAAAATGCTGATGGAACTGATATTCGGTTGACACTCAAGTCAAGTGGACCCAATTTTGGCGAAGTCCGGACGGTCTGTGACAGCCAAATCCTCTGCTTGCACCTTCACGATGGTGGGACTGTTAGTAATCCTGGGTATAACCTCCATGCGCAAGTACATGGTGGGTAAACCACCCAGGTATGAACCAACGTAAGCAGGGGTCGAGGTGTGGCGCCCACACCACATGGAGGAACGCCGCCCCCTCTATGTTACCAGGCAGTACTAGGTGGTAGACGACTCTCATCAACCGGTGAAATACCACCACTTTGCTTATTGGAGGCTTGAAGTGGTGGAACCCATGTTTAGTCTCTAGAGCTAAGTTCCGGTCAACACTTCCCTATCTCTTCCATCATGCAGTATCATTGATGACTTTTGAGGTTATGATGAACATCGTGGCGAGATTCAATATTCCTTACATTTCGAGGGTACAGCTCTAAAACGGTGTTTGCAGGCCGGCCGCTAGTTAGAACACCGGACTGAACCTATTGGTGACTCTCTAGGAAGCTTCCGGATCAGCTAGTGTATAATCTTGCTACCTCTACACTGCAAGATAGTGACTGGAGGAAGTCCGAGTAGTGTGTATGCGGGGAGCATTGTCGAGGCCACGTTATGTCAAGGATCTGGGTATATTCTTACCACATGTACGCCATATCCAAAAATTTCATTACTTCATACAGCATGTCCCACCTACTTTTTCTTACTATTGAATACACCATGAATTGTCAAACTAATAGAGCAAGCTTATCTGCGAAAAGATCAAATCCCCCCCCAAGGCCTTCCTAATTCATTTCACAAATATACGTGGTCTCAATTCTAATCTCAACGATGTCCATTTCCACTTGCAATCTGCCAAACCCCATGTACTTTTTCTGACAGAATCTCAGTTATCGGTTAATTCATCTACTGCTCATCTCAGAGGCACAAATTATTCGCTGTATGATTCCTTTCGCCTCAAAGGTGGTACTTGTGCATATGTCCATTCTGATATTCCCTGTCAGAGACTTGGCAATTTGGAATATCCTCTCTTTGATCTTCTCTGGCTTAAAATCTTTCTACCTCATTGTGTCAAATTCATCTGTTGTCTCTACTGTTCTCCCAACTCCACTAATCACTTGGAGCTCTTTGACTTCCTCTCTTTGCAACTTGACTTTCTCCAGTCCAACTTTCCTAACAGTGAGGTAATTTTCCTTGGTGATTTTAATGTTCACAACTCCAGCTGGCTTCCGTTTTTTAGTCACACCGACCCAGCAGGTCGAGATGCTGAGGCTTTTGAAATTACTAATGACCTAGCACAGATTGTTCATTTACCTACAAGAATACCGGACAATCCTAATCATACAGCCAATACGCTTGATCTTTTTCTCACAAACAACCCTTCTAAGTACACAGTCGAAGTGAGAGGTCCTTTAGGCACTTCAGATCACAACTTGCTGATTGTCTCTTCTCCAATGGAACCTTTATCTCATGGCTATTCCCAACCACATGTTGTTTGGCATTACAAGAATGCAAAGTGGGATGACCTGCGAGACTTCTTTTCTTCTATTCCTTGGTTGGATTACTGTTTCAAAACTTCTGATGTCAATGTTTGCTCAGATCGTGTCAGTGAAATTATTCTTGCAGGAATGGAATCCCTTATCCCACACTCCACTTTAAAATCTCGTCCTTTATCTAAACCTTGGTTTTCCAATAAATGTGCTAAGGCTGTCCAAGAGAAGAATGTTGCATATCATAATTGGCTTGTTTCTAATTCTTCAGTTTCATTTTCTGCCTACACCAAAGCTCGCAACAGTTGTAAAGCAGTTATTAATCAGTCCAAACTAGAGTTTGAACAGGCTACGAGTAGAAAACTTGCTTCTTGCCCTAATGGTAGCCGAGCATTCTGGTCTCTTGCCAAAGCTATTGGCCGCAACCTTTGCCCATCTTTGCTCCCACCTCCGTCCAAACCAGATGGTTCTGTTGCCACTTCAGCCAAGGATAAAGCTGACCTGCTAGCATCCCATTTTTCTTCCAGCTCATGTATTAATGATCTTGGTAAAACACCTCCCACCATTCCCAACACGCTTCATTCAATGCCTCCTGTGGTCTTCCGTCAAAAGGATATCAGAAGGATTTTGATGAATCTTGATGCTAAGAAAGCTCCAGGTGCTGATGGTATTTCTCCACTTGTTCTCAAAACCTGTGCTCCTGAACTTACTCCTATTCTTTGCCGCCTTTTTTCACTTTCTTATTCAAAAGGTGTTTTTCCTTCTGCTTGGAAATTTGCTCATATCCAGCCAGTTCCTAAAAAGGGTGACAAATCCTTCCCATCCAATTATCGTCCCATTGCAATTACTTCTATTCTTTCTAAAGTAATGGAGAAATCTAACCGCCAACTCTTAAACTACCTAGAAACCTTCTGTCTGATCAACGATCACCAGTATGGATTCCGTCAGTGTCAATCCACTGGAGATATTCTGGCTTATGTTACCCATTTATGGACTAATTCAATGGAAAGGTTTGGTGAAACACAAGTAGTTGCTCTTGACATCTCAAAGGCTTTGATCGTGTTTGGCATAAAGGTCTTCTAAACAAGCTTCCATCTTATGGTTTTCCAACTGTTTTTAGTAATTGGTTATCCAGTTTTCTCTCTGATCACTCACTGAGGGTGATGGCTCTCTGTCTTCTAACTTCTCCACTAATGCCGGTGTCTTCCAAGGTTCAGTTCTTTCCCCCATTCTTTTCCTCTTGTATATTAATGACCTTCTTCCATTGACTGGAAATCCTATCCATAGTTTTTCAGTTGATAGCACGTTGCATTCCACTTTCCATTTTGAGAAACCTTGCCCTGCTCAATCAGCTTCAACTTCTCGAAAATCTGCTACCACTTCCTTAAATGCCAATCTTCGGGTAATTCTCCAGTGGGGCAAAGACAACTTAGTTGATTTTAACCCTTCTAAAACTCAGTCTTGTCTTATATCTCGCAAAAAGGATTCTTCTGCTCCTATGCTTATCTTTAGTGACACTCTGATTTCTAGACAAAATGATATGTCTCTTTTGGGGATTATCCTGAATTCTAATCTCTCTTGGCACAAGCGCATTGTGCCAAGAGATTGCACAGTTACTTCCTCTGCATCTAAAAAACTTGGTTTTCTCTTTCGCTCTCGGCGTTACTTTTCTTCCAAACAGCTGCTCACTCTGTATAAATCACAAATTCGCCCTGCCATGGAATATTGTTCCCACATCTGGGGTGATGTCCCCAAAACCTCTCTCTCTCAGGCTTCTTGATTCCATTCAGAAGAGGGCAGTTAGGTTAATTAATGATTCATCTCTAACAGAGTCTCTCCACTCACTTTCTCATAGACGCACTGTTTCTGCTGCATGCCTCTTCTACAGATACTTCCATGGGCACTGTTCTTCTGAATTGGCTTCTATAATTCCTGCTCTCTCTTTCAAAACAGTCCGAACACGTGCTGCCACAGCCAACATCCATTTACTGTCCGACTTCAAACCCACAGAACCAACTTTTCATCTTCCTCATTTATTCATTCAACTGCTGTTTTCTGGAAAAACCTTCCTTCATACATATTTCCTGAAAATTACAATCTACAGAAGTTCAAGTCCAATGTCAACAAATATCTTCTTTCGTCTTCTTAACCTCAAACCCAAGCACGGTACTAAGTACTATAGGTTCTAATACCTCTCGTGTTTGGGGTTCACATAAAAAAAAAAAAAAAAAAAATTACATATCATTTACTGAAAGTATTGGTCTGTGACCACTAAAGTAGGATATATAATTTTTATATTGAAGAGATTTTAATTCACAACTAAATAAGCCATCTATTGGTGTATTTAGCTGTTCCATTTGGAACAACTTTATTTTTTGAAAAATCTATTTATTGAAAGATCTCATGACATGTCCAAGTTGGAGAATGTTTTCATAAATGTGCAGAACTCTTTTCCAGCCTCAGAGTTTAATTGTAAAGAAGAAGAAGAGGGGGGGGGGGGGAAACAAAAGCGCAGTTGAGTGACAAAAAAAGTACAAATCGAGAACGTTTCTTTCATGTGAGATCAACTGGAGTTTATTTTAAATCAGACGTGGCACGCAACATTTTGATAACATCGCAAAGGAAATATGACATCATTTAATATTTTTCGAGATCAGTTATTTTAGAGTGTATACTACCAGACGACAGTATTCTCTCCTCCATAAACAATCACCCTTTCTTTTAATGGCACGTTCCTAGCATCCCCATTCATGATGGAACAGCTGCGTCAAACAGGGGCCGTTTCCACGGTTTCCGAAACAGTGACAGAAGAAGACTGCGAGAAGAATTCAAATCAGAAAACTACCGCAATTTTCAGAGGTTTGAAAGTTTTCCTCTATTATAGAGCTAAGATGAAGCTCCGTGCAAAATTTCATTAAATTTGGTCCAATACAATATAAATTAAACTGGGGCCTTACTCCAATATACGGTGCCCCCTTATAATTGGCTATCAGAACGGGAAAAAGCAGTGATTGACAGGTTGCGACCCCGCCTACTGACTGCATTCCCTCTTCGTTTCACATGGACGTCATGTGACACAACGTCACTGGAGCGCTAATTGCAAAATTCGTTGTGTATTCTTTCTTTTGAATGCTGGCTTCTATTGTGTACGGTGCTCAGCTGCTACTTGTTGCTTTGCTACTAATTGCCTCGTGGTCCTGAGTTTGTGTCGTTATCCCATTCCACTGATGAGGTGAGTTTAGTTTGATTTGTATTTCTGTGTTATTTTCACGTATCATTAACCTAGTATTGTGTCCATTACGTTCTTTTCAAAAAAAAAAAAAAAAATTCTATGTTGCCGTTTTGTACTTATGCAAAGAGCAATTTTATTGTTTGTTGCATGTGTTAATTGACTTTCGTTTCTGTTTAGCAAAAAAAGTTTGAGATTTTACGCGACTTCGGGAATGATTCAAGCAAAAACCAGTCGTCGGACGAAAAAAATATATATAATGGGAGTTACGTTTTTAATTGTCTTCCATTTGTGTTTAATGAAAAATGGTTAGGTTTTTACAGGACTTCGACAGTTATTTGCCGAAAATTGGTCGTTCACTGCATCTCATTATTTTTTTTTTCGTTTTGAAAAAGAAATTAGTGTGTTATTTTTATGTATAATTATTTTGGTTGCTGCTCCGAAAAAAATTGCTGTATTGCCGTTAATTTCGTTGTTTTTCAGCTCCGCCATACTGTTATGTCGCGTGACTTTGCCACGTGCAGTTGTCGAGAAGAGGAGGGAGAACGCGGTGAGTGGGCGGAGTTACGAACCGTACGTCACTGCTTTCCCCCTCTTCTTCTCGACGTGATTTTCAAAGGGGCACCGTGTTCTGTAGTTTTACCTAAACTGGAATAAATTTACGTAACGCTTTACGCATGATGGGTTTTCGTTACAAAATTTTTGGAATAACGCCAGTAAAAACGTTTTTAAGACAATAAAGGAAATATTAAAATCAAGACCTAGGAAAGGGTTAATGTTCTACAGTAAAACAGCTAAATTGATAGGAGTCCAGAGACTACTTTCTGTCAGAGTACCGGCACCGACAACCATACGAACTACACGAAGTAACAAGATACGCAACGTGTCGCAGTGCATGATCAAATCGGAGTGTTACGTAATCACTTCCACTGCACATAACAAAAAGGCGATAACAAAACCCGAAGCGCTGATTACAACAAGACTTTTTTTTCTATGTATTAGTATAAGCCTGATCGGGACTTCACTGACATGATAACATTAATTTGTGATCACAATAAGCGACATATACCGTACATATATTTATTAAATAAATTTAATTAAAATGTATATAGATATTTATTAAATACCTAAGGTAAATGACTCCACCACAGTAAAATTTAACGTATGTTGTGGGGATATTTTTGTAAGGATAAATTAAAAGCACAGTATCTTAAAAGCAGTTGTGCTAATGTGCACTCAAAAACATCAATTATTTGAACAAGTAGCTTCAAGACTGGATACTTCTTCAAATTTCATCAAACCACCTAAATACTAACATTACGTTTGTTTATAGCACTTAATTTTAACGCTTTTCTCAATCGGGCAAGCGTGTTTTATGGATAGGCTGAAAGCTGATAATGTTTGAAAATACTATCTGATCTCCGCGACGGTCAGTAACCTGTTCTTCAATTGTCCGCTGAAGTAAGTTCAGCTGGCATTCGAGAAAAACTGGTTCACAGACTTAAAGAATCTCTATCAGGAGACATTCAGTGTTCGCTGAAGGGCAAAAGGGAGATAAATGTCAGTCGACACCGAAAGGGAAACTTTTCGATAAACTTTACCTTTTACATTAATTATAGCCGATAATGTGAAAACCAGACGTCAACAGCGAGTCTCACAAGTCCGCAGCCTGCTACGCGAAAGTGCACGGTACGACCTATGTTTCATCAGAAGAGCAACATTTTTGCTTTTCACATACGAAAATATAATATAGGTTATCTCCCCTATTCCCTTCCTACCCATAAAACAATATTCCATCTAAGTCCCACGAGACCGGCTAATTTTGGTAGGGAAAAGTAGTAAGCCAGTACAGAAAAGTAAATAAATTAAAATAATAATGTATGATTTTTTTTATCATTAGAATCACCACTATAATCAAAGATTTCATCGTTGTCCTCCTTACTGCATATACCATTCCAATTATTGAAACATCACTTCCCTATTGTCAATAATTTCTTTTCTTCTATTTCTGAACCTTCCTGTGACAGCTACTTTTTTTTAGCATTAGGCACACTGGAATTCGTTAAATCTGTTTCTGGGCAATGTTGATTGGATTCCCACCAAAAATTCTGAATCGATTAATCATTACATTGATTATCTGTACTCAACCCTCCATTCTGCAATTTTTGAGATCTTTACCATCAAATTCTTTACCGCTAATCGTAGTAACTTCCCTCACTGAATGTCGAACAAGCTTGTGTATTTAATTCGTCGCAAAAAATTACCTCCACAAAACGGTATTTAAAACTCAAAACTACCTTTAGCTATTTTTGCTTCTCTTCCCTTAGACGCCATGTTAAGAAAGCTTACGAATCCTCAATATTCTCATTATCTTCACTCAGTTTAAGCTGAACTTACTCGGAATTTCAATTCCAGACCATTATGGTGCTATTTCAAATGGGATCTTCCAGAATTCCTATGTTAACTAATGATTTGAATTACTCAATCAACTGTCCTCTTGGCATTGCTATTCTTTTTTCTACCCATTTATCGAAACTATGTTCTCCTGAACAGCAACGTTCTATTCCTTCTTATCAGTTTGAATATAATACTAATGACTGTTTTGATAGATCACTTCTCACAACTCGTATCCAGTCAGCCATTTCTCGGCTTAAAGATTTCACAGCTGTTAACAGACTCCTCCTGCCGATGTTCCAAAAAACCTGATGTGCATACAGGAATCGGCAAGAGGAGTCTGTTAGCAGGTAAGAATTTAACCTCTTTGTATTTACCTAACCTAAATTAATCACTGGTTTCTATCATAACAGTAATTCAAATAATACTTTGGAATCGTATATTGGTAATTGTAATACTAGTACTGTAATTGGAATATATTCAAATTCGTAACCCTTTCTATTTTCTGTTCCCCAACAGAATGGTCTAATGATGGATATCAGTAAGATGATGCCTGAAACGAACCTTTTTAAGGGTGTGTGCCAAAACTGGCTAAATCTTTTAAAAAACTACCCTCGCATGCCCCTTGGAAGGCAATATTGAAGGCATTTAATCATATGATATTGTCACAATTTCGTCAGAACGTCTCACACCACTCCAACTTCAAACAAATCACTGCATGAATAGAGCTATTTACTGAATGGTGTGATCTCACTACATGACTGGCGCCGACCGGGCTAGCCGGGTGGGTAAAGTGCCTGCCTGGCAACCCAAAGGTCGCGGGTTCAAATCCCGCCTCGGGCTTGGAGCAAAAACCTTGGGAGGTGCACTATGGCCACAGAAGCCTATGCGCCAACAACTACAAAAAAAAAAAAAAAAACTACATGACTGGCAGAGACAACGAGAGTGCGCAGGTCACGACTCAAGATGGATTCCTGGAGTGATGTTGTTTCGAAGTTTGAAAAAATTTTGGGAAGCTGTGAATTCCGCGTGTCCCAAAAAAAAAAAATATATGCGTGCCATTTTTGGCACGCATGGCCATAGGTTCACCACCACTGAACTATATTATTAATTTCACGTGGTGTATGAGTGGTATTAAATATAGTAATAATCGTAATGTAAAACATCCACTTAACGTCCTTCCTCAACTATATCAGTCCACATCGATCTTCTGCTCTTCAAGTTCATCTTATGGCCTACGATCCTCTTTACTAGATTTGATTTATTGACTGCTTAGAAATCGTAAACTATCCGTAATAATTGATGGTACTTCATCAACTCCGTTTACTGTTAGGCAAGGTGTTCCTGAAGGGCCCCGCTCTTCTTTATTGTTTACATTAATGATCTGTAAATTTTATTTCAGTTCGTTAATGTTGAATGGAAACTCTATGCAGATGATATTAAACTTTACAAAGTTATTAATTCCAATTGACAGCGATGAACTTCAGTCCTGTCTTGATTCCCTCTCACTCTGGCTCAATAAAAATAACTTTTTTTCTAAACCCATTAAAATGTAAATTATGACGCTTTCGCTCGAATCGTATAGCTAGACCTTCCGTCTTTGTGATTACTATATTGGAAACTTTAATTGCAAGTACTGATACATTCAAAGACTTAGGTGTCCTATTTGGATCTGACCTTCACTCTCTTCCCATGTTGATAACGAATTATCTCAGACTTCCACACTTTTTGGATTAATTCAGCGTTCTTCCTCGATTTTCAAGTGTGACAAAGTTATAATTCTTCTCTACAAGTAGCTTATATTTCCCATTTTTTATTATTGTCATATTTGATCCCCACAACAAGAATATCTTTCTCACAGGCTTGTGAGATTTTAAATTATATTAATTAAATTGTTATGCTTTCGAAATCGCCTTGCCTCTCACCATCGAAACTATGGAGTTCTTTGTCGTCGCTTCATAATTGTTCCTCTTCACTCCAGACAACAACTCCATGATTCGCTTTTTTGTTTACAATATCATAAACTCCATTACGGTTCTCTCTCTCTCTCTCTCTCTCTCTCTCTCTCTCTCTCTTCTTGAACAAATGCATCATATACCTGGCTTGAATTCTCGTTATAAATCTAATTTCTCACTGCCTTTTCAAAAAAATTTTCAACCTCCCCTTGTAACTATTACTAACAGAACCAGATAGCTGACCTAGCACCCTTTCTGCACATCTCGTGTCGAATTGTACAATTATCCCAAGTTTGTTTGTTTTTTAATTTTATTATGATTATTATTTTTTTATTTTTTATTTATTTTTATTCCATTATCGTGAGTGGCGCCTCCGTAGCCAGGTGGGAAGGAGCAGCAGTGCGTTGCACAAGCTTCTTGATTAAACCTGGGTTCGAGCCCGTCACCACCAAATGCGGAAGATGCGGAAAGGTCAGGGAATGACCAACGCATATCCTCGGAGCAATATGGCCTTAGTTGCTAATGCTCCTAAAAACCAAATAACAACAACAATTACCGTGAGTGGGATGATACCACCGAATTTGTGCTATATGTTATTCTGGAATCACTGCTACCCACGTGAAGTATCTTGTTGCGCTTCCTTGCATTTAACAATGTTGAAACAATGAGGAAAATGTAAAAAATACTTTTAAAAAATGAAGACTAGTTGCTGGAAAAACTGGACTCCAAATTAATCAAGAAAAAACAATATTTAAAAGTCGCAAGAAGTGATAACAACCAAGACAAATTTTATAATTGATAATTTGATGCTGATGAGCCAAAAAATGTAACCTCATTCAAATAAAGAAGAGAATACGGTATATATATCCAGTAATTAGAATTTTAATGACAAAGAATAGAGCTTTCAGGGCAAATGGACCATTCCTCAGCAAACGTATACAAATTATAACGGAATATATGGACGTTATAGATAAAATTTCAATAGATATAAGAGATATGCGTGCTCTGATGGTCGCGAGATTGACATTCATCTACTAGATTGGTGTTCATTGTTGGTACACGGACTTGTGTGGGTTTGCTGCCTGCGTTTATCAAGATTCAATACTGTTAATTCCAAGATAGGGAGTAGCCTCGTGCCCTTGCAGCGATTCAAGGTTTTTGAATTGCATGATATGTTCAACGATTCCAGCCAAAGGCGATTGGCGCACTATGGTCATAGATGCTGATGAGCCAAATAAATCCCCAACCAACCAAAGGCGGTGGAGGAAGTGTCGGAATTGGTCGATCACTTCGTAATAGCGTTTAGGGTTAATGTCATGGTGGGTCCTTTGGCTGAAATCGTTGAACATATCATGCAATTCAAAAAACCTTTAATCGCTGCAAGGGCACGAGGCTACACCCTATCTTGGAATCAAGTCTTGTTGATGAACGCTGACAGCAAACCCACACAAGTCCGTGTACCAACAATGAACACCAATGTAGTAGATGAATGTCAATCTCGCGGCCATGTACGAATCAGGGAACGCACAGCTCTTATATCTATTGAAATTTTATCTATAACGTCCATGTTCTATTATAATTTGTATAAGTTTGCTGAGGAAGGGGTCCATTTGCCCTGAGAGCTGCATTCTTTGTCATTAAAATTCTAATTACTGGATATATAACTGTATTATTTTCTTAAGTCATGGAATCCAGTACCACAGGCCCATTTGTTTACTCATTCAAATACCTAGGTTCAATGATAAATAACAAAAATAATACCAGCATAGAAGTAAAGGCTAGAATCCAGGCATTTAACTTCGTTAAATGCAAGGAAGCGCCTCAACTGCCACTTCTTAATATAATATTAATCCTAATATTAAGCTTGATGTGCCTCCATCAATATCGTTAGTAACGATCTGAATACAGAGAGAGAGAGAGAGAGAGAGAGAAATTGTTAAATAACGCCGAGGGCGAAAAAGAAAACCGTTTTTTTTTTTTCGATGTGAAGTAAGCACATTTGTGATCAGGCTTACCCTAAGACAAAGTGAACTTGTATAGAAATCGGAGTGTCATCCAAAATGAACATAGGGACAGTACACTCTTTTTTTTTTTTTTTAGGCGAGAAATAAGACAGGACTAAGTTTTAGGATTGAAGTTCACTGTTTCATTTCACTTCATTTGACAATTGTCTGGAGTTCGGCCTTTAATGAGTTTTATTATTATTATTAGCCATATGGTGCGAGAGAGACAGAGAGAGAAAATCACCACGAAAGAGAAGAATGACTATATCCAGCTCAGGACCTGGGGTGTGCAAAGCCCATACTCACAAGCTGTGAGCCCCTGCGTTTGGTAATAGATATTGGAGAAGTTGATTTCATATACTGCGCGTGTTCTCTGGTTGATATGTCTGTTTTGTTTGACGAAAAACTAGAATTTTCGGAAGGGGGGGGGAACTTGCTATCCACACTTGAGACCGACTAACTCAACCACGGAATGAAAAAAAGCCCATACATTTCACTGACAGAATTCAAACCAGGGAAGAAAGTCATTAATATACTAGAAAAAGGGAAGGAGAAAGAACTGAACCTTAGGGAACACCAGCATTAGCAGAGAAGTTGCAAGACAGACAGCGGTCTATCATCGTTTGCAGTGAGCGGTCAGAGAGAAAACTGGATACCCAATGGCAAAAAAAAAAAAAAAAAAAAAAAGTCGACAATCCATAAGATGGATTCTCTTTTAGAGAACTTTTATGCCAAACACAATCAAAAGCATTGGATACGTCAAGAAAAACTACTTACGTTTCCGCACACCTTTCCATCGAATTTGTCCAAATAATAGTAACATAAGCCAAAATATCACAGGTGAATCGACACTGACAGAATCGGTATTGGCGCTCATTGATCAAATAGGATTCTAGATAGTTTAAAAATTAAGAGTTTGGATAAGTGCAATGGGACGAAACTGGAAGCGGGGCTTGTCACCCTTTTCAGAAAGTGGATGGATATGAGCAAATTCCCAAGTAGAACGAAAAACACTAGCGGAATTAGAAGCTGAAAAAGATGGGGAACTATATTTTTTCTTTTTTCTTCTTTTTTTAATTGGACAAGGGCCTCCGTAGCCGAGTGGGCAGGAGCGAGAGTGCAGTAGCACACGCTCTTTCAGTAGACCGGGGTTCAAGCCCCTGACTGCTGAATACGGTCAATCTGCAAACCCGCACTGGACCAGCGTGGCAGATGATGGTCCATTTCCCTCAACATGAATTGTTGAGGAGGCTTCCATCCTGCAGTGGGTTGATAATAGCTGCACTTTTTTTTAAAATGAAGTTTAAATAACGGCATAGAAAAGACAGAAAGAATATAATAAATAAATAAATCATGGGCGCCGGCAGGATATTTTGCAAGTGGTGCACGTGGAAATAATTTTTTTTCTCAGCCAAAGTTTCGAATACATGCAATATCTTATGTTTCAATAAATTAATTAAAATATTAAAAATTGTGGAAGGTGGTGCACTTGCACCACCTTCCTACCAGCGCCCTTATCAAGAAAAGTTTGTACATCTAAACTGAATTCAGTTTAGATGTACAAAATTTAAAATAGCAGTTACCAAATTTAAAATAATTTTGCAAAAAATTTGCCGAACTCCCACTAAATTGTATGGCTAATTGAAATACTTTGCGCTTCCATAAATCATGGTCATATTGCGACTTCTTGATAAGATAATGTGTACCTTGGTTTATGATAATTTATTTATATATTCTTTCTTTCTTTATATCATTTCTATGCTATTATTTATAATTCATCTTTTCTATGCTATTATTTATAATTCATCTTTTCTATGCTATTATTTATAATTCATCTTTTCTATGCTATTATTTATAATTCATTTCACCTTATCTTGTTTCACTGTACTGAAACCGTAACTTTTCACCATCCTGAACCCATAAATTCTAAAAATCCTTATACCACTATAAAGGCTAAAACAGTAATTTCGATATTTGAATAACTGGAATTCTACTGTATTTTCTTCAATTATGATATACATAGTTGGTTATTTTTTAAACGAAAACTGCATCTCTCAAAAATCAGTGTTCGTGTACAAAATAGGCCGCGCGCCCAAATATAATTTTGCTGTCGAGTTTTGGATTTAGTTTCTATTTGTCTCGTTCCGTGACGCGATGTTGATAACACCATCATAAATTATTTCTCGAGTGCTGCAGAAAAATCCACTCAAACCAAATTTGTTTAAATTTTAGTATTTCTCGAGTATGCTATCCCCCCCCCCCAAAAAAACGTGCATCGCTAATTCTTTTTTAATTGGAGAAGTACAACTAAAAATCAGTCCCGTTTGGGGGAAAGAAAAAAGGAACGCATCCCCGACAGTTTCATAGTTTTTGGTGTCCTTGATTTCGAACGACTCTGCGACCACAAAATTTAATCTTCAATCAGTCAGGGAATTTATTTATTTTTTTTATTTTGATATGCATAAGGGGGCTGTCGTTTCTAATGTTTTTGATCTGTAACGCAATACAGCATCACAATTAAGGACAAAATTTTAAAGTTTCCCGTTTTCAACTACTTCTAGCCGTTTTATACAGGGGCGAAACTACGAATTCTTGGCTCCTCCAGGAGATAAATAACAGGAATCTATCAAAAAATGACTGGCAGTTGTGATTTCATGATAGTGAAAGGAAGCTGGAAGAGAAACTGTTGCAATTAAAAGTGAACAAAGAACCTGGAGGTGATGGAAAATATCCTATTAAAAGAACACGAAAAGAGGCAGCTTAACCTTTAGCTAGTACTGAGAGCATTCCTGAATAAGTGCACATGTTTTGCGTGACCGTGGTTCACGCCCCCGTGACTACTAAATACAGTTTTAGTTTTTGGTTTCTTTTTTTAGGAGCATTAGCAACTAACGCCGGCCATATTGCTCCGGGATATGCGGTGGTCCTTCCCTGACCTTTCCGCATCCTCCGTATTTGGTGGTGACGGGCTCGAATCCCGGTCTAATAAAGAAGCGTGTGCTACGCACTGTTGCTCCTGCCCACCTGGCTACGGAGGCGCCACTAAATATGGTGCTATTTCTTGTATTCTCTTTCTATCTTGTGAGCTCCTCTGACCGCGTGGTCGTCCCAGAGTAGAAACAGAAAAATTTACTCATTCATTTATTTATTCGGGGGAAATCCCTACAGATTACAGATGCCTCTCTTATTCACAAACCCCAGGGGCTCACATCTGGTAAGTATGGTCCTAGCACACCCAGGGTGTGCTAGGACCATACTTACCAGATGTGAATGATGATATCCTGAGTTGGATATCATCATTCTTCTTTCTTGATATTCATTCTCTCTCTCTCTCTCTCTCTCTCTCTCTCTCTCTCTCTCTCTCTCTCTCTCTCTCTCTCTCTCTCTCTCTCTCTCTCTCACACACACACACACACACACACACACACACACACACACACACACACACACACACAGGGTAATTCAGAATTTTTTTTTTGGCTGATGCAGCATAAGCCTCAGGCTTCCTTGCACCATGTGGCGTGATAATAATAAGATGATTCAAAGTGCGAAGTGGGTAACTGCAGGAAAACAATGGAGTGAACAGTCAGGAAATAATGCAAAGCCATCTGATAGCAGTGGAGCTATAACGCATTCCAATATGGATTTCTCATTAGCTATCACGAGGTCATCCAGAAGGAATTGGATGCAAAGAAAAAATTTGGCATCTCATAGAGATAAGAAAAGCATATGATGCTGTTCCAATGAAAGATTGCTTTATAAATTGTAGTAATGTGGCATAAGGGGAAGGTAGCTACTATGAATAAAGTAATGGTTAAAACAGAGAGAAAGAGCAGTTACAAATGGATACTGCTTTTCGTAAATATTGTGTCCCTTACTGTTTTTAATATTTATTATTAATTATACTGACGCAGGAATTATCAATATACTAACTGTGCTTACTTTTATTTATTTATTTTTTAAATCAAAGCTCACCTCATGAATGTGTGCTTAATTAAAAAAATAACGAAGAAACTAAAATTACACGAGTTGATTAAAGCTTAACAAATAAAGCCCCTTGAAAATCACTTTTGAAGTGATTTTTATTATTTATGCACAGTCGAACCAACAACTAAATACAGTCTTATACAGCTGAACTAACTAAATACATGACAGTCAGGGACGGGGAGGAGACATTATTTAGTGTTAAAATATATCACCAAGATTTGGACACAACTTCTTTATAGTTTTAGCCAAACATTTAGTTAAATTATGATATTCTTAATATACCAGTTATGTTTTAATCAAACCTTCAAAACTGTGTAGTTTATTTTAAAAAAATAGTAACGAATACTTCTGAACTTACACAATAGACTCAACTGTATAATCAAATACATTGTATAATACACGACAACTACGAAAATAAGTGTTTTTTTTTTAAGGGGCTTTAAAAGCTGTTTTAATTAATTCAATTAACTCAGGTTCAGTTTTTTTAGTTTCTTCGCTATTTTTTTTAAAAAGTACAGCACAAGGTCAGGAGGTGAGTTTTATATAAAAAAATAATAAACTTTGATGTCTTAAGTCTGCTGATGGCACAAAGGTGGGCATGAGATGTTTAATGACACTGGCCAGAGTATGCTATTTCAAGAAGTTCTAGATAAACCAGACAAATGGATTCAAAATTGGAAATTCATGTTTGACATTCAATAAATGCAAGGGTGTGTAGCATTTTAATAGCAGTAATCACAGAGGGTAATTATACGGTCTGACGTTGAGTTTCCTGAGCAGTGCAGATTAAGCTGCTAGAACAGCTCATGGAATTCTATCAATGAAATTCAAGAACTTTGCCAGAAGGAACAAGGAGTTGCTTGTTTCTGCTGGCAAACACTCTCATATAAACTTCTCTCTCTCTCTAATTGTCTTTAACACTCTCATATAAAGCAATGGTAAAGCTAGATCTGCGATACTGTATACGAATTTGGAAAGTTCGTTTGCGAAAGGACATAGATCGGTCAGAAAGAGTTCAAGATTTGCTAATTGCACAAAAGGATATTCTTAGCAAGAAGACTGGAGTTCTGTAAATTGCAGGGTTTTTAAAATTTGTCTAAACTATATACTTCCAAAATATTTTGTTGGAAGTGTGTAGTTCCGATAAATTTAAGTTTTAGACAAGTTATTAAAGAAATGGGCAAATAAAGTGGATAAAATGTATTATTATTTTATTATATTTGCTGATGCTGTATATGTTTTGCTTCCCTGAATCATTCTGACAATGCTAATACCACACCAATCATTCTCTCCCCCATCCTAAGGTGACGGATATGGCGGTATAGTAGTTTCGCCATTATGTTTATTCCAAAACAACCTGACTGCCGAAATTCTTTACCAACGCGCGGTAGCGCCGCCGTTCACTAAAGGAATGTCCATCTACGTACCACAAGCATACATAGCAAAACACGTTCCATGTAAACTTCTATTTCATGAATCCTTATATAGTTATTTTAATATAAGGAACAATTTTAATCCTTATATAATTCTTTTAATCCCCCCCCCCCAAGCTTCACCTTTTCTTATTAAACTTCTTCCCATCATTGTCCCTCCGCACAGTTCTCCGAGAGCAGCAACTGGCTATTCTACGCTCATCAAGGTCATCTCAACCAGACTACAAAAAGGACCCGATTCTCCAACGCCCAATCAACCCACAGACTTCTACCGTCTGATCATACAATAAAGTGATATACCGTTACTTCATCAGCTAAGTACCAAATTAGATTTATTCTGTTCAGTTCGCGATTCTACAACATTGTCGGGGCCTCTTTTTAATATTTTATTCCCTCCTTATCCCCCCCCCCTTTTCGTTCATAAGCTGCATGCAAATTATATGTAGACAAAAAGTTTATTAGTATTTTTCATTGTCAAAAAATTCCTTGCAATACATATTGTTAAACAGTCTATTTTTATTACTGTGAATTTTCAATCATACCAAAATATTTTAATTCCAATAGATTGCTTATCCTCTCAACAAAATCCGTTATGAAGTAAGCTGAACATAGGCACACCTCATTCAAATTATCTCTTAAGGAAAATTAAATGGAATTCTTTGAAATCGGCTGCTCGTTCTAAAGCATCTAATAATCCTTTTTTTATATAAAAATAGATGGCACTTGTATTAACTACAGCTTCATGCTAAGCTCTTCTGCAGTGTGATGTTTCTTCTTGCTTAAGAGACATACAAGATAGCATCACTTATACCACATCGCTACCTAATGGGAAAAACAAGATAAAAACTTGGTTGCTACCTGTGAGGTAATCGCTTCTAACCTTGGCAGGAGTTCTCGAACCACTTCCAGAATCCAGTGAAATAACTATGCCAGAACATTCGAACTGTGTGGAGGCGAAACATACCAAAGGCGAATAAAGTGTCTGCGTCACGTTTATTGACATATGCTTGCTAAGCGAGGCACGGTCCATTCGTGGTTGACACCAACATGTCGAAAACGCAGCATCGCTGTAGTTTGTAAATCCGAAATCAAGCCTCTCACAACGGTGCTATTTCATGGTACTCCGCGCCTAGTGACGTCGGCGCTTTCTTATTGGTCAAACTCTTCTGCGACCGATTACAGGTTGTCTGACAGTTCAACAGGTAACAGAGGACAGACTTGGCACAGTGAAATGGAAGCACAGAACAAGTCAGTGTACTCAAGATAGGCCCGGTAGGCTTAGGGAATAGTTAGAATGAAAGAGTAAAGCTATGGCATCACTAAACTGAACAGCACACTTCCCCAACATGGGGTTGTAGGGAGAGTAAAGTAAAGTAGTAAAAGGTTATCCATATGTGAAAGGCACACCCAAATCACTCTTATTTTTAAAATAAAACTACACACTTAGTTCAATCCCTAAACTGCCCTCTTCGCTAAACATTTTTTATCAACAATTTGACAAATATCCTGTCCACTTATAAAGTAACTAATTCCCGAAAGTTTTATTTCTGAAGAATATATTGCGAAGTACTGTAACTATTTTACCTCTCTAAATTCATTGCAACAATTAGAAAGTCGGTTGCAATGAATTCAGAGGGGGAAAATGAAATTGGAAATAGGAATACAATACCAGCTTTGGGAAAGTGCAAGAAAACGGAGGGGAGATTCCACTTTGTGGAGAGATTCTTGCAAATCAAAGCTGTTTTTCGAATCTACATGTAAACATTTCATTTAAAAAATTAAGAATCACCAAGGCCTTAGGATGACCAGCTGCTTCAACGCCATTCAAAGCAACGAAACTAAACATAATTATAGTACCGCGTTAGGGTGTTGGTAAGCTTTGATTATTCGGCTGCCAGTACTTCCTTCACAGCTTCCTGGGTCTAGAATATTATACACTACTCTGCACTGATATTATCCCTAGGAAACAAACCATTAAAGGCGCTAAAAATTGCAACAAATTTAAAATAGTTATTTTGAACAGGCTGAGTACAAAACTTAATACTTGTCGAAATGGCAGTCGAGAATTCTGGTCTCTTGCCAAAGCTAATGGTCGCAACTTCTGTCCATCAATACTCTCGCCTGTTACTACATGATGGTACTATTGCAACCTCAGCTAAAAATAAAGCTAACTTACTAGCATCCTATTTTTCCTTCGTATCGGTGATCTTGGAAAATCACCTCCTACCATGCCCAATACACTACACTCAGCGCCTCCCATTAACTTTCGACAGAAAGATGTCAGAATTCTGAACAATGCCAATAAAGCTTCAGGTTCTGATAGCATTTCTCCACTTGTTCAAAACCTGTTCTTTTAAGCTTTCTTCTGTTTTGTGTCGCCTTTTTAATCTTTTAGTAAATAGTAATATAGTAAATTTACTAATATAGTAAATAATATAGTAAATATATCCAGCCAGTTGCTAAAAAGAATAATAAATTAATCCCCTCCAACTATCGCCCCATTACACTTACTTTACTTTTTTTTCCGAATTAATTGAGAAATTCAACAACCGTCAACTTTTAAACTATTTCAAAACCTTCCACCTAATCGATAATTGATGATAGCACACAACATTCATTCCAGCTTGAGAAACCTTGCCTCGACTTCTGGAATATTCACTACGAATTACTTAAATGCTGATCTCCAGATGGTTCTTCAATATAGGCGAAGCAAACTTAGTTAACTTCAATCCAAAAACTCATCCCTGTCTTATTTCTTGCAAAAAAGAGTCTATCCTCACCTTCGATGACAGTCAGATTTCTATACATGCTCACATAGGGATTACCCTGACTTCTAATCTCTCTCCAGGCACAAGCACATCACAAGTACTGCTTCCTCTGCGTCAAGAACCTGTGTTTTCTTTTTTCACTCAGGGAGTTTCTTTTCTTCCATGCAACTACTCAGTCTGCGCAAATCTCATATCCTCCTTACCATGAATTGTATTATTGCCCCCATGTCTGGGGAGGTGAAAGAGTAAAGGCGCTCTACCAAAATCGCTCCCAAGTTTCTTGACTCCATTCAAACAGAGCAGTCAGGTTAATTAGTGACCCGTCTTTAACACTTTCATAGATACACTCATGTGAACTGTTCTTTTGAATGAATATCTGTAATTCCCACACTCTCTTGCAAACGAATCCATGTTCGGATTCGTTTGCAAGAGAGTGGGAGAATTACGTACCGCAACAAGTCAGCATCCGTTCATTGTCGTATTCTAAACTCACAGAAGCAACTTTCCTTTGCCTCATTCAACACTGCTACTTCTGTTTTTTTTTTTTTTTTTGGAACAATCTTCCTTCACATGAATTTTCTGAAAATTACAATCTGCAGAAATTTGAAATCTAATGTCAACACGTATCTTCTAGGCCTTCAACCCACGCACAATACTAAGTATGTACTACAAGTTTCAATACCTTTCGTGTCTGGATTAAGAAAAAAAAAAAAAAAAAAAAAAGGATCTTATCTAAACCACTGAATTCTTCAACTAAGGCGTGTCAAACTGGTAGCCGGTTGCCAAATAATGGCTGTGAAGCCCCAGGTGTCGTCAAATTTTACAGGTTAATATGAAAATATAACCTATATGAAAATATAAAACAGTAAATAAATTTGTGAACCTTCATAAATGGTATTGGTCAGGAGATCAAATGAAAACGTTCAATACATATCATTCAGTAACGCAACATCGGTGTGCACAGTAGTGCGGCCCGCGAACACTTCCGAGTGAAGAGAAATCAATTTGCAAGCAGTTTAGCTATTTCGAAATTAACTCCCCCTCCCCCCCAACTTTCTTTTTGAAAATAAATACAGAATAAAAAACTTTTACTTAAATTTTGAGTAGGCACTTTTTTTTTTTTTTTTTTTTAATTTTTTTATTTAGCCCTCTCAATGATGAAAGAAGAAGAATTCTAAACATTGTGATCTTTCATGTTTTTTCCCAACTTATGAACATTACTAACTATAAGTCTTCTAAATACTACATATCTTTTATTCGAACCTTAAAACCTCAAGATTACTCGCACGATTTCAACATTATTTCAGAAGCAAGTTGCGTTTTCATTATTACGCCCTAAATTTTAATAGCAGACTAAAAAGGGATTTAGGCCGCAGTTTAGAGGGTTAAGCCCCAGACTACGGGAAAATTTACTAGAAGAGAAAGTTAGTGCAACGCATCATTTTAGTTCGTAGTAATTCACTGATATTAAGTGAAATAGCATCATTTTTGCTACATCCCAACGAGTTGCCATGATATTGCACTACCTACAATAAGCAACGAAGCGTTGCTTATTGTTATTAGTTAATAAGTTGCTTATTAGTAACATTAGTTAATAAGCGTTGCTTATTAACTAATGTTACTCCATATACTTTGGCAGTAAACTAAGAGAAACGTACCAACTGTGTGGTACTACACTCAGGGAGGTGGAGAATGAAAAAGACTTGGGGGTAATTGTACAGTCAGATACGAAGTTTTCTGAAAGTGCGCACAGGCTGCCAGAATAGGTCATGGGGTGTTGTCAATGATATACAGGAATTTTGCTAGCAGAGACAAGAAGGTGATTATCCCTTTGTATAAGGCAATGGTCAGGCCACACCTTGAGTACTGTATACAGGTCTGGAGGCCTCATTTTAGAAAGGATGTAGAGTTGCTAGAACGAGTACTGTACAGAGAAGGGCAACAAGATTGGTGAGAGGAACAAAGGGGTGCGCTTACGATGAAAGGCTTAAGTTCTGCAAGTTGCAGCAGCTGTAGACTAGGCACCGGCGTGGTGATCTGATCGAGGTGCATAAGGCCTTGAATGGTTTGAGCAGGCTCAATGCTGACGGGATACTTCCGCTTGCTCAAATTATGAACCTGAGGGGCATAGATTCAAATTGAGGAAAGACAGTTGTAGAATAGATGTGCGGAAGTTTGCTTTTAGCCAGAGGGTAGTTGCTTGCTGGAACAGACTTCCATCTGTTGTTGTGAAAGTTGATAGCTTAAATAAATTTAAGGCTGAACTAGTCAAACATTTGGAGTGACCAGATGGATGAAATGGGAAGGGTTTTTTTTTTTTTTTTTTGGCTGATGCTTTCTTGCATCATATGCCTAAAGTAATGCTAATGCTAAAAAGTATAACTGGTAAAGTTTCTGAATGTCCGTCATGATTGTGATTTAGTTAAGTAAGAGTTGCACACATTGCAGAATGCGTTGGGATGATATTTACTTTCGAGGCACGACGATGAACACGTTTCAGAAATTCACCGAATCTTCCCGATACAATTTATAATCAATTTAATTATGAAATAATGATATGGATATATTCAAACAATTACATAAATATGAGTGTTCGGAATAGAATATAAACAATAATATTATTATTGTTTATATTCTATTCCGAACTATATAAATATAAATAAAAATATAAATAAATATAAAATAAATATAAAAAATATAAATATAAATCAATATAAATTGATTATTATTTATATAATCAATAGAATATAAACAATAATAATATTATTGTTTATATTCTATTGATTATATTATTATATTCATTTAGGTTGGCAGTATGCAAATGATATAATCAATTTCATATTCATATAATCAATCTCATCATCTGAGGAAAACCGAAAACATATTTAGAATCACGCCCAAATTTCTATCTAGTCCATACAGTTTTTTTTTTTTTTTTTTGTTGTTGTTTTGTGTTTTTTTACGTGAAAAATATTTATGAAATATCTAAAACGCTTAGGTATGCTGCTCAAATTTTCCAACTGCCAATTGTTGCCAGCACCTGTTCACCTCGCATGACCACCATACCGGCATTCTTTATTAATTTTGGTACTAACGTTTTTCGACTGAAGAAAGGCAACCTATGCCTGAAAGCTATGGATGTATGTTTATTTTATCTGTCTTCAATTTTAATAAATGGTTCTAAGTTTTAAGAAGTGTAAAAATGGCTGAGCAGTGTATAAGAACTTTGAGAAAATGTAGAAGAAATGCTAATGAAACATTAGAAGAAAGATCTAATAGCTAAGAGACCGAAACGAGACTACGAAGACGGACAGAAAACATTGAAGAAAGAGAAGCAAGATTGGAAATGAGAAGACTCTGTTGGACTAATTAAATAGAAGTAACGGATGCGAATAATTAACAAACAAGCTGTAATTAATGTGGAAGAGCGTGACAGGAAATGGGCTACAACTGGATGCAAAAAATAATTTTGATATCATATATTTGGATTTCAGGTAAGCTTTTGACACTGTTGCGCATGGAAGACTATTGTACAAATTGGAGCAGAATGGGATTAAGGGTAAGTTGCTACAATGGATAAAAGGATGGTTAAGTGGGAGAAGACAGAGGGTGGTAATCAATGGGTGCTGCTCTTCTTGGACTAATGTTATTAGTGGAGTCCCACAGGGTTCGGTGTTAGGTCCACTGTTGTTTTGTATATTTATCAATGATATTGATGAAGGTATATCAGGCTTAATGTCGAAGTTTGCAGATGATACAAAGGTTGGCAGGGTTGTTAATGGCAGTGTGCTACTGCAACAGGATCTAGATAATTTGGGCAGATGGGCTAAGAAGTGGCAACTGAAGTTTAACCTTGACAAATGCAAAGTACTGCATATGGGTAGAAGTGTGTGATACTACACTAAAGATGGTAGAAAATGAAAAAGACCTAGGAGTAATTGTGCAGTCAGATATGAAGTTTTCTGAGCAATGCAGACAGGCTGCCAGGGCAGGTCATGGGGTTTTGTCAATGATATATAGGAATTTTGCTAGCAGCAGGGAAAAGAAGGGGATTATCCCTCTGTATAAGGCAATGGTCAGGCCACGCCTTGAGTACTGCGTACAGGTCTGGAGGCCTCATTTTAGGAAAGATGTAGATTTAAAAATAAATAAATAAATAAATTTTCTGTTTATACTCCGGCACGACAACCAAGTCAGTAGAGTTTACAATAAATCGTCAATACAAATATTTATCGTATTTAGTAGTCACGGGCTTGAACCCCGGTGCACTCAAGGAACGCGTGTTATGCACTCTCGCTCCTGACCACTGGGCTACGTCATTACTTGAGCGTGTACAGAGAAGGGCAACAAGATTGGTGAGGGGAATGAAGGGATCCTCTTACTAAGAGGCTTAAGTTCTGCAAATTGCAGTGGCTGGAGACTAGGCACCTGCGCGGTGATCTGATGAGGTATATAAGGCCTTGAATGGGTTGAGCACGCTGAATTTTTATGGGATTCTTCCACTTGTTCAGATTACGAACATAAGGGGGCATAAATTCAAATTAAGAAAAGACAGATGTAGATTAGATGTGCGGAAATTTGCCTTTAGCCAGCGGAAAAACCATTTAGTATCACTGCTATATCCAAACAAGGCAAATAAACCAGGATATGGACAACTTTATATTTTCGATTCTGCTGAAGCAACAACAAAACGGCTAAAAAGTATTTGAAAAAAAATTAAACCAAGGGTGTATGGCCAAAGTAATACAACAATCGGACGAGATACAGTACTGCGACAAGTTAACCCATTTGCTGAGTCATATAAACAAATGCATCAAATAACCCGGGCCAATCCAACAATGAATGTGCGCATGGTATTTATAGAAGACCCGGACTTAGATAAGAGACAATATAATGCGCCTATTTCCAAAACGGAGGTTGCTGCAATATTTGTTGGAGAAGACGGGGAACCACCTCAAATATCCCATAGGTGACTGCTGTAGAATTATATCACCGCTAAACAAGAATGGACCCTATGGCGTATCAGTTTCTATTCCCGCGTGGAGAGGGTGGTTGGCACGAGGAACTACAACACGCAGAAGAGAGAAGAACCGCAAAACGTATTAGAGTGACACAGTTACAATTCTTTGCTTATAGACTTGCGTTGAGACCTGGATTGAGTACCAGCATCATACTGGTGGCGTATGTTACGCCGGACGCATCTAGTTTATATATGAAGCTAAGTTATACAGAGAATATATCATTTGTGGATGTATATTCCTCGCTATAAACTCTACAAACACACGTAAGTTTTGCTTCAAGTACAGCTTCCCTGTGGATTCTTGTTATTAAAATCAGATCCTACCTCGTGGTATTGGGACAACAGAATTACAACAAGTGGAGCGATGTTCAAATAGAGTTCTCATGTTCATCAAAGGCGGATCCAGTCTTCACGTTTTGCGGATAACAGCACAGAAAAACGGATAGATCCAATTTTGGGAGGGGGGAGCGCCTAGCAATCAGGATCTATGTCTGGTTACAGAAACTTCAATAGCAGTTTCCGTAACCAAAAATTTTAGCACAATAAATTCAATTTTAAAAGTTGAATTTATTGTGCTAAAGTTTTCATGCGGCTTACTAGCGTTTCTGACAAAGTTTCCATGCTTCCAATAAAGGTTCTGACAAAGTTTCCAATAAAGGCACAGCATCATTTCAGTAAATGAGAAAATTTTGTCTATTTTTAATAAAACACAGTCAGTTAAAAAGAGAGAGACAAATAATGGATATAAAAAATAACTTGAAAAATAAGACTAACCAAAAGTAACGAACTTGTTGTTTATTTTATTTTTTATTATTATTATTTTTTTTTTTATTGAGGTATTTCTCTGCTTCCGTTTCCCTTGCAAATGCGTTGACCAATTTCATTTGCACAATGTATAGATATTTGTAATAATAATTGGTTGCGGTCCTAGGGTAAAGTGCGCGGACACATTTGCACGTTGAGAGATTGAATCTTAGGTTGTCACAAATAATGCACAACCCACTGTTAGCCGCAAGAAAACAGTGCCGATGAAGTTGTAAACTCTTCAGGCCTCGGCGTTCCAGAGTATAGACATTTCTTTTATTTGGTATACAAAAAATAACCTGTTTGGCAGACTGTTTCCGCAAAGAATTTGTTTACAACAGAATTATATCCAAGACGGAAAGTGAGAGAGCTATACTTTCAAGTCTTTCAATGCACAAAATTAAAACTATCCTCCACGATTTGAAGCTATGATAAAATGGGAATATCTCCCTTGTGTACACACGACTGACTAGGGTCATAAGACCATGGGAAGCCACGTGAAAAGAACACACGCACACCATGTGGCGAGCAACAGCCATCTTCTACACGCCCTAGTAACAAGAAGACCGAAGTTTAGCAAACACTTCCCGGTACAAAGCGTGTCCTAGCAGCCTCTACAGACCCTTAACTAATCATCTCTGCATGGTTCGGTTTCTCCCGCACTTGTCACATTCCAAGAGGTCACGGTCCACTACTCAGCATGATGGTTTGGAACAGAAAACGCCAAACTTTTCGGTAATTGCAATGGCAAAATACACTGCTAAGACATGATTCTGCATTCACTGATATAGGAGCTTCCACCCATCTTAAAATGATAATATCTAAATATAATCAATAACTACTGCATATCTGGAGTCCTGATCACTCAGCTACACACAAAATAAAACTGCAAAACAAAATGGAATGGGCGCACTGTTTCATTAAAGGCATATTTTGTAAAGCATATGAACAAAATCAATAAAGACAAATATCGGAGTGATATATTTTTCTTAATGGATTCCAATAATACAATGCTAAAAATCTTGATTTGCTGGGAAATATACATTTTTGCTGACAAAAACTCGATTTTTAACTTATTTATATTTTTTTTGGATAAGTCAAATACAGTATGTCATTTTGCTAAGTACAATACGAATTTTAAAAAAAGGGGGAGGGGTCAATGTTTATATGCCTTCCATCAGTTTATAAATAAATATGGTTTCATTCATAGACAAAGAACAGCCTGAAGTTAAGATAGAAAAATTGCAAATATCTGATCATTAGAGTTAAAAAAAAAAAAAGTACTGCAAGCGTGCTTAAATAGATTCATCAAAAATAATTTAAACGATTGTTTTCTAAACTTTTGAGAAGTGAATTTTTCGGTTTATGGGTTGTTCTCTCAACAGTGGTGGGCTCTCTGGAAATGAATTTCTGAACAACATTTTAAAAATTTCTAAATATGAAAATTTTGTACATAAATTCTTATAATAACAATGAATTTGTTCTTATTTCAATTTGAGTGCCCAACATTAGAATGAATTACTGTAAAAATAACAATACAAAAAAATTGTAAAAAATTACTCAGTATATAATGTTTATTTTATACAATAAAATAAACTTGTGTAGTTTATTTTATGCAATAAAATAAGCTACACAAGTTCATAATAGATTAACAGTAGCCACTGGCAGAGGTGGAAGTGATTCTTGCACTGCTTCTATTGAAATGAGCAGAAGCCTGGAAAACAAGATGCAGGATATTTCAGAGACTGCTGGTAGTCATTGCGGTACAAGTAAACACATGGGTTGTGTTAGGATAGCTAAGAATAGAAACAGGTGCATGTATACCTGCGTGTACACCAATGCTAGGAGTTTGGTAAATAAATTTGATGAATTTGAGGTATTGCTCAAAACATCAAAGGCAGATATTGTTGGGATATCAGAGACATGGTGTCACACAGATATAAGTAATGCGGAACTGGAATTTGGGGAATACAATGTGTATAGAAAGGATAGACAGGACAGGAGGGGAGGAGGGGTTATGCTATTAATTAAGAAACACATAAAGTCCAAGGAAGTGAAGCCAGTCGACATCGATGGACAGGGCAGTGTCGAGTCAGTTTGGTGTGACATAAGCATAGGGAAATCAAAATTGAGAGTAGGAGTGTGCTATAGGCCTAATGACTCTGATGAGTATAATAAGATATTGTACAGGAAAATAGAGTGGGCCAGTAAATCAGAGAGTCTTATAATGGGGGATTTTAATTTCCCAGATATTGACTGGAATTTGTGAGTTGGTCACTCGCACACTAGCAAGGCTTTTGTGGATTTATTGGATGATTGTTTTCTACATCAGCATGTTCGTGAGGCAACAAGAGGGAGCAATACTCTTGATATGATTATCAGTAGTGATTCTTCATGCATTAAGAATCTGCAGATAAATGAACCACTAGGTGGCAGTGATCACAGTGTGTTGAAGTGGGATTTACTCAAAGAGGTAACGACCATCAGAGGTAAAGGGAAGGGTTTTTGTTTTCGTAAAGGCGACTATGATGGTCTGAGACAGTATTTAAATTCTATACAGTGGGACCAACTGATGATGTTACCAACAGCAAACTCAAAATGGGAAGCATTCAAGGAACTAATCTTGGAGGCTACCAGGCTTTACATACCAACTAAGAAATATTGTTCAAGGTTTAGGCCTAAATGGTTGTCAGATGAATTAATGAGACATGTGGCAGAGAAGAAAAATGCATGGGATACATACAAATTAATGGGTGACATGGAAGCCTATGATAGATATAAGTTGGTCTGTAACCAAGTCATAAAGGAGATTAGGCAGGCAAAGGCAGACTACGAAAAATCCTTGGCAAAGGATGCAAAGAAAAACAGAAAAGAGTTCTTTACATATTTGAACTCGAGAAGGAAAGGGATGAATCAGATTGGTCCACTGGATACTGATGGTTCAACAGTTGAGGATCCTGCTCAGGTGGCTAACAATCTAAACGAGTATTTTGCATCTACATTCACGCATGAGGAGTTATTCAGGAAGGAGAATGATGTAGGTAAAGTAAACATTGGCAGTGACCTGGATGATTTTGTAATAACTGAGAGGAAAGTGGAGGAGAGATTGTTGAGGATAACATAAAAAAGGCACCTGGGGTGGATGGGATCTATCCAGTTATATTAAAGGAGGCAGCAAAGGAAGTAAGCAAACCCCTAGCCATAATTATGAGAGCTTCTTTGGACTCAGGGGAGGTACCCATAGACTGGAGATGTGCAAATGTAACCCCAATTCACAAAGGAAGATCAAAGGCTGACACAAGTAATTATAGACCTGTTAGTTTAACTTCTGTTCCAGGTAAATTAATGGAGGCACTGATTAAAGAAGCACTGCAGGATCATCTAGACAAGAATTCAGTTATAGCTCAGACGCAGCATGGTTTTGTTAAGGGCAGGTCTTGCCTGACCAATTTGATTGGATACTATGATGTAGTCACAAAAGAACTGGATGCAGGGAATAACTTTGATATTATATATTTGGATCTTAGAAAGGCTTTTGATACTGTTGCACATGGAAGACTGCTGCACAAATTGGAGCAGTGTGGCATTGGAGGCAAATTGCTGCTATGAATAAGGGGATGGTTGAGTGGCAGAAGACAGAGAGTGGTAATCAATGGACACTGCTCAACGTGGACTAATGTTATTAGTGGAGTTCCTCAAGGTTCAGTGTTGGGTCCGTTGTTGTTTTCGGTGTTTATGAATGATATTGATGATGGGATATCAAGTTTAATGTCCAAGTTTGCAGATGATACAAAGGTTGGCAGGGTCGTTAAGGACACTACTGACGCTATGCTGCTGCAACAGGATCTGGAAAGGTTGAACAGATGGGCTGAGAGGTAGCAAATGAAGTTTAACATTGAAAAATGTAACGTACTACATATGGGAAACAGTAACCCCCTGAGCAACGTATCAACTCTGCGGTACTACACTGACAGTGGTGGAGAATGAAAAGGACCTGGGGGTAATTGTGCAGGCAGATATGAAGTTCTCTGAGCAGTGCAGATGAACTGCAAGAGTAGCTCATGGTGTCTTGTCAATGATATACAGGAATTTTTCTAGCAGGGATAAGGAGGTGATTATTCCCTTGTATAAGGCAATGGTTAGGCCACATCTTGAGTACTGTATACAGGTCTGGAGGCCTCATTTCAAGAAGGATGTAGAACTGCTGGAACGGGTACAGAGAAGGGCAACAAGATTAGTGAATGGAACAAAGGGTTGCTCTTACGAAGAAAGGCTTAAGTTTTGCAAATTACAGAGTCTGGAGACTAGGCACCGGAAAGGTGATCTGATAGAGGTGTATAAGGCTTTGAATGGTTTGAGCATGCTCAATGCCAATGGGATTCTTCATCTTGCTCAGAATAATCACCTCAGAGGGCATAAATTCAAATTGAGGAAGGACGGATGTCGGATAGATGTGCGGAAATTTGCCTTTGGCCAGCGGGTGGTTGGTTGGTGGAACCGACTTCCATCACTTGTTGTTGAAGTTGATAGCCTGAACAAATTTAAAGCTCAACTGGACAGGTATTTCGAACGAACAGAGGGGTGAAATGGGAGTGGGGTTTTTTTTTTTTTTTTGGCTGATGCTGAATAAGCTTGCTTTCTTGCATCATATGCCTCTACTAATGCTAATGCTAATGTGTCACTTCATTCAATCTTCTTGAATCTGTATAAAAACTTCTAAATTCCAAAAACTGATGAAAGTTGAATTCCAGAAAATTTCAGTTTTATAAGCAAAATGAGATAACAATGGCTAATTGGCACAATTTTCCAAGATATTTTGATGCCAATATTTTTTAACTGTTCATAATTAATTAGAATCATAAGAAAAGGGATGGCAGCACAGTGAAGGCTTTCAAAACAATTAGTACATAGTAAAAAAAAAAAGTAAAGTGCAGCCATTATCAACCCACTGCAGGGTGGAAGCCTCCTCAACAATTCATGCTGAGGGAAATGGACCATAATCTGCCACGCTGGTCCAGTGCGGGTTGGCAGATCGACCGTATTTAGCAGTCAGGGGCTTGAACCCCGGTCTACTCAAAGAGCGTGTGCTACTGCACTACCGGCTCCTGCCCACTCGGCTACGGAGGCCTAAAGAATAAAAAACTACTCTGCTGTGGAACACCTATCACTTTTTAATGCACAAAACGTGATATTTAAGAGAAGGGGATCTATGGATTTACTTAACAAGTACAGTGCAATGAGAAAAAGTCATGACTTAGGATTAAATTTAAAAGTGTTGTCTGCCATTCCCCCAGACAGGACAGGAGGAGTACATGATGAGAACCTTGTTAATCAATTCAGCTCAGGAGAGACTGTGCAGAGCTTTTGAGACAGAAATTTTCACAGCATGGTCTGTGCTTGTTCACAGACTACATTGTTTTATAGGGACAGGATACATTTAAATAGAAGAGGATGCAATAATACTTGCTGATGCTATCAAAGTAGTGTTAGATAGGTCAGAAAGCTGCTACTATGGGGGATAGGGAGGGGAATATATAGTCTAAGAATTTAATGGCAGCTGCAAGAAGTGGTGCAAGCAAATACATGGGCTGTGTTAGAATTACTAAGAGCAAACACAGGTGAATGTAAACGCATGTACACTAAGGCTAAGGCTAAGGGTAGAGTGAATAAATCTGAGAAATTTGAAGTATTGGTTAAGACATCTAATACAGACAGTATGGGTACTGGAGATATGTCATTCAGACATAAGGGATGTGAAATTTTTTATATGGCGAGTACAATGTGCACAGAACGGACAAGGTCAGAGGAGTTATGCAACTGGCTAAGGAGCACACAGAATCTACAGCAGTACTCAATTGACATGGGTGAAAAGTGCAATGTTCAGTCAGTTTGGTTTGATAAAAACAACTGAGAAAACAAATATGAGAGTAGGAGGTGTTTTATAGACCTAATGACTGTGATGAGCATAGTAAACAACTGCACAATAGATAGAGTGGAGCAGTAAATTAGATTGTTTTATAATGGGAGGTTTTAATTTTACAGATATTGACTGGAACTTGTGAGCTATTCACTCACACAGTAGAAAGACTTTTTTGAATTTATTGGATTAGTGTTCTCTACACATGTTACAGAGGCGAATCAGCAAAAGCAATTTTCAATCTGATTATTAGCAGTGACTCATTGAACATTAGATTCCCAGATAAAGGAACCACGAGATGGCACTGATCACTAGGTAGCAGTGAACTGCTATCTAGTGATCAGTGCCATCTTTTCATCATGTATAAAGGAAAGGGATTTTACTTTCATAAAGTCTCAGCTAGTTTTTTAATTAAATTCAGTGGAACCAACTGATGATGCCGTAGCTGTGGTCAGCATGAGGGGACATAAGTACACATGCTTTGAGTGACCGGGGTTCAAGCCCATAAGTGCTAAATACGGTGCTGTTTCTTGTATTCTTTTGACCTTGTGAACTCCTCTGACCATGTGGTAGTCCTGGAGTATAAACAGAAAATTTATGAATGCAAATAAAAGTAGTAAAGACTTCTTTACTTACATTAAAACTACAGGGTGTACCAATTACTTGAAACCATAGGGTAATCTGGATTTCTCTTTATGTTGCAGATGTAACGTGAACCGAAGATGCATTTGACAAAAGAACAGTTGAGATCACATTATTGATTGGTTCAAGATCAATAAGAGAGACTGCAGACGAATTTAATGCTAGACTTTGTGAACGTGAACTCATAACCCACAGCTGAATCAAAGTTCTATGGAAATTCAAAGACACAGGAGAAAATCCATGAGAGAAAGTCCAATGAGGAGACGAGTACCTGCATTTTGTTAGAATTTGTGACAAGTCCATCCAAAAAGTCACTGCCTCACATCAAGTGAGACTAGGATTTTGACAACAATCATCAGCAAAATTCTGCATAAAAACAAGTGGCATTCATATAACACAGTTGCTGTAGAAATGAATAAGCGGGATGAGTTCTGAAAATGGGCCATTTAGGAGATAAACAAAGATCCAGAATCTCTGTCAAAGATTCTGTTTTCTGAGGTGGCTAATTTTTATGTCTCTAGTGAAGTAAACAAACAAAATTTCTCTTATTGGTCACCAGATTGTTTGTTTGTTTGTTATTTGGATTTTAGGAGCATTAGCAACTAAGGCCATATTGCTCCGAGATATGCGGTGGTCATTCCCTGACCTTTCCGCATCCGGTGGTGACGGGCTCGAACCCCGGTCTAATCAAGAAGCATGTGCTACGCACTGGTGCTCCTTCCCACCTGGCTACGGAGGCGCCTTGGTTGGTTGGTCACCAGATGATCCCCAATGGATTGATTGCGGCAAGGAACAAGAATGTCCTTGAGTAATAGTGTGGCGTGATGTGGAATATGGTGTGATTCAATTGTGAGGCCTCACTTCTTTGAAGAGAGAGAGAGAGAGAGAGAGAGAGAGAGTCAACAGCGAGTGAAAATTATCTGGCAATGATGGAGGAAATCATGTTCAGCATTTTAAATGAACAGGGTATTTCCAGCATTTTAAATGAACAGAGTATTTCTCCAGAATGGTTCCAGCAAGCCTACCAATTATGCAGTGATTGTTCAGAATGGTTAGATCAACAGTTCCCAGGTCAATGAATAGGTCAAAAGGGATCACAGAAATGGCCACCAGGACCCCCAAATTTGTCCCCATTCAGATTTTTTCTGTGGGGTGAAAAACAAGGTATATTCAGAGAAGATAAGAGACCTGGACCACTTGAACCTCTGGATCACAGAGGCCTGCATGGATGTGGAAAATGACAATGACATATTCTAGAGAGTGAGGCTGCATTGGATAAAATGCTTAAGGAGTATCCAAGAAAATGGTGGCTACGTAGAAAATACTTTGTGAAACGACATAACTTCCCTTTCCTTCTTTTCATCAAGTGTAAATGTAGAGGCAAAATATCTAGTCAGTTTGTCAGTTCATAATCCCATTCATTGCTGACAAACTGATTAGATATTTTGCATCTACATTTACACATGATGAATTTGTTATAGGAGTGGGGATGCCAGGAGTATACCAAATAATAATAGGGAGCTAAATGAGTAGGATAAGATAGGCCTGACGTAGCCCAGTGGTCAGGAGCGAGAGTGCATAGCACGCGTTCCTTGAGTGGACCGGGGTTCAAGCCCGTGACTACTAAATACGATAAATATTTGTATTGACGATTTATTGTAAACTCTACTGACTTGGTTGTCGTGCCAGAGTATAAACAGAAAATTTATAACTGAGATTAAAGCAGAATAGATTGTTAAGCTAAAAGTAAATAAGGCAGCTGGGGTGAATGGGATCTTTTCAATTATTAGTAACGGCCGCATGGTGCAAGAAAGCCTATGGCTTATGCTGCACTAGCCAAAAAAAAAAAAAAAATCCGAACAAAACAATAAAAAAAAAAATAATAATAAAAAATATAAAATTAAATAAAATAAATAACTAAATAATAATAATTAATAAAAAAAAAAAAACAAAAAAAAGGAAATTAAACCTATCATCCTATGCGCTTCCCTTACCCGAAAGTACTATCCAGATGACCTTTGAATTTCCCCAAACTGTCGGCCTCTACCACCCATGAAGGCAACTTATTCCAGTAATTTATAACTCGCTGGCTAAAATAAAACTTCCTGCAGTCCAATCTAAGCATTTCCCCCCGTAACTTGAATTTATGTCCCCTAGTTCTAGCATCATTTATAATCTTGAAAATTTCGTCCTCATTCATTTTAGTGATGCCTCTCAGAGCCTTAAACACCTCAATCAAATCTCCTCTAAGGTGTCTCGTTTCCAAACTCTGCAACCCACATATTCGAATTCTTTCTTCATAAGGATGCCCTTTTACCGATCTCACCAGGCGAGTTACCCTTCTTTGCTCCCTTTCACGAAGCTCGATGTCTTTCTTTAGGTGCAGTCTCCATACTTGAACACAGTATTCCAAGTGTGGTCTAACATAAGCCTTATATAATGGGATTATCACGTCCCTATCTCTACTTGCAAAAGTTCGATAGATCATCGATAGGACACCATGGGCCTTCCTTGCAACCTGTTTACAATGCTCAGAGAATTTCATGTCTGACCATATCGTAACACCCAAGTCCCTTTCCTCCAGTACTGGGTTTAGTTGAACTCCACCAAATGAATAAGTTTTTTTGGGATTACTGTTTCCCAGGTGTAATACCTTACACTTTGTTGGATTAAAGCACAGCTGCCATTTTTCTGACCATTCCTGAAGTCTATCTAGATCTCTCTGAAGAAGCTCAGCTTGACAGTGATCACTAACTATTCTACCAATTTTAACATCATCTGCAAATTTAGACATCACGCCCTCTATCCCTTCATCAATGTCGTTTATGAAAATTAAAAACAACAGTGGTCCTAATACTGATCCTTGGGGAACCCCACTTCTTACATCAACCCAATCTGAGGAATAGCCATTTATCACAACCCTCTGCTTCCTGCCCTGAAGCCACCCTTCTATCCATCTAAGGATTTTCCCAGTGATTCCAACCTGTTCCAGCTTATAAAGCAACCGCTCATGTGGGACTGAGTCAAAAGCTTTGCTGAAATCTAAATAAACAATTTCGAAATTATTCCCTAAATCCAGCTCGTGAGTGATCCTTTCGAAATAGCCAACCAGATTTGTTAAACATGATTTTCCCTTAACAAAACCATGCTGAGTATCCTTGAGAATTTCAATTCGATCCAAATGATCCTGAATTCCACCCTTGATCATTGCCTCCATGATTTTCCCTACTACTAAAGTCAGACTGACAGGTCGATAATTTCCAACTTCACTTTTAGAGCCACCCTTATGTATGGGAGATACATTTGCACTTTTCCAATCCAAGGGAATCTCCCCAGTGGGAGATTCCCTTGTGTCTAGTGGTGCTCGCATAATTAGCCTCAATGGTTCAATGCACTCGCTTGCCGCCTCTCTTAAGATTATAGGGTATATTCCATCAACTCCAGGAGCCTTACTGATCTGTAGGCTCAAAAGTTTTTTCATTAAATAATCTTGCGAAATTTCAATATCATTAATTACATATTTTTTAACTTCACTACCACAATTTCCCATTGCCACAAAAGGCTTTTCATTTGTAAATATCGATGAAAAATAACTGTTGAGTTCATCTGCAATGGCAGCTGGTGTATTTATTACTATCCCCTTTCCCTTATGTAAAGGTCCGATCTGGTTTGTCCTGCTCTTCTTGGCATTTATATATGTGAAGAATTCTTTATCCCCCCTCTTTGCTCTGTTTCCTAGTGATTTCTAATAAACTGCCTTTGCCTGTCGAACCTTTTCTGAGATTAAGAGATCCTTTTTTAAGAGCCAGCAGCAAAAGAAGTAAGAAAACCTTTATCCAAAATTTTAAGAATATCCACGGATTCACAATTCAATATGCATTGGAAATAGTAATAGAGGCATGTGATGCAAGAAAACAAGCATATGAGCTTATGTAGCATCAGCCAAAAAAAAAAAAATTTCATGCATCCATTCCCTCTAAAGGTTTGTCCAGTTCCTCCTTGAATTTAGCATTAGTAGAGGCATATGATGCAAGAAAGCAAGCTTATGCAGCATCAGCCAAAAAAAAAAAAAAAAACCCTTCCACTTCAACCCTCCATTCATTCGAAATACCTGTCCAGCTGAGCCTTAAATTTATTTAAGCTATCAACTTCAACAACAACAGGGGATGGAAGTCTGTTCCACCAACCAACTACCCGCTGGCTAAAGGCAAATTTCCTCACGTCTATCCTACAACTGTCTTTTCTCTATTTGAATTTATGCCTTCTCAGGTGATTATTCTGAGCAAGAGGCAGTATTTCATAAGCATTGAGCATGCTCAAACCATTCAAGGCTTTGTACACCTCTATCACATCACCTCACCGGTGCCTAGTCTCCAGACACTGTAATTTGCAAAACTTAAGCCTTTCTTCGTAAGAGCAACCCTTTGTTCCATTCACTAATCTTGTTGCCTTTCTCTGTACTCATTCCAGCAGCTCTACATCCTTCTTGAAATGAGGCCTCTAGACCTGTATACAGTACTCAAAGTGCATCCTGACCATTGCCTTATACAAGGGAATAATCACCTCCCTATCCCTGCTAGAAAAATTCCGGTATATCATTGATAAGACACCATGAGCTACTCTTGCAACCTGTCTGCACTGCTCAGAGAACTTCATATCTGCCTGCACAATTATCCCCAGGTCCTTTTCATTCTCTACCACTGTCAGTGTAGTACTACAGAGTTGATACGTTGCTCTGGGGTTGCTGTTTCCCATATGTAGTACTTTACATTTATCAATGTTAAACTTCATTTGCCACCTCTCAGCCCATCTGCTCAATCTTTCCAGATCCTGTTGCAGCAGTATGGCATCAGTAGTGTCCTTAACAACCTGCCAACCTTTGTATCGTCTGCAAACTTGGACATTAAGCTTGATATACCATCATCAATATTATTTATAAATACAGAAAACAATAATGGACCCAACACTGAACCTTGAGGGACTCGACTAATAACATTAGTCCACGATGAGCAGTGTCCATTAATTACCACTCTCTGTCTTCTGCCACTCAACCATCCCTTTATCCATAGCAACAATTTGCCACCAATGCCACACTGCTCCAATTTGTGCAGCAGTCTTCCATGTGCAACAGTATCAAAAGCTTCTCTAAGATCCAAATATATAACATCAAAGTTATTCCCTGCATCCAATTCTTTTGTGACTACATCATAGTATCCAATCAAATTGGTCAGGCAAGACCTTCCCTTAACAAAACCATGCTATGTCTGAGATATAACTGAATTCTTGTCAAGATGATCCTGCTGTGCTTCTTTAACCAGCGCTTCCATTAATTTTCCTTGAACAGAAGTTAAACTCACAGGTCTATAATTACTTGTGTCAGCCTTTGATCCTCATTTGTGAATTGGGGTTACATTTGCACATCTCCAGTCTGTGGGTACCTCCTCTGAGTCCAAGGAAGCTCTCATAATTGTGGCTAATGGATTGCTTACTTCCTTTTCTGCCTCCTTTAATATAACTGGATAGATCCCATCCACCCCAGGTGCCTTTCTTGTATTTATCTTCAACAATTTCTCCTCAACTTTACTCTCAATTATTACAAGATCATCTAGATCACTGCCAGTGTTTACTTCATCTATGGCATTCCTCTTCCTGAATAACTCCTCATGTGTGAATGTAGATGCAAAATATTGATTTAGTTTGTTAGCTACCTGAGCAGGATCATCAACAGTTGACCCATCGATATCAAGTGGACCAATCTGATTCATCCCCTTCCTTCTAGAGTTTACATAACTATTGAACTCCTTGCCACATCCCTTGCCAAAGATTTCTCGTAATCTGCCTTTGCCTGCCTAACCTCCTTTGTAACTTGGTTACAGATCAACTTGTATCTATCATAGGCTTCTGTGTCACATGTTAATTTGTATGTATCCCATGCATTTTTCTTCTCTGCCATATGTCTCATTAGTTCATCTGACATCCATTTAGGCCTGAACCTTGAACAATATTTCTTAGTTGGTATGTAAAGCCTAGTAGCTTCCAAGATAAGTTCCTTGAATGCTTCCCATTTTGAGTTTGCTGTTGGTAACATCATCAGTTGGTCCCACTGTATAGAATTTAAATACTGTCTCAGACCATCATAGTCGCCTTTACGAAAGCAATAATCCTTCCCTTTACCCCTGATGGTAGTTGATTTTATTTAAGCTATATTTCCACATCGACACACAGAGGTTTGTTCCAGCAATTAACCACCCACTGGCTAAAGGCAAATTACTGCACATCTATTCTAAAACTTCTTTCCTCAATTCCAATCTATGCCCCCCCCCCCCCTCAGGTTCATAATCTGACCAAGCAGAAGAATCCCATCAAAATTCAGCATACGCCACCCATTCAAGGCCTTATACACCTCAATCAGTTCACCTTGCAGGTGCCTACTCTCCACGCACTGCAATTTGCAAAACACAAGCCTTTTGTAAGAGCACCCCTTTGTTCCCACCACCAATCTTTTTGCACTTCTTTGTACACGTTCTAGCAACTCTACATCCTTCCTAAAATGACGCCTCCAGACCTCTACTCAGTAGTCAAGATACTCAAGACGTGGCCTGACCATTTCTTATACAATGGGATATTCACCTCCTTTTACCTATTAGCAAAATTCCTGTATATCATTGACAATACCGCGTGACCTGCTCTGGAAGGCTGTCTGCATTGCTCAAAACATCATATCTGACTACACAATTACTCCCTGGTTTTTTCATTTTTTACCACCCTAAGTGTAGTACCGCAAAGTTGGTACGTTTCTCTGGGGTTACTTATACCCATATGCAATACTTTGCATTTGTCAATGTTAAACTTCAGTTGCCACTTCTCAGCGCATCTGCCCAAATTTTCTAGATCCAGTTGCAGTAGCACACTGCCATTACTGTCATTAAACAACCCTGCCAACCTTTGTGTCATCTACAAACTTTGACATTAAGCCTGATACACCTTCATCAATATCACTGATAAATAACATCTAACACAGAACCATAGGAGACTCCACTAATAACATTAGTCCATGAAGAGCAGCATCCATTTATTACCACTGTCTGTGTTCTCCCACTCAATCCCCTTTTATCCATTGTGGCAACTTACCCTTAAGACCAAACTGCTCCAATTTGTACAGTAGTCTTCGATGCACGACAGTGTCAAAAGCTTTCGTGAAATCCAAGTTTATGATATCAAAATTACTTTTTGCGTCCAGTTCCTTTGTAACCATATCACAGTATCCAATCAAATTTGTCAGACAAGACTTTCCCTTAACAAACCCATGCTGTGTCCGAATTATTACTGCAGTCTTGTCTACATGCATTTTTAATGCATCTAGACAAGACTGCAAGACAATGTCCTGCAATCCATTTTTAACCAGTGACTCTATTATTTTCCCCGGAACAGAAGTTAAACTAACTGGTCTGTAATTACTAATGTCACCCTGAGATCCCTCTTTGTGAATTGAAGATTCACATCTCCAGTCTGTGAGGACTTCCCAAGAGTCCAAGCATGCTCTCATAATTATGGCTAAGGGTGTGCTAGCTTCCTTTGCTGCCTCCTTTAATATAACTGGATAGATCCCATCCACCACAGGTGCCTTCCTTATGTTTGATTTCAGCAATTTCAACTCCACTTTGCTCTCAGTTATAAAATCATTAAGCAACCTGTTACAGTTTGACAAACTTTTTCATTTTCCTCCATTAATAACTCCTCATGTGTGAATGTAGATACAAAATACTCATTCAGATTATCAGCAAGCCGAGCAGGATCATCAACGGTCGAACCATCTATATCAAGTGGACCAATCTGATTCATCCCCTTTTTTCCAGAGTTTATGTAACTAAAGAAGTCCTTGCCGTTTTCTTAGCATCTTTTTCCAGAGATTTCTCGTAATCTGCCTTCGCTTGTCTAATCTCCTTTGTGACTTGATTACAGACTAGCTTATATCTGCCATAGGCTTCTGTTTTGCCTGATAATTTATATGCATCCCATGCACTTTTCTTCTCTGCCACAAGTGTCATTAATTCATCTGACATCCATATAGGCCTAAACCTTGAACAATATTTCTTAATCTAAAAGCCTAGTAGCTTCCACGATTAATTTCTTGAATGCTTCCAACTTAGAATTTTTTGGCGGGTAACATCATCAATTGGTCCCACTGTACAGACTTTTAAAAAAACTGTCTGAGACCACTGCAGTCAACTTTACGAAAGCAAAAACCCTTCCCTTTACCCCTGATGGTAATTATATTTTTAAGTAAATCCAACATCAGTACACTGTCATCATTGCCACCTAGTGGTTCCTTTATCTGCAAATTCTTAATGCACGAATAATCGCTTCTGATAACCAGATCAAGAGCATTACTCTCTCTAGTTGCCTCTCAAACATGCTGCTGCAGAAAACAATCATCCAATAAATCCCCAAAAGTCTTACTAGTGTACGAGTGACCAATCCATAAGTTCCAGTCAATATCTGGGAAGTTAAAATCCCTCATTATAACACAATCTGATTTACTGGCCCATTCCATTTCTCTGTACAACTGTTCATTGTACTTATTAGAGTCATTAGGCCTATTACACACTGCAACTCTCATAATTTCTTTCCCAGTGCTTATGTCACACCAAACTGACTCAACATTGCACTGTCCATCTATGTCAACTGGATGCACTTTCTTAGATTTTGTTTTTCTTAATTAACAGCATAACTCCTCCTCCCTTCCTATCCTGTTTATCCTTTCTGTATGCATTGTACTCCCCAAATTCCAATTCTAAATTCCTTATATCTGTGTGACACCACATCTCTGATATCCCAACAATATCAGTCTTTGATGTATTGACCAGCACTTCAAATTCATCAAATTTATGATGAAATGTGTCAGTGTTTACCCAATTCACAAAACGAGATCATGAAATGGTAAAGAAAATAATTGCAAACCTGTAAGCTTGACTTCTGCTCCAGGAAAAATAACAGATTCACTAATTCAAGAAGTAATGCCACACCATCTAGGCAGAAAATGCAATTATACACCAATCGCAGAAAGGATTTGTTAAAGGGTGATCGTGTCCAACCAATCTTATTGATCCAATTAAACATGGTCACAAAGGAACCAGATGCCAAAAATATTTCTCATATCATCCACTTAGATTTCAGAAAAGCTTTTGATACTGTTCAACAACAAAGAATGCTGAATAAATTGGAACAGTATGGCCTTATGGGCAAGTAACTTCTATGGGTAAATGGATGGTTAAATGGGAGAAGACAGAGAGTGGTTATAAATGGACACTGTTCTTCTTGGAATAATGTTATTATTGGAGTCCCTCAACATTCAGTGTTAGAGCCGTTGTTGTTTTCATTATTTATTAATAATATTAGGCAGATGTGACGAGAAGCAGCAACTGATGTTTAACTTTGAAAAATGGAAGATACTACATATGGGCAGCAGTAATCCCAGATTAAGAGTGGAGAATGTAAAAAAGTTTGGTCACTGTGCAGTCAGATGTAAAGTTCTCTAAGCAATGAAGGTAAATTGCCAAGACATCTCATGTTTTTTTTTTTTTTTTTTTTCATTCCTGTATATCCAATGATATACAGGAATTTTTCCAGCAGGGATAAGGAATAATTATGCTGTTGTATAAAAAAATGGTTAGGCCAGATCTTAAGTAAACAGGTCTGGGTGCCTCATTTTTAAAGTGTGGATCTGCTGGAGTGGGTGCAGAGAAGAGCAAAAGATTAGTGAGGAGAAAAAAAGGATGCTCTTATCAGAAAAGGCTTCAGTTCTGCAATTGCAGCACCTGGAGTCTAGACACCTGCAAGGAGATCTGATTGAAGTGTTTAAGGCTCTGAATGGATTTAATAGTTTAGTAATGGCAAATGATGCAAGGAAGCATGTTATATAGCGTCAGACAAAAAAAAAAAAAAAAAAAAAAAAAATGCCTACTCAGTATCTATCCGTACCCTCCTAAAATTTGTCTAGTTCCTCCTTGAATTTATTCAACTCATCCACTTCCACAACAGACGGAAGCCTGTTCCAACAATCAACCACCTGCTGGCAGAAGGCACTTCTGCACATCTATCCTGCAACCATCCTTCCTCAACTTCAATTTATGCTCCCTCGTGTGTGTGTGTGTGTGTGTGTGTGTGTGTGTGTGTGTGTGTGTGTGTGTGTGTGTGTGTGTGTGTGTGTGTACTCAGCAAGTGGAAGAATACCATTAACATTCGGCTTACTCAATACATTCAAGGTTTTAAATACTTCAATCATATCTCCCAGCAGGTGCCTAGTCTCGAGACATCGCAAGTTTCAGAACTGAAGCCTTCCTAGGTAAGAGCACTTCTTGTTCCCTTCACAAATCTGGTTGTTCTTCTCAGCACCTATTCCAGCAGATCTACATTCTTCCTAAAGTGAGGTCTTCAGCCTGTATACAGGACTCAAGATGTAGCCTAACCATGGCCTTATACAAAGGGATAATCATCTCCTTATCCCTGCTAGCAAAGTTTCTGTGTTTCTGTATATCACTGACAAAACCCTGCTGTCCTGGCAGAATGCCTGCACTGCTCAGTGAATTTCATGTCTGACTGCACAATTACCCCTAGGTCTTTTTCATTCTCCACTACCCTGAATGTGGTACTACACAGTTGATAAGTTACTCTAGGGTTGCTGTTATTCATATGCAGTACCTTGCATTTGTCAATGTTAAACTTCAACTGCCATTTCTCAGCCCATTGACCCAATTTTCCTAGATCTTGTTGCAGTTGCTCACCCTAATGACTGTCGCTAACGACCCTGCCAACATTTGTATCATCTGCAAACTTAGACATTAAGCCTGATATACCTTCATTAATATCACTGATAAATACTGAAAACAAAGGACCCAGCACCGAACCCTGGGCAACTCAACTAATAACATTAGTTCACAAAGAGCAGTGCCCATTGATAATTACTCTCTGTATTCTTCCACTTAACCATCCCTTTTTCCATGGTACTGCCCTTAATGCTACAATCTCCAGTTTGTTCAAGCAGTCTTTTATGTGCAACAGTATCAAAAGCCTTCCTGAAATATACTTGGATTTCAGGAAGGTTTTTGATACTGTTGAACATAAAAGACTGCTGAACAAACTGGAGCAATGTCGCATTAAGAGCAAGTTAGTTCAATGCTGATGGAATTTGCCCTCTTGCTCAGATTATACAAACAAGGGGCATGACAAATTGAGGAAGGATGATTGCAGGTTGACTGCATAATGGTTGATTGCACTGATGGTTGCATACTGATACACTTATTTGAAACATGATCCAAGTAAGTGTGCCATCATGCAACAGTATCACTGCCAAATTTTTGTGTCAAATTTTCTGTTAGAATAACAGCAAAACCATCAAAATGTCTGTATAATGTCATAATAAAAAAGAGTGGTTGTAAAGTGAATCACCTTCCAGTAAAAATATCATGATTCCAATTGACTATAATGTCTTCTTTAGAATTAACTCTTTTTTGTTGGGGGGGGGGGGGGGGAGAGCAAATGTCCAAAGAACAAAAAATAAACTGCCTAATTTTGACAGTTTACTTCTGTCATAATAATTGCAATATAATTTGCATCACTGAAATGGTTGCCTAATTATTGTAGTGGGCTACATTTAGTTGATATTTGGGACTACTCACAGTTAAATTATAAAAGATTAACAGAGTGAATGGTGCAGTGAGTGCCCTAGTAAAAATTACATTATGGTTAGTATGTCTTACTCCACTCTGATTATTTTGAGGTGTTGGTGATTGAATTTTCCCTTTAAAAGTTCATATTTATGTTAAATGACTTGTGGATTATCACAAACACTACCACCAAGTTTCCCTCAATTATTCATCATGATTTTAATCTTCCAATTCCTCAGTGCCACAATCTCAGAAAGGAAACTATAGATCATCTGCATGCCATCAACTTAATAAAAATCATTTCTGAATCCAATAGAGGTGATAAAATGCTAGATCTTCTCGTCATGAATATTAAACACTTCTTTAAAACTTAATTTAAATCATTTTTTCAAATCTGATTACCTAATACCTATATAGCTGTCACTGATACTTTGATATACAGATATTTCAATCCACATTTCACCACGATAAACCTTCCTAAATAAATGACACTCAAAAATTTTCATTTTTCTTCAGATTTCTTAATCCTAATATTATATTTTATATACAGCTTCTTTAAAACTGGCTAAGAAGGTACCTTACCAAAAACACAGTATGCAAGGTCTTTAAGATTTCTGCTTTCTCTATGCATTGATGGGATGCAGAACTTACCAATGTTTTCAGATGGAAACACTCTTTAGTGCAAAAAACAAAGAACAGTACTGCTATTGACATTTCTGAATATAATACAGTAAGAACTCTATTTGTTACTCTGAAAAAACAGAAAATTAATGCTTATCTTAAAGATAGAACTTCCTGTGGGAAAAAGATTTTACCAACCACAGGATTTTCCAAAATTTGAATGATCTTGATACCTGGTTGAATTTTATCTGTCATTTTAATAAGAATTACCAAGAATATGCTGTTTCCATCAAAAATCCTTTTACAAACCTGCTGCTGGAGAAGTTCATATCTGACAAATAAAGTTAAGTCTGAGATTGATAGATTAGATTATCCACTTAGAGATCAAGGAGGACATGAATTTAATTCCTAACTTTATCATCAAGATGTCATGCACTCAATGATATTTTTAACAGATGCCTACACAAAAAAATCTTGACTAATACCTGGTCAAGGCCTAACATCTTTCTCATTCCTGAAGTGCCTAATCCTCTCAACTAAAACAATGAAGACCCATAGCCATTTCCTCATCTGAATTGATAGGTAAGTGATAGGAGTAGAATTCTACTCCTATCAATTATCAAACAAATCCTTCCAAGTTCTGTTATCCAATTCACTATAGAAAAAAGGGAACTTCCGCCATACCCAACTTACCATAACCTTTACTGCCATGGAATCTATGCACAATGGTTCTCAGTTGGATATCATTTACCTTGACTTGTCATCTGCATTTGATGCTGTTAGATGTTTGCAACTAATCACTATTTTCACTATGCCATCTCTGTAAATATTTGCGGGTTCATCTCGCACTCACTTTACAACACAATCCTGATTCTTTCTAAGACATCCTCTTATGTCTAGATCAGTTTGTCTAGACAAGGTAGAGCATAACTATTCAAAGCCTTAAACACTTCTTGCAGGTACATAGTCTCCAGATGCTGCAAGTTGCAGAACTAAAGCCTTTCTTGGTAAGACCACCCTTTTGTTCTCTTCACCAATCTTGTTTCCCCTTCTCTGCACCTGTTCCAGCAGATCTACATCATTCCTAAAATGAGACCTCCAAACCTGTATGCAATACTCAAGATGAAGTCTAACCACTGCCTTGCACAATGGTATAATTACCATTGTGCAAGGTAATTATTCCTGCTAGCAAAGTTCCTGTATATCATTTACAAAAACCCCATGAGCTGTTCTGGGAGCCTGTCTGCACTGCTTGGAGAACTTCATATCAGCAGCACAATTACCCTCAGGTCTTTTTCATTTTCCACTAAACTGAGTGTAGTACCACAATTGGTACATTAATCTGGGATAACTGCTACCTATATGATAAATACCATATGATAAATATGCATTTGTCAATGTCAAACTTCTCAGCCTGTGTACCTAATTTTTCTAAATCTTGTTACAGTAACTTATCCTGATTACTGTTAGCAACCACCCTGTCAACCTTTGTCCCATCTGCAAACTTAGACATTATATTTTGATTAATACATTAATAAACATAGAAAAAAAATGGGCCCAACAATGACCCTGGGAGCTCCACTAATACTGTGAAGAGCAGTGTCCATTAATTTGACACTCTATCACAGCTAAAGTCATTTCTAAATAATATTAGCACTCTTGGAATACCCTCCCCCCCACTGGAATATCAGAAGCCAACCCTGATACAGGTTTTCCCTGTGCCAATGGGATATATCTTCATTAATGTTATTAATAAATACAGAAAACAACAATGGGCCCGGCAATGACCCTGGGGTATTCCACTCAATAATGAAGAGCAGTGTCCATTAACTTGACACTCTATTGCAGCTAAAGCCATTTCTAAATAATATTGAGACGTGCCCACCCCTATTAGAATATCAGGAGAGAAAAAAAAAAAAAAAAAAAAAAAACATCCCTGATGCCAATTTGTAACAGAGTGGGCGCACTTAACAGGTTTTCCTTGCACCAACAATTAATATTATTACTTTTTTACCTTGGGCAATTATCTCATGATCCCTGCTACTTCAGCCAGTGTGTTAAACAAGCCATCCTTAAGTCAGTGATGACTATGTTCTATGTGAATGTATATTGAATTTTTGGGTATTTAATGTATGTTTCTATGGTTTATCATTGAAAACTATATTACTTTATTTTAATTTACTGTACTAGAATTCAAATAAAACTACATCTCTGTAATTGTGTAATACTCTTGGTAGCCCATCTTGGCCTGCAGTCATATTAGCATTAGCATTAGTAGAGGCATTTGATGCAAGAAAGCAAGCTTATGCAGCATCAGCCAAAAAAAAAAAAAAAAAAAAACCCACTTCCACTTCACCCCTCTGTTCGTTCAAAGTACCTGTCCAGTTGAGCTTTAAACTTATTTAGGCTATCAACCTCCACCACAAGGGATGGCAGTCTGTTCCACCAACCAACCACCCGCTGGCTAAAGGCAAATTTCCGCACGTCTATCCTACATCTGTCTTTCCTCAATTTGAATTTATGCCCTCTCAGGTGATTTTTCTGAGCAAGAGGAAGAATCCCATCAGCATTGAGCATGCTTAAACCATTCAAAGCTTTATACACCTCTATCAGATCACCTCGCTGGTGCCTAGTCTCCAGACACTGTAATTTGCAAAACTTAAGCCTTTCTTCGTAAGAGCACCCCTTTGTTCCATTCACTAATCTTGTTGCCCTTCTCTGTACTCGTTCCAGCAGCTCTACATCCTTCTTGAAATGAGGCCTCCAGACCTGTATACAGTACTCTAGGTGTGGCCTGACCATTGCCTTATACAATGGAATAATCACCTCCTTATCCCTGCTGGAAAAATTCCTGTATATCATTGACAATACTCCATGAGCTACTCTTGCAGCCCGTGTGCACTGCTCAGAGAACTTCATATCTGCCTGCACAATCACCCCCAAGTCCCTTTCATTCTCTACCACTGTCAGTGTAGTACCACAGAGTTGATACGTTGCTCTGGGGTTGCTGTTTCCCATGTGTAGTACTTTACATTTGTCAATGTTAAACTTCATTTGCCACCTCTCAGCCCATCTGCTCAACCTTTCCAGATCCTGTTGCAGCAGCATAGTGTCAGTAGTGTCCTTGACAACCCTGCCAACCTTTGTATCATCTGCAAACTTGGACATTAAGCTTGATATACCATCATCAATATCATTTATAAATACAGAAAACAATAAAGGCCCCAATACTGAACCCTGAGGGACTCCACTAATAACATTAGTCCACGATGAGCAGTGTCCATTGATTACCACTCTCTGTCTTCTCCCCCTCAACCACCCCTTTATCCATAGCAGCAATTTGCCTCCAATGTCACACTGCTCCAATTTGTGTAGCAGTCTGCCATGTGCAACAGTATCAAAAGCCCCTCTAAGATCCAAGTATATAATATCAAAGTTATTCCCTGAATCCAGTTCTTTTGTGACTGGATACTAATCCAATCAAGTTGGTCAGGCAAGACTTCCCCTTAACAAAACCATGCTTTGTCTGAGCTATAACTGAAGTCTTGTCTAAATGATCCTGCAGTGCTTCTTTAACCAGTGCCTCCATTAATTTTGCTGGAACAGAAGTTAAGCTCACAGGTCTATAATTACTTGTGTCAGCCTTTGATCCTCCTTTGTGAATTGGGGTCACATTTGCACATTTCCAGTCTATGGGTACCTCCCCTGAGTCCAAGGAAGCTCTCATAATTATGGCTAAGGGTTTGCTTACTTCCTTTGCTGCCTCCTTTAATATAACTGGATAGATCCCATCCACCCCGGGTGCCTTTCTTGTGTTTATCTTCAACAGTTTCTCCTCCACTTTACTCCCAGTTATTTCAAGATTCTGTAGCTTACTGCTAGAGTTGAATACACCTCTGGCATTCCCCTTGCTGAATAACTCCTCATGTGTGAATGTCGATGCAAAATATTCATTTAGTTTGTTAGCTACCTGAGCAGGATCATCAACAGTTGAACCATCAATATCAAGTGGACCAATCTGATTCATCCCCTTCCTTCTAGAGTTTACATAAGTAAAGAACTCTTTGCTGTTTTTCTTTGCATCCCTTGCCAAGGATTTCTCGTAATCTGCCTTCGCCTGCCTAACCTCCTTTGTAACTTGGTTGCATATCAACTTGTATCCATCATAGGCTTCTGTGTCATGTGTTAATTTATATGTATCCCATGCATTTTTCTTCTCTGCCATATGCCTCATTAGTTCATCTGACATCCATTTTGGCCTAAACCTTGAACAATATTTCTTAGTTGGTATGTAAAGCCTAGTAGCTTCCAAGATAAGTTCTTTGAATGCTTCCCATTTTGAATTTGCTGTTGGTAACATCATCAGTTGGTCCCACTGTATAGAATTTAAATACTGTCTCAGTCCATCGTAGTCGCCTTTACGGAAGCAATAACCCTTCCCTTTACCCCTAATGGTAGTTACCTCTTTGAGTAAATCCCACTTCAGCACACTGTGATCACTGCCACCTAGTGGTTCATTTATCTGCAGATTCTTAATGCATGAAGAATCACTGCTGATAATCAAATCAAGAGTATTACTCCCTCTAGTTGCCTCCCGAACATGCTGATGTAGAAAACAATCATCCAATAAATCCACAAAAGCCCTGCTAGTGTGTGAGTAACCAGCCCCCAAATTCCAGTCAATATCTGGGAAATTAAAATCTCCCATTATAAGACTCTCTGATTTACTGGCCCACTCTATTTCTCTGTACAGTTGCTTATTATACTCATCAGAGTCATTAGGCCTATAGCACACTCCTACTCTCAATTTTGATCTCCCAATGCTTATGTCACACCAAACTGACTCAACACTGCACTGTCCAGCGATGTCGACTGGCTTCACTTCCTTGGTTTTTATGTGTTTCTTAACTAATAGCATAACCCCTGCCCTCTTCCTATCCTGTCTATCCTTTCTGTAGACGTTGTACTCCCCAAATTGCAGTTCTGCATCCCTTATATCTGTGTGACACCACGTCTCTGATATCCCAACAATATCTGCCTTTGATGTTTACCTCAAATTCATTTACTAAACTCCTAAAATAAACTCCATTTACTAAAATACCTCAAATTCATTTACTAAACTCCTAGCATTGGTGTACACCCAAGTATACCTGCACCTGTTTCTATTCTTAGCTACCCTAACACAACCCATGTGTTTACTTGTACCGCAATGGCTCCCAGCAGTCTCTGAAATACCATGCATCTTGTTTTTCAGGCTTCTGCTCATTCTAATAGAAGCAGTGCAAGAATCTCTTTCACCTCTGCCAGTGGCTACTGTCAATCTATTGGTCTTTGTCTCCCCCCAAGCTAGCAGTTTTCCGACCCACCTAACACTGCCTCGATAGCATCAGCAAATATTCTTGCACCCTTTCTATTTAAGTGTATCCCATCCCTGTAGAAGCAATCTCTCCTGTTAACAAGTACAGTCCAGGCTGAAAAAAATTCTACCCCTTGAGCCTTGCTCAATCTTTCCAGGGCCGAATTGATCGACAAGGCTCTCATCTTGTACTCCCTCCTATCGTGTCTGGGCAGAATTGCAGACACTTACAAATTCAACCCTAATTCTCGGCTTTTGTTCAACAGTGACCTGTACTTGTTAAGTAATTCTGCTGGTCTCCTACTCTTAATATTATTAGTGCCAACGTGTACAACTATATCACCTTTTGTGCCCTTAAAAGATGATATTCGCTCTACAACGTCATCAACCTTTGCCCCAGGCAGACATACCCTTGTCCTGTTCCACCTATCTTTTTTACAAAGCATGTTCCCCGTTTCCCTGACAATAGAGTCACCAACAACTACTAGTTCCTTCGGGACCAGCGCATTCTGCCTTGGGGGTTGTCTCTGTGTCACGCGATGCCCAAGTGCAAGCTCTGGCGTTGATGTGGGCAGCTGAGAGCTTGATGGGTCCCTCAATTTAGTTTCTTCGAGGGCATCCACCCTGTCCTTCAAGCTCTCATATAGGCCCACAAGAACGCCGAGTTGTTGCCTGATATCGATACACTCCTTGCATCGCGCACACACAAAGACATCCCCCTTGGCAGTATCATGTCCCGTACCCGACTGCTCTGCAAACATCAAGCAAACAGTGCATTTTATAAGGCTGTGAGTCAGAGGACAACTGCCCCCCTCAGTTCTGCTCTGAGCCACAGCGCTTCCATTAGCTTGAGCCTTTTGGTTTGCTGCTCTGGTCTGAGTCATGATTCTATTAATTTATTAATTAATTATGTTATGTTATTAATTATGTTAATTATAATTAATTATATTACGTTTGTAATCTAAGTCGTTATATGTATTTATTTAAACGTACAATTTAACTGCTAACGAAGTTCAACTAACGCTATCTAGTACGGCATACAACTATCGTATCACAATGGCGGGAAAATTTTGGTTAAAGGCAAAGGAAAGGGTTATAATTTCAGGAGACGAAATATGATGCCTTAAGGTGCTACATGACCTCTATTAACTGAGTAGATATTTCACAGAGAGCAAATACAACTGAATTATGGTATACCTTTAAAACACTAATCACAGAAGCCTTGAATGCTTATATACCATTAAAAAAATACTCCACGAGGAGGATTCCAAGTTGGATGAATAATGAAGTTGCCAAATTACTTGAGCAGAAAAAGACGGCATAGAAAAGTTACAGAGCAATAAAAAGTACTGAAGCCTATAACAGCTACAAATTGATCTGTAATAATGCCACTGAAAAGGTAAAGCTGGCAAAGGCAGATTATGAGAAATCGCTGGCAAAGAGGAGGAATAAGAAATTCTTCGCATATATAAATGCAAAAAAGAGGACAAAAAAGATCTAGCCCTTATGTAATGGATGTGGAATAGTATTAGATACCCCAGCTGAAGTTGCAGATGAACTCAACAGTTACTTTGCATCAATATTTACAGAAGAAAAACCCTTCACGTCAATGAGAAATTCTGGGAGTGAAGTTGAAAAAAAAGATGTAATTAAGGATGTTGAAATTCCACGTTTATTTAATGAAAGACTTTTGAGCCTACAGGCCGGTAAGGCTCCTCGGGTTGATAGCATTTACCCTATAATCTTAAGGGAGGTGGCAAGTGAGTGCATTGAACCATTGAGGCTAATTATGAGAGCATCACTAGACTCGGGAGTGATTCTATTGGATTGGAAAAGTGCCAATGTATCTCCAATACATAAGGGCGGTTCTAAGAGTGAAGTGGGAAATTACCGGCCAGTTAGTCTAACTTCAGTAGTAGGGAAAATCATGGAGACTATGATCATAGGCGGAGTTCAGATTCACTTAGATAGAAATGGAATTCTGAAGAATACACAGCATGGTTTTGTAAAGGGAAAATCATGTTTAACTAATCTGGTTAGCTATTTTGACAGGATCACTCAAGAGCTGGACTTAGGGAATAATTTTGACATTGTTTATTTGGATTTCAGCAAAGCATTTGACTCAGTCCCACGTGAGCTGTTACTTTATAAGCTGGAACAGGTTGGAATCACAGGGAAAATCCTTAGATGGATAGCAGGGTGGCTTCAGGGCAGGAGGCAGATGATTATGATAAATGGTTATTCCTCAGATTGGGTTGATGTAAGAAGTGGGGTTCCCCAAGGATCAGTACTAGGACCACTGTTTTTGATTTTCATAAATGACATCGATGAAAGGATAGAGGGTGTGATGTCTAAATTTGCAGATGATGATTGGTAGAGTAATTAATGATTACCACCAAGCAGATCTTCTTCAGAATGACCTAAATTGATGATCAGAGATGGTCAGAAAAATGGCAGCTATGCTTTAATCCAGCAAAGTGTAAGGTATTGCACCTGGGGAACAGTAACCCCAAAATAACTTATACACTTGGCGGAGTTGAACTAAAGCTGGTAGGGGAGGAAAAGGACTTGGGTATTACGATATGGTCAGATATGAAGTTCTCTGAGCACTGGTTGCAAGGAGGGCCCATAGTGTCCTATCGATGATCTTCTCCATACTGAGGCTTCTGCAATAAATGTTTCAAAATGTCAAGGCAGTAGGCGGCAGTGACACTCTGGCCATTGGGCACAAACTCTTTGTGCTTAATTCTCTTGCTATCATAACAAGTGATACGAGTGGTTTTGATTTTTGATCTTTCTTGATGAACTTTTTATTGACTTTGGGAGAGTTTGCTAACCTCCACTCTGCACTTCGTTGTGGGGATTGTAAACACTATATCTCATCACCCATAACAATTGAATTCAGTAAGTCTGGTTTGCTTTAGTGTTCTGTGGCCCCAATGAGCTCTCTGCAGTTCAACTCGCACCTGTTGTGGACTGTATATTAATGAATGTGTAACAAACTGCACCAGACTTTAGTTTTCTTCAAATCCTGGGTTATTATTTATCAAATGGTTTCCTTATTAACGTACAAATCTTCTGAATCATTTGGAGCAATGCATGTTGGTCATTGGTAATAATTTCCTACACTTTTCAATCAACTACAGCATGCAAACCATTTTTGTTGAGCCCAGATGTTTGTCATCTTCTGGTGGTTCTCTTCCACAGGTGCAACATTTATACCACTTGAACATGTGCATGAGACAGACTATTCTCTCCATATGATTGCCATATTATTTGAAACATTTCCATGGCACTCTGCCCAGTTGAACACAAAACTTGATGTTTGCTCTTTGTTCCATTGTCCCTTGACAACAGAGACACCGGGGAGATGTGCAGTTCAGCTCACAATATGTTCTGAAATGGCTGCAATTTCCGCTGACCTTCACTGTGGTGCTCTAGGAACAATCAAGCTTTCATTTCATGTTTACTTCTAATAGATAGCAGTACCAGAGCTCACCTTATAACATGTCTTGTTTCCAATTGCCGCACTGTGTACATAAAATTTTAGCTATGTTAAATACTACATGAGTAAGTCTACTGGGGTAATAAAATTCACAGGAGAAGTTTAAGTGTGCAGTACAATACAGTACATACTGATCATAAAATAAAAAGACACTTTAGGAGGATGGTAAGAGGAGAAAAAACTAATTTAAGGGACTTTTTTTTTAATTGATTTGGTTGGTCATGTGGGAAATGCACTTGGTGTACAGCAGCTTTTCACAGACTATTTCCAATGATGTCTGAAGAGCAGCCATTTTTTTTTTTTTTTTTTTACGTTATTTTTCTGCAGATTTTCTCATAGCAAACAAAATGAGAAAGGCCATTCCCCCCACTCTTAATCTTGACTAAAATCCCAAAACTTTTTTTGAGGGCTTCACTCCAAACTTTTATTTACAATAATGGAGGAAGAGTCCCTTATGTTTGTTCTCTTCTCTTTCTACTTTATATATATATATATATATATATATATATTTTTAGATGAAGGTCTTCATTGATGAGCACGTATAAATGAGTTGCTCACAACTCAGAATTTTCTGGTGTAATCTTTAAGTGTGAACAAACCACTTGTGCACCATGCATTTATGACCAATTCTTCTTGTGTTGATGAACCCATGAAAATCAAAGAGAAATTCCAATGAAGTTGGTTATGTAACCACTTCCATTATGTAACCACTTCCACGACCAATGATTTTCAGTGTCCAAAATTTTTTCAGTGTAGGTCTCACCTTCCTTATATACTGAACTGATGACTTGAATAAAGGTTTGACAGCTTCAAAATTTGTCTGAGGTAGAAGAAAAACCAACATGTCCTCAAAATGTATAATAACAAAATGTGTGATGATCTGGAAATATCAGAGAATATTTCCAGATCATCACAAATTTGTGATAGCAAATACAAAATAAATTCAGAATTTCAAGATGACTGGATGAGTGTTCTTCCCTTATATGCTTGAGTGCTATTGGATTTTTGGCATATTATGCATAATTTGAAATCTACAGCTACATCTAATCCAATTGAAATGCAAATCTATCTATCATAGCTTAAAATCTGGGTATCGGTTTTCATTCTTTGCTAATGCAAGTTCTGGAAGAGTTGTTAATGATTTGCTGAGGTCGGTGATCGGTGATCATTAACCACCCTTCGGAAATTTTAACATTGTGCCCTCCATCTCTTTGTCGATATCATAAAAAAAAAAAAAATCAACAATCCCAGAAATGACACTTGAGAGACATCACTTCTAACAGCCCAATGTGAAGAGTAACCATTAATCACAACCCATTCATCACAATCCATCCCATAATCTAATCTGTGATCCCAACATGTCCCAGCTTATGTGGTAAGCTCTCACAAGGGAGTGGATCAAATGCTTTACTAAAATCCAAATAAACTATTCTCAGAATTATTGCCTACAGCCAGATCATGATCGACTGTGTCAAAATAGATAACCAGATTAGCTAAATATGATTTTCCCTTAAAAAAACTTATTTGTGTGTCCTTCAAAATTCCATTCTTATCCAAACATTATAATGTCAAAAAATCTTTCAAGCCTAATGGCAGGTAAAGCAGCTGGAGTTGATAGCATATACCCAACAATTTTGAGGGAGGCAGTTAATAAAGAGTTCAATTTAGGGATGTTTCCTAAATTGAACTTTTTATCAGTGCTTTATCAATGAAATCAGGATGAACATTCTATAGTTACCAACTTCATTCATAGAATTGCCTTTATATATTGGTGATGCACTGGCACTTCTAAATTCCAGAGAAACTTCTTTGAGCTTCTAATGATACTTTATTAGCATTAGCATTAGCAGGGGCATATGATGCAAGAAAGCAAGCTTATTCAGCATCAGCCAAAAAAAAAAAAAAAAAACCCACTCCCATTTCACCCCTCCGTTCGTTCGAAATACCTGTCCAGTTGAGCTTTAAATTTGTTTAGGCTATCAACTTCAACAACAAGTGATGGAAGTCGGTTCCACCAACCAACCACCCGCTGGCCAAAGGCAAATTTCCGCACATCTATCCGACATCCGTCCTTCCTCAATTTGAATTTATGCCCTCTGAGGTGATTATTCTGAGAAAGATGAAGAATCCCATTGGCATTGAGCATGCTCAAACCATTCAAAGCCTTATACACCTCTATCAGATCACCTCGCTGGTGCCTAGTCTCCAGACTCTGTAATTTGCAAAACTTAAGCCTTTCTTCGTAAGAGCAACCCTTTGTTCCATTTACTAATCTTGTTGCCCTTCTCTGTACCCGTTCCAGCAGCTCTACATCCTTCTTGAAATGAGGCCTCCAGACCTGTATACAGTACTCAAGATGTGGCCTTACCATTGCCTTATACAAGGGAATAATCACCTCCTTATCCCTGCTGGAAAAATTCCTGTATATCATTGACAAGACACCATGAGCTACTCTTGCAGCTCGTCTGCACTGCTCAGAGAACTTCATATCTGCCTGCACAATTACCCCCAGGTCCTTTTCATTCTCCACCACTGTCAGTGTAGTACCGCAGAGTTGATACGTTGCTCTGGGGTTACTGTTTCCCATATGCAGCACTTTACATTTGTCGATGTTAAACCTCATTTGCCACCTCTCAGCCCATCTGTTCAACCTTTCCAGATCCTGTTGCAGCAGCATAGCGTCAGTATTGTCCTTAACGACCCTGCCAACCTTTGTATCATCTGCAAACTTGGACATTAAACTTGATATCCCATCATCAATATCATTCATAAACACCGAAAACAACAACGGACCCAACACTGAACCTTGAGGAACTCCACTAATAACATTAGTCCACATTGAGCAGTGTCCATTGATTACCACTCTCTGTCTTCTGCCACTCAACCATCCCCTTATCCATAGCAGCAATTTGCCTCCAATGCCACACTGCTCCAATTTGTGCAGCAGTCTTCCATGTGCAACAGTATCAAAAGCCTTTCTAAGATCCAAATATATAATATCAAAGTTATTCCCTGCATCCAGTTCTTTTGTGACTACATCATAGTATCCAATCAAATTGGTCAGGCAAGACCTGCCCTTAACAAAACCATGCTGCGTCTGAGCTATAACTGAATTCTTGTCTAGATGATCCTGCAGTGCTTCTTTAACCAGTGCCTCCATTAATTTACCTGGAACAGAAGTTAAACTAACAGGTCTATAATTACTTGTGTCAGCCTTTGAACCTCCTTTGTGAATTGGGGTCACATTTGCACATCTCCAGTCCATAGGTACCTCCCCTGAGTCCAAGGAAGCTCTCATAATTATGGCTAAGGGTTTGCTTACTTCCTTTGCTGCCTCCTTTAATATAACTGGATAGATCCCATCCACCCCAGGTGCCTTTTTTATGTTTGTCCTCAACAATCTCTCCTCCACTTTCCTCTCAGTTATTACAAAATCATCCAGCTCACTGCCAATGTTTACTTTACCTACATCATTCTCCTTCCTGAATAACTCCTCATGCGTGAATGTAGATGCAAAATACTCGTTTAGATTGTTAGCCACCTGAGCAGGATCCTCAACTGTTGAACCATCAATATCCAGTGGACCAATCTGATTCATCCCTTTCCTTTTCGAGTTCAAGTATGTAAAGAACTCTTTTCTGTTTTTCTTTGCATCCTTTGCCAAGGATTTTTCATAGTCTGCCTTTGCCTGCCTAATCTCCTTTGTGACTTGGTTACAGACCAACTTATATCTATCATAGGCTTCCATGTCACCCATTAATTTGTATGTATCCCATGCATTTTTCTTCTCTGCCACATGTCTCATTAGTTCATCTGACAACCATTTAGGCCTAAACCTTGAACAATATTTCTTAGTTGGTATGTAAAACCTGGTAGCCTCCAAGATTAGTTCCTTGAATGCTTCCCATTTTGAGTTTGCTGTTGGTAACATCATCAGTTGGTCCCACTGTATAGAATTTAAATACTGTCTCAGACCATCATAGTCGCCTTTACGAAAACAAAAACCCTTCCCTTTACCTCTGATGGTAGTTACCTCCTTGAGTAAATCCCACTTCAACACACTGTGATCACTGCCACCTAGTGGTTCATTTATCTGCAGGTTCTTAATGCATGAAGAATCACTACTGATAATCAGATCAAGAGTATTGCTCCCTCTTTTTGCCTCACGAACATGCTGATGTAGAAAACAATCATCCAATAAATCCACAAAAGCCTTGCTAGTGTGCGAGTGACCAACCCACAAATTCCAGTCAATATCTGGGAAATTAAAGTCCCCCATTATAAGACTCTCTGATTTACTGGCCCACTCTATTTCCCTGTACAATATCTTATTATACTCATCAGAGTCATTAGGCCTATAGCACACTCCTACTCTCAATTTTGATTTCCCTATGCTTATGTCACACCAAACTGACTCGACGCTGCCCTGTCCATCGATGTCGACTGGCTTCACTTCCTTGGACTTTATGTGTTTCTTAATTAATAGCATAACCCCTCCTCCCCTCCTGTCCTGTCTATCCTTTCTATACACATTGTATTCCCCAAATTCCAGTTCCGCATTACTTATATCTGTGTGACACCACGTCTCTGATATCCCAACAATATCTGCCTTTGATGTTTTGAGCAATACCTCAAATTCATCAAATTTATTTACCAAACTCCTAGCATTGGTGTACACGCAGGTATACATGCACCTGTTTCTATTCTTAGCTACCCTAACACAACCCATGTGTTTACTTGTACCGCAATGACTACCAGCAGTCTCTGAAATATCCTGCATCTTGTTTTTCAGACTTCTGCTCATTTCAATAGAAGCAGGGCAAGAATCACTTCCACCTCTGCCACTGGCTACTGTTAATCTATTAGTCCTTGTATCCCCCCCAACTAGCAGTTTTCCGACCCACCTAACACTGCCTCGACAGCATCAGCAAAAATTCTTGCACCCTTTCTATTTAAGTGTATCCCATCCCTGTAGAAGCAATCTCTCCTGTTAACAAGTACAGTCCAGGCTGAAAAAAATTCTACCCCTTGAGCCTTGCACAATCCCTCCAGGGCCGAATTGATCGACAAGGCTCTCATCATATACTCCCTCCTATCGTGTCTGGGCAGAATTGCAGACACTTTCAAGTTCAACCCTAATTCACGGCTTTTTTTCAACAGTGACCTGTACTTGCTAAGTAATTCCGCCGGTCTCCTACTCTTAATATCATTAGTGCCAACGTGTACAACTATATCACCTTTTGTGCCCTTAAAAGATGATATCCGCTCTACAACGTCATCAACCTTTGCCCCTGGCAGACATACCCTGGTCCTATTCCACCTATCCTTTTTACAAAGGATGTTCCCCGTTTCCCTGACAATAGAGTCACCAACAACTACAATTAAACTTGATGGTTCAATGCATTCTCCCACAGCCTCCTTCAAAATTGTTGGGTATATGCTATCAACTCCAGCTGCTTTACTTGCCATTAGGCTTGAACGATTTTCTAACATTATCATTCATCATTGTAGCAGTATCATCCATTTCATACTGCTCAGCCTTACTTGAACTGCCAGTCCTCACTATGGAGGAGTGTTTTCGCTGCATATATTTATGAGAAGTACCTGTTCAATTCATCTTTTCTACACCCATTAGCAAGGGTTAAATTTGATTTCTTTTTTCTTTGAATTCTCATACATGAAAAGTGCCTTTGTCTGTATTCACTGCTCTCCTAGCTAGCAAATTCTCAGTCTTCACAAGCATAACTTTTTTCTTTGGTACCATTGCAGGCCAACTTGTAATAGACTTCACCACCTTGAAATTTCTCCCCCCCCCCTTTTTTTTTGTTCTATAAAACTGGCCAGGTCTATATTCATCCATATTGCACATTTCTCATTCTATGTTCTCCTGGTATACATGGCTTTTGTGACTACTGCTTTTAAGATATTCCATACTTCTAATGTATGTTCCCCTATTCTAACTGCCTAGTCAATAAAAGACATATAGCACCTTAACTCTCATAGTTCCCTTTCATGTAATTAAAACCCTTGCCTTTACCTTTAACAACTGCAATCTCTTTTCCCATCTTCTAACTTAGAACATGTGATTGCTTCTGCTAATGCTCCTTGTGCTGTCACCCCTGTGGTGTCATCTTGTTAGTATGTGATTAGGCCTAGAATATTCTTACCTCCAGTATTTTCTCTAATGCGTTAATACAAGTAATCATCATCTAGTTTATTTAAAATTTTTTCTCCCATGGTGAGTCCCTCCCCCACCCTGCATGCTCAAATCAACGTTAGTTAATGTATGTACATACTATGTTATATTTCTGGCATATAAGAATATTTTTATTTCTTAAATTAATTTTTTTTTTCTTTTTCTGTGATTAACATAAGTGAAAAGTAAATAAATAATGACTGTTAGCTTGTCCATTCTATTTGCATACAGATGCATCCTTATGTTATTCACAATCTTCTGATCTACTGATCAGAAGATTGTGATATTGGATATGCTACTGCATATCCCCACTCTCATTTTACCTTTGCTTCCAACTACCTCACACACAGAGATTCTATGCTGACATGTATAAGTTCTGATCCTGGGAAAGAAGTTATAATGTTCATGCTGCTTTTGATAAGAAGCACAACCCCTTCCCCATTATATTCTTCCTAAATGACATGTTTTCTTTCGTCCTAATATGTCAATGTTAGTTGTCTTAACTTCCCTCTGCTGTTGTCTTCCATAACACAAGATGGAAGTTTGTTCCAGCAATCAACTATCCTCTGAGAGCAACTTGCCACACACACATATCCTCAAACAATTCATCCTTAATTTAAAATTGTGTCCCATTTTATTGTGTTGTCTGAACTAGAGCAAGTATGTCAACATTTAGCTTACTCAATCCAGTCAAAGCCTTAAATACCTCAGTCAGATCAAGAAGGTGCCTGGTTTCCAGGTGCTGCAATTGGCATAACTAAAGTTTTTCTTAATAAAGGCACATCTTTTTCCTCCCTTTAATAATTTCACTGTGTTTCTCTACACCCATTTCAATAGATCCACATATTTCCTAAAATGAGGCTTCCAGATCTGGACACAATGCTCAAGATGTGGCCTTACCATTGCTTTATACAGCAGAATAATTAACACCTTATCCATGCTCGCAAAATGCCTATATATCACTGGCAAAACTCCATGAGTTGTCCTAGCAGCTGGCCTATGCTGCTTAGAGAGCTGCACGTCTGACTGCACAGTTACAACCAGGTCATTTTCTGGGGGTAATTGTTCAGTCAGACACACAGCTGTTATGTTATTCTGGGATTACTGTAAACCCATATATCATAGGCCAAAAAACTTCTGTTGCCATTACTGAGACCAAATGCCTAATTTTTTTCAGATCTTTTAGAAGTACCCTGAAAACATGTGACAGAGAAGACAAATGCATGAGATACATAGAAATTAACAGGTGACACAGAAGCCTGTAGAAGGTATAAGGTGGTCTGTAATCAAATTCACAAAGGAGGTCAAGCAGGCAGGCAAAGGCAGATTATGAGAAATCTTTGGCAAAGGATGCAAAAAACAGCAAAGACTTCTTTACTTAATCCAGAAGGAAGGGGATGAATCAGGTTAGTCCACTTGACATTGATGGTTTAACTGTTGATAATATTGCGCAGGTAGCTAACAAAATACTGAATGATTATTTTGCATCTACATTTACACATGAGGAGTTATTCAGGAAGAAGAATATCAGAGGAGTCAAACTACGGTAGTGAGTTAAATGATATTTTAATAACTGAGAGATTGTTGAAGATAAACATAAAAAAAAGTCACCTAGGATGATATTAAAGGAGCCTCCTTTAATATAACTGGATGGAATCTATCCAGTTAATTAAAGGAGGCAACAAAGGAAGTAAGCAAAACCTAAGCCATAATTATGAAAGCTTCCTTGGACTCAGGGGAGGTACCCATGGATGAAGATATGCAAATATGACCCCAATTCACAAAGGAGCAGCAAAATGATGACACAAGTAATTACAGACCTGTTAGTAGAACTTCTGTTCCAGGGAAATTAATGGAGGCACTGGTTAAAGAAGCAATGCAGAATCATCTATACAAGACTTCAGTTATAGTTCGGACCCACCACAAGTTTGTTAAGGGAAAGTCTTGTCTGACCAATTTGATTGGATACTATGCTGTGATCACAAAGGAACTGGATGCAAAAAATAAATTTTGATATTGTATACTTGGATCTTAGGAAAGCTTCTGATACTGTTGCACACGGAAAACTACCGTGTAAATTGGAGGAGTATGGCATTAACGGCAAAATGCTGCTATGGATAAAGGGATGGTTCAGTGGAAGAAAACAGAGTGGTAATCAATGGACACTGCTCTTTGTAGACTAATGTTATTAGTGGAGTTCCCGCAGGGTTCAGTGCTGGATCAATTGTTTTCTGTATTTATTAATGATATTGATGAAGGGATATCAGGCATAATGTCTAAGTTTGCATACGATATGAAGGTTGACAGGGTTGTTAATAACACTAACAACAGTACACTACTGCAACAGGATCTAGAAACGTTCAGCAGATGGGCTGAGTGGTGGCAACTGAAGTTTAACATTGACAGATGTAAAGTGATGTATATGTGGTAGCAGTAACCCCAGAGTAACATATCAGCTATGTGGTACTACACTCAGGTTGCAAGAAAATGAAAAGGACCCGGGGTAATTGTGCAGTCAGATATGAAGTTTTCTCAGCAGGGCAGACAGCCCGCAAGAGTAGGTCATGGTGTCTTGTCAATAATATAGAGGAATTTTTCTAGCAGGGATAAGACGGTGATTAACCCATTGTACCAGGCAATGGTCAGGCCACACCTTGAGTACTGTATATAAGTCTGGAGGCCTTATTTTAGGAAGGATGTGGAGCTGCTGGATCGAATACAGAGAAGGGCGACAAGATTAGTGAATGGAACAAAGGGTTGCTCTTACAAAGAAAGGCTTAAGATTTGCAAATTACAGTGTCTGGTGACTAGGCATCTGTGAAGTGATCTGATTGAAGTGTATAAGGCCTTGAATGGTTTGAGCAAGCTCAATGCTGATGGAATTCTTCCTCTTGCCCAAATTAATCGCCTGAGGAGACATAAATTCAAATTGAAGAAAAGCAGTTGTAGAATAGATGTGCAGAAATTTTCCTTTAGCCGATTAATTTTCCTTAATCAACAATGTGGTTGATTTCCTGAACAAACTTCCATCTGTCATTGTAGAAGTTGGCAGCTTAAATAAATTCAAGGCAGAACTAGACAAACATTTAGAGCAAATGGATGGGTGAAACTGGAAGGGTTTTTTTTTTTTTTTTTTAGGTTGATGCTGTATAAGCTTGCTTTCTTGCATCATATGCCTCTACTAATGCTAATACTGTCATTGACCACCCTGCAACCTCCGTGTCATTTGCAAACTTAGAAATTAATCCTGATATGCCTTCTTCAATATCATTAATAAATATTGAAAACAATAGTGGAAACAATATTGAAAACAACAGTGAGAAACTGCACTAATAACATTACACCAAGAAGAGCAGCACTCACTGAAAATCAGTATGTCTTCTCCCATTCAACCGTGCCACAGAAGCTGTGGTCCTGGGGTATTGCTCATGGATGCAAATTTACACACTGCAAGATCAAGCCTATATGCTACCACAAAACGTTTACAGCCCACTATTATGTCAACTGAAATAAAACAGTTACAATACAGTTATAAATCGGAGCTGAAGCCACTGCTCCGATTTGTACAGCAGTCTTTCAAATGAAACAGTATCAAAAGCTTTGTTGAAATTCAAGTATATGATATCAAAATTATTTTTTCCATCCAGTTCCTTTGTTACAGAATCACAGGATCTAATAAGATTCGTCAGACAAAATCAACCCTTAAAAATCCATGCTGTGATTGTTGACAATACATACATAACTGCATTTATGCCTATACAAATGCAATGCGAAGTACTGCATATGGGTAGAAGTAACCCCAGAGGAACGTACCAACTGTGTGGTACTTAGGGTTGTAGAAAATGAAAAAGACCTGGGAGTAATTGTCCAGTCAGATATGAAATTTCCTGAGCAGTGCAGACAGGCTACAAGAGCAGGTCATGGGGTTTTGTCAATGATATACAGGAATTTTGCTAGCAGGGAAAAGGAGGTGATTATCCCTTTGTATAAGGGATAATTTATTAAAGGTCAGGCCATGCCTTGAGTACTGTGTACAGGTCTGGAGGCCTTATTTTAGGAAGGATGTAAATTTGCTTGAGCATATACAGAGAAGGGCAACAAAATTGGTAAGGAGAATGAAGGGATCCTCTTACCAAGAGAGGCTTAAGTTCTGCAAATTGCAGCAGCTGGAGACTCGGCACCTGTGAGGTGATCTGATTGAGGTGTATAAGGCCTTGAATGGGTTGAGCATGCTGAATTCTGATGGGATTCTTCCACTTGCTCAATTTGAATTTATGCCCCGAACCTAAGGGAGCATAAATTCAAATTGAGGAAAGACAGTTGTAGAATAGATGTGCAGAAATTTGCCTTTAGCCAGCAGGTGGTTAATTGCTGAAACAAACTTTCATCTGTCATTGTGGAAATTGATAGCTTGCTTAAATTCAAGGAGGAACTGGACAACACACATTTAGAAGTGAATTTTTTTTTTTTTTTTTTTGCTGATGCTGCATAAGCTCATATGTCTGCTTTCTTGCATTGCATGCCTCTATTACTATTACCTACATGGTGCAAGGAAGCCTGAGGCTTATGCTGCACTAGCCAAAAAAAAAATTCCCGAGTTACCCTGTGAGAGAGAGAGAGAGAGTCAAAAAGTCGAAGGGAATCACCAAGAAAGGGAAGAATGACGATATCCAGCTCAGGATCGTGGGTGTGCCAAGCCCATACTCATCAGATGTGAGCCCCTGGGGGTATTACTAATCATACATTACTTTAACCAGTGACTCCATCATGTTCCTTGGAACAAAAATCAAGCTTGCAGATCTGAAATTATCTACTTCACCCTTTGACCCCACCTCTTTTTCAATTGGGGAGATATTTGCAAATCTTTAATAAATATCTCCAATTACTACCCAATTACAGTTACATCAAGAGTGTTTGGAGCTATATATTGACAGCACTTTTGATATTACTGTAGACACAATTAATACTAGTTCTTGAATTTATTACTCTGAAACACCACCTGAAGTTATCTGAGCTTGTTTCCTTAAAAGTTTTCTACTCATTTGAAACATCGCTATCCTACACATTTTTCTAGTATCAGCTTCTGCGGCCACAAACAAGAACTTCTGCGATATCTTCAAGCATTACTTTGGTTCATATCATAAAATAGCATATTACTCGTCTATATTACTCATGCTACACTAATTAACAGTTTCCTCCACATCATTGTCAAGGCCTCCATAATATTAACAAAAACTTTACATCTCCTTTGTGATTCAAATATATTCCATCTAAACAATACATATTCGTTCTACCTATTAGTGGGTCATGTTCACCCCCACCAAAGCTTTGCAGATTCTCTGAAGTCGAGTTAATCCACAAGACTTACAGCACATAGTCACTCCTATAATGCATTGGATGGACAGAACTGCAGTGATAAACATTCTGCCCTAACTCATGGATTTTGATGGACAGGTCACTAATAAATACCTGAGTGTCTGATTTCTCAATTTTATTTATCTCTAGGGCAACTTCTCATTTCTTCAGTGACTCAAATCATTGTAATAAATTTTTAATATATGCCTGATACACTCCTTATAATGAGAACAAAGAAAAGAACATATCAGATGAGCTAGAATTATCTACTAGATTGAACTTGGAATACATGGTACATATTATATAAGCAATGAACTCATTAGCATTTAGCATTAATAGAGGCACATGATGCAAGAAAGCAAGCTCATACAGCATCAGCCAAAGAGAAAAAAAATCCTCCTTCCAATTCACTGATCTATTCATTCCAAATGTTTGTCTAGTTCTGCCTTGAATATATTTAAGCTATCAACTTCCACAACAACAACAGATAAAAGTTTATTCCAGGAATCAACTAGCTGCTGACTAAAGGCAAACTTCAGCACGTCTATTCTACAACTGTCTTTCCTCAGTTTGAATCTATGCCTCCTCAGGTTTGTAATCTGAGCAAGAGGAAGGATACAATCACATCGAGCCTGCTCAATCCATTCAAGGCCTTATACACCTCAATCAGATCACCTCGCAGGTGCCTAGTCTTCAGATAATACAACTTGCAGAACTTAAGCCTCTTTTGGTAAGAGCACCCCCTTTGTTCCTCTCACCAATCTTGTTGCCCTTCTCTGTACTCTTTCTAGCAACTCTACATCCTTCCTAAAATGAGGCCTCCAGACCTGTACGCACTAGTCAAGGTGTGGCCAGACCATTGCCTTATACAAGGGGATAATCACTTCCTTATCTCTGCTTGCAAAATTCCTGTATATCATTGACAAGACCACATGACTTACTCTGGCAGCCAATCTGCACTGCTCAGAAAACAAAAAAATCTGACTGCACAATTATCCCCAGGTCTCTTTCATTCTCCACTACCCAAGTGTAATACCACCCAGTTGGTACATTTCTCTGGGGTTGCTGCTACCCATAGGCAGTACTTTGAATTTTTCAGTTGCCACTTCTCAGCCCATCTACCCAACTTTTCCAGATCCTATTGCAGCAGCATACTGTCATTAACAACCCTGCCAACCTTTGTATCATCCACAAACTTGGATATTAAGCCTGATATACCTTCATCAATACCATTGATAAATATACAAAACAACAATGGGCCCAACACCGAACCCTGAGGGACACCACTAATAATATTAGTCCACATAGAGCAGTATCCATTGATTACCACTCTCTGTCTTCTCCCACTCAACCATCCTTTTACCCATTGTAGCAACTTGCCCTTAATGCCATACTGCTCCAATTTGTACAGTAATCTTCCATGTGCAACAGTAACAAAAGCTTTCCTGAAATCCAAGTATATGATATCAAAATTATTTTTTGCATCCAGTTCCTTTGTGACTACATCATAGTATCCAATCAAATTGGTCAGAGACGACTTTCCCTTAACAAACCTATGCAATGTCTGAACTATTACTGCTGTCTTGTCTAGATGATCCTGCAATGCTTCTTTAACCAGTGACTCCATTATTTTCCCTAGAACAGAAGTCAAACTAACAGGTCTGTAATTACTTGTATCACCCTTTTGATCTCCCTTTGTGAACTGGAGATACATTTGGACATCTCCAGTCTGGGGACTTCTTCCGAGTCCAAGGATTCTCTCATAATTATGGCTAAAGGTTCGCTTACTTCCTTTGCCACCATCTTTAATATAACTGGATAGACCTCATCATCTCCTCCTCTTCCTTACGTTTAACTTCAACAATTTCTCCTCCACTTCACTCTCAGTTATTACAAAATCATTTAACTCCCTGTTAGAGTCTGATAAACATCTGGCCCTCTCCTCCTTGAATAACTACTCCTCATGTGTGAATGTAGAGGCAAAATACTCATTTAGTTCGGCACCTATCTGACAATGATCATCTACAAACCAATGATATCAAGTGGACCAATCTGATTAATTCCCTTCCTTTTAGAGTTTATATCAGTAAAGAAGTCTTTGCTGTTGATTCTTTGCTCATGGCTCATATGGGACTTGTCGAGCTATTTCCCATTTGAGTGATGAAATGAAAGATTTGAAGTGGATCTTCCAGCAACTATTGTTAAGGTAAGAATTCAACTGAAAAAATATTACAGATGAAATAAGTACAAAATATTACAATAATTAATCAGTTACTAAAACCTTTCTCCTGCTGAACTTAAGAATTTAAGCTTACAACATGCTGAAAAGGATGAAACTCAGCAGAATTAGGTTTACGAAGATAAGAATCAAATTTAAAAAAGATTGTGGAAAATAACTCAAAAACTTAAAGAAATTAAATTTACAAAATTACTAAAATTAAATTTACAATATATTTAAACAAATTAAGCAAAGACAAGAATTTATCTACTAATCTATATTTAAGTAAAAATTAAATGCAACAAGGCATCATATCTTTAAGAGTATAATAATTATATAATATTGGTGTAAACACACCATAGACAACTCAAACAAAAAACAATGTTAGTAGTGTGAAGGGCATCGTTTTATCTGTATCTCATATTGTGCTCCTCCTTCACACCGAGTTGCCATGTATTGCACTACCTTGAATAAGTAACGCTTCACTAAAAGAAAATTCTATTGTTACTTATTCTTAGGCACCCACCACCCAGACAGCACCGTTTCAAGGCTTGTTTGACCTTTCATCGTTGCGTGGGCAGGTGCCCTGGTATTGCAGACATGACAATACAGTTGTGAAGATAATCAGACAATATGAGACATGCCAGAAGGTATACGTGATAATATTTAAGTAAAATATGAAGGAGGAGCACAATATTAGATACAGATAAAATGATGCCCTTCACACTACTAATGTAGTTTTTTGTTTAAGAGTTGTCTATGGTGTGTTTACACCAATATTATACAGATTATTATACTCTTAAAGATATGATGCCTTGTTGCATTTAATTTTCACTTAAATATTATCACATTCTGGCATCTCTCATATTGTGGGATTATCTTCACAACTGGATTGTCATACCAGGTACCTGCGCACCCACCGATGAAAGGCCAACAAGCCTTGAAACGGTGCCATCTGGATGGTGGTGCTCACTGAGAATAAGTAACAATAGTCTTCTCTTTTTAGTGAGAAGACTTATTCATTACTCATTCGATGTAGTGCAATACATGGCGACTCGTTGTGAAGGAGGAGAACAATATGAGATACAGATAAAATGATGCCCTACACACTACTAGCATAGTTTTTTGTTCAAGAGTTGTCTATGGTGTGTTTACACAAATATTATATAGACTAATATAAATTAAACACTTAACCCAAAACCTCTGTTAATCCACTTGAATATAATTCAACAGATCTGTTGAGACAGATGAATCTGAGACATGCCTTCTCTTTATGACTGCCAAATGTCAACTTATTGAACAAACAAAAAGGTTTTTTTTTTTTTTTTTTTTCGATTCTTCAAAGAGGCCAGCACACTGTCAATTAAAGATGTGGCTAGACACATTTACACTTATCTTTCAAATTAATCACCATTATACTACAATGAAATCCCAATTTTCAAACTCACTGACTTACTACTATTTCACAGTAAAAAAATTATTTCCTAATGTATTTTCTTTTATTACCAGTTGTATTTAACAGGGAGTTCAATAAATAAAGATCCATATAAATATAAAAATGCTTAAATGTCTACACAGAAATCTGCAATCTACGTAACTACTAAAACGAGACTGACTTGCAAAAACATTCTAATTGTTCAAACATGTTTGGTAACATCCGTCAAATTGGAAAATACACTGTAAATGCAAATTCCTGAATTATATGCTGATCAATCAATGAGATTATATAAACATCATATAAATGCACAATACTACACTTTGGCAAAGCATTTGAAACAGTTTCATATGGGTAGTTCCAGCCCAGGCTTCAGTGTTTTTTAAATTATTGGCAAGATCCCATGATGAATCAAGAGATGGTCATTAAAATGAAGGCAAAGGGTTGTTGTAAATGATCATTCTTCAGAGTGGGCTAAGATTATAAGAAGGGGTTTCTCAAGGTTTTGGTATCAAGGCCACCCTTGTTTCTAATTCTCTTGAAAGACACTGATAAGGGTATAAAGGGTACAATGTGTTGAAATTTGCACATACTATAAAGGTTACAGCAAGGCAATCCAAACTTCTTCAGAATGATTTCAACAGAACATCAGATTTCAATGCTAAGAGAAATGGCAGTTACATTTCAATCCAGCCAAATATAAGATTCTGCATTTGGGAAATAACTTCGATTAGGAGTAATCTACAGACCACGTGATTGTGAAGATTACGATGAAAGCCTCTACATGCAAATGGAATGGGCAAGTAAGCGTCAATGTCTTATTATGGATGATTTCAATTTGCTTCTAATTGATTGGAGTAAATGGGAAGAAAACTCGACATGGGGAACAAAATTTTTAGTAGTAGGGAAAATCATGGAGGCAATGATCATTTGGATCGAATTGAAATTCTCAAGGATACTCAGCATGGTTTTGTTAAGGGAAAATCATGTTTAACAAATCTGGTTCGCTATTTCGAAAGAGTCACTCACGAGCTGGATTTAAGGAATAATTTCGACATTGTTTATTTAGATTTTAGCAAAGCTTTTGACTCAGTCCCACATGAGCGGTTGTTTTATAAGCTGGAACAGGTTGGCTTCAGGGCAGGAGGCAGAGTTGTGATAAATGGCTATTCCTCAGATTGGGTTGATGTAAGAAGTGGGGTTCCCCAAGGATCAGTATTAGGACCACTGTTGCTTTTAATTTTCATAAATTACATTGATGAAGGGATAGAGGGCGTGATGGCTAAATTTGCAGATGATGTTAAAATTGGTAGAATAGTTAGTGATCACTGTCAAGCTGAGCTTCTTCAGAGAGAGAGATCTAGATAGACTTCAGGAATGGTCAGAAAAATGGCAGCTGTGCTTTAATCCAACAAAGTGTAAGGTATTACACCTGGGAAACAGTAATCCCAAAAAAACTTATTCATTTGGTGGAGTTCAACTAAACCCAGTACTGGAGGAAAGGGACTTGGGTGTTACGATATGGTCAGACATGAAATTCTCTGAGCATTGTAAACAGGTTGCAAGGAAGGCCCATGGTGTCCTATCGATGATCTATCGAACTTTTGCAAGTAGAGATAGGGACGTGATAATCCCATTATATAAGGCTTATGTTAGACCACACTTGGAATACTGTGTTCAAGTATGGAGACCGCACCTAAAGAAAGACATCGAGCTTCTTGAAAGGGTGCAAAGAAGGGTAACTCACCTGGTTAGAGCGGCAAAAGGGCATCCTTATGAAGAAAGACTTCGAATATGTGGGTTGCAGAGTTTGGAAACTAGACACCTTAGACGAGATTTGATTGAGGTGTTTAAAGCTCTGAGAGGCATCAGTAAAATGAATGAGGACAAAATTTTCAAGATTATAAATGATGCTAGAACTATGGGACATAAATTAAAGTTACGGGGGGGGAAATATTTAGATTGGACTGCAGGAAGTTTTATTTTAGCCAGCGAGTTATAAATATATATATATTTTTTTTATGTAAACCCCAAACATAAGAGGTATCAGAACCTATAGTACTTAGTACCATGCTTGGGTTGGAGTTTGAGAAGACGAAAGAAAATATTTGTTGACATTGGACTTGAACTTCTGTAGGCTGTAATTTTCAGGAAATACGTATGAAGGAAGATTGTTCCAGAAAACGGCAGTTGAATAAATAAACGAGGAAGATGAAAAGTTGGTTCTGTGAGTTTGTAGCTGGACAGTAAATGGACGTTGGCTGGTGGCAGCACGAGTTCGGACTGTTTTCAAATAGAGAGCAGGAATTATAGAAGCCAGTTCAGAAGAACAGAGCCCATGGAAGTATCTGTAGAAGAGGCATGCAGCAGAAACAGTGCATCTATGAGAAAGCAAGTGGAGAGACTCTGTTAGAGATGAATCATTAATTAACCTAACTACCCTCTTCTGAATGGAATCAAGAAGCCTGAGAGAAGTTTTGGGGGCACCACCCCAGATGGGAAACAATATTCATGGCAGGGCAGATTTGCGATTTATACAGAGTGAGCAGCTGTTCGGAAGAAATTATTTGATTTTATTGGTGCAAATGTTTGGAAGAAAAGTAACGCTGAGAGCGAAAGAGAAAACCAAGTTTTTTTTAGCAATATTTGTAATGTGCTTGTTTCAAGAGAGATTAGAAGTCAGGGTAATCCCCAAAAGAAATATATCATTTTGCCTAGAAATCGGAGTGTCACTAAAGATAAGCATAAGAGCAAAAGAATCCTTTTTGCGAGATATAACACAAAACTGAGTTTTAGTAGGGTTGAAATCAGCTAAGTTGTCTTTGCCCTACTGAAGAATTACCCAAAGATCAGCATTTAAGGAATTGGTAGCAGATTTTCGAGAAGTTGAAGCTGATTGAGCAGGGCAAGGTTTCTCAAAATGAAAAGTAGAAAGCAATGTGCTATCATCGGCAAAACTATGAATAGAATTTCCAGTCAATGGAAGGTCATTAATATACAAGAGGAAAAGAGTGGGGGAAAGAACTGAACCTTGGGAGACACCGGCATTAGTGGAGAAGTTAGAAAACAGAGGTCATCTACCATCACCATCAGTGAGCGATCAAAGAGAAAACTGGAGAACCAATTACTAAAAACAGTTGGCAAACCATAAGATGGAAGCTTGTTTAGAAGACCTTTATGCCAAACATGATCGAAAGCCTTTGAGATGCTAAGAGCAACTACTTGTGTTTCAACAAACCTTTCCATTGAATTAGTCCATAAATGGGTAACATAAGCCAGAATATCACCAGTGGATCGACACTGATGGAATCCGTACTGGTGATCGTTGATCAGAAGGAAGGATTCTATGTAGTTTTAAGAGTTGGAGGTTAATTGATTTCATAATTACTTTAGAAAGAGTAGAAGTAATTCCAATGGGACAATAATTGGATGGGAGGGATTTGTCACCCTTTTTATGAAATGGATGGATATGAGCAAATTTCCAAGCAGAAGGAAAAACACCTTTGGAATAAGAAAGTGAAAAAAGGTGGCAAATAATAGGAGTAAGTTCAGGAGCACAGATTTTGAGAACATGTGGAGAAATGCCATCGGGACCTGGAGCTTTCTTAGCATCAAGATTCATCAAAATCCTTCTGACATCCTTTTCACCGAAGACCACAGGAGGCATTGAATGGAGCGTGTTGGGAATGGTGGGAGGTGTTTTACCAAGATCATTAATACATGAGTTGGAAGAAAAATAGGATGCTAGCAGGTCAGCTTTCTCCTTGGCTGAAGTGACAACCGAACCATCTGGTTTGGACAGAGGTGGGAGCAGAGATGGGCAAAATTTGCAGCCAATAGCTTTGGCAAGAGACCAGTGCTCGGCTACCACTAGGGCAAGAAGCAAGTTTTCTACTCTTAGCCTGTTCAAACTCTAGTTTGGACTGATTAATAACTGCTTTACAATTGTTGCGAGCTTCGGTGTAGGCAGAAAATGAAACTGAGGAATTAGAAACAAGCCAATTACGATATGCAACATTCTTCTCTTGAACAGCCTTAACACATTTATTGGAAAACCAAGGTTTAGATAAAGGATGAGATTTTAAAGTGGAGTGTGGGATAAAGGATTCCATTCCTGCAAGAATAATTTCACTGACATGATCTGAGCAAACGTTGACATCAAAAGTTTTAAAACAGTAATCCGACCAAGGAATAGAAGAAAAGAAATCTCGCAGGTCATCCCATTTTGCATTCTTGTAATGCCAAACAACACGAGGTTGTGAATAGCCGTGAGATCACTAAGATCACTAAGTTGTGATCTGAAGTGCCTAAAGGACCTCTCACTTTGACCATGTACTTAGAAGGGGTTGTTTGTGAGAAAAAGATCAAGCGTGTAGGCTGTATGATTAGGATTGTCCGATATTCTTGTAAGCAAATGAACAATCTGTGCAAGGTCATTAGTAATTGCAAAAGCCTCAGCATCTCGACCAGCTGGATCGGTGTGACTAGAAAATGGAAGCCAGCTGGAGTTGTGAACATTAAAATCACCAAGGAAAATTACCTCACTGTTAAGTTGCAAGGAAAGTTGGACTGGTGAAAGTCAAGTTGCAAAGAGAGGAATCAAAGAATTTCAAGTGATTAGTGGAGTTGGGAGAACGGTAGAGACAACAGATGAATTTGACACAATGGGGTAGAGAGATTTTAAGCCAGAGAAGATCAAAGAGAGGAGATTCCAAATTGTCAAGTCTCTGACAGGAAATATCAGAACGGACATATGCACAAGTACCACCTTTGAGGGGAAAGGAATCATACAGCAAATAATTTGGGCATCTGAGATGAGCAGTAGCTGAATCAACCGATAACTGAGATTCTGTCAGAAAAAGTACATGGGTTTTGGCAGACTGCAAGTGGAAATGGACATCGTTGAGATTAGAACTGAGACCACGTATATTTGTGAAATGAATTAGGAACTGATTGGGAGGTTTAGATCTTTTTGCAGATAAGCTTGCTCTATTAGTTTGACAATTCATAGTGTATTCAATAGTAAGAAAAAGTGGGTGGGACATGCTATATGAAGTAATGAAATTTTTGGATATGGCATACACATGGTAAGAATATACCCAGATCCTTGACATGACGTGGCCTCGACAATGCTCCCGCATACACAGTACTCGGACTCCCTCCAGTCACTATCTGGCAGAGTAGAGGTAGCAAGATTATAAACTAGCTGATCCGGAAGCCTCCTAGAGAGTTACCAATAGGTTCGGTCCGATGTAGTAACTAGCGGCTGGCCAGCGAACACCGTTTTAAAGCTGTACCCTCGAAACGTAAGGAATACTGGATCTCGCCACGATGTTCATCATAACCTCAAAATTCATCAATCATACTGCATGATGGAAGAGATAGGGAAGGGTTGACCGGAACTTATCTCTAGAGACTAAACGTAGGTTCCACGACTTCAAGCCTCCAATAAGCAAAGTGGTGGTATTTCACCAGTTGATGAGAGTCATCTACCACCTAGTACTGCCTGGTAACATAGAGGGGCGGAATTCCACCATGTGGTGTGGGCGTTACACCTCGACCCCTGCTTACGTTGGTTCACACCTGGGTGGTCACTCACCATGTACTTGTGCATGGAGGTTATACCCAGGATTACTAACAGTCTCACCATCGTGAAGGAGCAAGCAGAGGATTTGGCTGTCACAGACCGTCCGGACTTCGCCGAAATTGGATCAACTTGACTTGAGTGTCACCCGAGTATCAGTTCCATCAGCATTTTAGACTCCCAGATAGCAAGTACAGCTTGTCTGACATATCTGAGGGAATGTCTGTGACAACCTCAAAGACCTTACTGGAATAAATTGCCTACATGGGTGGTAGAGGCTGACAGTTTGGGGGAAATTCAAAGGTCATCTGGATAGTACCTTCGGGTGAGGGAAGCGTATAGGATAATAGGTTTAATTTCCTTTTCTTTTATTAATTATTATTATTTATTTTTTAAAAAAACTTGTTTTTGTATGCTTCTTTAAACATATGATAATTACCTGGGCAACATTTTCAAAATGTTCATGACTCCTTTCTAATGCTCTAGCCCTCTGAAAGTTCTTACCAATGCCTATGTTTTTTCTAAGGAATACTTCACCATGATTTTCCAACCAGTCCAAAACCTGGAAAGGATGTAAAACAAAATTTCATCATTCATAATTAATGAAAAATGAATAAACAGTGAATACAGAATTACACTTTAACAGGTAATAACAATACAGTAATATTAATAATACGTAAAAACTATACTATACAATAATGGACATAATTTTTGGCAGAGTAACTAATATACTAAAAATAGGTCAGCCATTCTGCAATCTGAATGAAGTCTATGATCTTTTCAAGATTATAAATGATGCTAGAACTAGGGGACATAAATTAAAGTTACACAGGGAAATGTTTAGATTGGACTGCAGGAAGTTTTATTTTAGCCAGCGAGTTATAAATTACTGGAATAAGTTGCCTTCATGGGTGGTAAAGGCCGACAGTTTGGGAAAATTCAAAGGTCATCTGGATAGTACTTTTGGGTAAGGGAAGCGCATAGGATGATAGGTTTAATTTCCTTTTTTTTTTTTTTTTTTTATTAATTATTATTATTTAGTTATTTATTTTATTTTTTGTTTTTATCATTGTTTCGTTCGGTTTTTTTTTTTTTTTTTTTTTGGCTGGTGCAGCATAAGCCATAGGCTTTCTTGCACCATGTGGCCATTACTAATACTAATACTAAAAGGCAATGCTACTAAATGATCCTGACTCTGATTTAGGTAAGCAAACTATTATTAAAATGCAAAACAAAATTCAACAGTAAAATGGTAAAACAGAAAATCTTATAATTAAAACTGAAAAGCTTGACATTACCATCATGCAGAACTAAAATTTTACATTTTCGTGGTGACAAAAAAGAGATACAACCATTGTATTTATTTAATAAATGATAATATAATAAACAATAACAAGAAGGAAAGTGGAAAGTGAAAGTATAGTGGTAACACAAACATGAATACATAGCAACAGGTATTAAGATGACAAAAATTAAAACTGCATGTTAAAAAGAATACTTAACAAACTGATTTTTTTGATAAAAATTTTCTGTCAGAAAATCTTCAGGGCTGAAGCAAAAACACACAAATGCAAAGGGAAAAAGACAAGGAACTAAAAAGACATAAAAGGCCAAGGGCTAAAAAATAAACAAAATTTTTAAATGAAAATTACTGCAGTATGGCAGAATCAAGATATTCATGCAATCCACTATTGTAGAACAATGCTCAATACATGATGGAAAGGTGAAGAATAAACTTTAAGAAATTATACATATTGGACTCCTATTGGACTTAAAATATGAAACTATAAACCATTAGCTACTAACGTAGAATTTGCAACCCACAGCTCTACCATTGTCACCCAGATATAAGGGCATAGAGTAAAAAAATATATGGAGGTCCTAAAGTCTCGAAACTTTATTAGACAGTTGGACAGACAACTTGAGTAGTTGAGATCCTCTAAATTTTGTAAAATCGGACAAATGCTAATAATTTAATGTAATTTTTCCTTGTAGAGGATCTGCGATCTCATTATAGATTTAAAATAATCTTTGTGGATTTTTTTGAAAAGGGTAGTATAGGCTATTTTTTGAAATTTTAAACGAATATTATATATTTTATTTTAAGGCAGAAGAATACTCTTACCAGGGGTTTTCTTCAGGTATGGCTGCATCCAGGTGAGGTGTAATTGCAATTATATGGAAGGAAGACGAAGAAAAAAGCCAGTTTTTGTCCTAAATCCTTGCATGGGGAGTAATTATAGGCATAAAGGGAGATGATGTCCTGAAGACCTGAATGTGGACTTTTCATTAATACCATCTTCAAAGGAAAGTGAATACGTGTCAAGGCCGTCTTTTATAGCCCGGGCATGTTCCATTGCCATATTTCAAAAGCATGGTGGAGGGGGAGGTGTTGATTAGTCGAAAAAGGGTGAAGTAGGGTGGAAGGGAAAAATTTCCTGCCTCACCATATTACGCTTATAGTTTGGGAATTTGAAAATTCTAGTAGATGGTTCTTTTTTTTTTTTTTCTCGCCAGGCCTGTTTTTCAGAGTTTCTGTATTTCATCACTGTAAACCCCACTGCGATCCCAAACACAGAGAAAGCCAAACTTCAAAGTCATCTACACAGGGCTTAGCAAGACCGATGGAATGCATCAACAAAGGGTACCACTACCAAAAAGTTCCTGCCCAGCATCGATAGGATGTACCCCTAGCCACAGGCCTGGTTTCAGTCAGACCTCTATGCAACCTATTTGCTAACTGGCTATGGAGTGTTCAACGGAAAATTAACCTACTTCGGAATCTTGGAAAACCCACATTGCATCTGTGGGGAAATAGAAACTTGGGCCCACATCATGTCTGAGTGTGCCAACTATGAGGACCTACATTGCAAAAGAATGACAGTGATCACCTATTTCCTCAAAAACCTAGAAGCACATCTACTTGACTCGCTCGGCGCCTCGGTAGCCAGGTGGGAAGGAGCAGCAGTGCATAGCACACGCTTCTTGATTAGACCGGGGTTCGAGCCCGTCGCCACCAAATACAGAGGAAGTGGAAAGGTCAGGGAACAACCACCGCATATCCCGGAGCAATATGGCCTTAGTTGCTAATGCTCCTAAAAACCAAATAACAAACAAACAAACAAACTTGACTCGCTCAAAGAGTACAGTCCTAACTAAATTTACGTCAGAACTATTTGCACAAGGCAGAGCACTAAATGTCATACACAGCGAGCAAACAGACTGAATAACAGACAGACTGAGGGCAAATTATCTCAAAACCCACTGGGTGGACCCCACCCCCACCACAAGCAATCAACAAGAGACTCGTGGTAGAGAAGAAAAATGCATGGGATGCATATAAATTATCAGGCGACACAGAAGCCTATGGCAGACATAAGCTAGTCTGTAATCAAGTCACAAAGGAGATTAGGCAAGTGAAGGCAGATTATGAGAAATCTTTGGCAAAGGATGCTAAGAAAAACAGCAAGGATTTCTTTACTTATATGCAGTGGTATGTCTTAACTTATATACACTCTAAAAGGAAAGGGATGAATCAGATTGGTCCACTTGATATCGATGGTTTGACTGTTGATAATCCTACTTGATAGCGAACAAACTGAATGAGTATTTTGCATCTACATTCACACATGAGGAGTTATTAAAGGAGAAAAATGCCAGAGGTTTATCAAATTGTAACATGGTGCTTAATGATTTTATAATAACTGAGAGCAAAGTGGAGGAGAAATTGTTGAAGTTAAACATAAGAAAGGCACTTGGGGTGGATGGGATCTATCCAGTTTTATTAAAGGAGGCGTCAAAGGAACTAAGCAAACCCTTAGCCATAATTATGAGAGCATCCTTGGATTCAAGGGAAGTCCCCACGGACTAGAGATGTGCAAATGTATCCCAAATCACAAAGGGGGATCAAAGGGTGACACGAGTAATTACAGACCAGTTAGTTTAACTTCTGTTCTGGGGAAAATAATGGAGTCACTGGTTAAAGATGCATTGCAGGATCATCTAGACAAGACTGCAGCAATAATTCAGACAGAGTATGGGTTTGTTAAGGGAAAGTTTTGTCTGACTAATTTGATTGGATACTATGATGTGGTTACAAAGGAACTGGATGCAAAAAATAATTTTGATATCATATACTTGGATTTCAGGAAAGCTTTTGACACTGTTATGCATGGAAGACTACTGTACAAATTAGAGCAGAATAGTATTAAGAGTAAGTTGCTACAATGGATAAAAGGGTGGTACAGTAAGACACAGAGTGGCAATCAATGGACACTGCTCTTCGTGGACTAATGTTATTAGTGGAGTCCCACAGGGTTCGGTGTTGGGCCCACTGTTGTTTTGTATATTTATCAATGATACTGATGAAGGTATATCAGGCTTAATGTCCAAGTTTGCAGATGATACAAAGGTTGGCAGGGTTGTTAATGACAGTAATGGCAGTGTGCTACTGCAACAGGATCTAGAAAATTCGGGCAGATGGGCTGAGAAGTGGCAACTGAAGTTTAACATCGACAAATGCAAAGTACTGCATATGGGTAAAAGTAATCCCAGAGGAATGTACCAACTGTGTGGTTCTACACTTAGGGTGGTAGAAAATGAAAAAGACCTGGCAGTAATTGTGCAGTCAGATATGAGGTTTTCTGAGCAATGCAGACAGGCTGCAAGAGCAGGTCTTGGGGTTTTGTCAATGATATACAAGAATTTTGCTACCAGGGAAAAGGAGGTGATTATACCTTTGTATAAGGAAATGGTCAGAGCATGCCTGGAGTACTGTGTACAGGTCTGGAGGCCTCATTTTAGGATGGATGTGGATTTGCTTGAGCGTGTATAGAAAAGGACAACAAGATTGGTGAGAGGAAAGAAGGGGGTCCCCTTACCAAGAGAGGCTTAAGAAAATTGCAGTGGCTGGAGACTAGGCACCTGCGAGGTGATCTGATTGAGGTGTATAAGGCCTTGAATGGGTTGAGCATGCTGAATTCTGATGGGATTCTTCAACTTGCTCAGATTACAAACCTAAGGGAGCATAAATTCAAATTGAGGAAAGACTGTTGTAGAATAGCTGTGTGGAAATTTGCCTTTAGCCAGCGGGTGGTTAATTGCTTGAAGAAACTTCTAACTGTCGTTGTGGAAGTTGATAGCTTAAATAAATTTAAGGAGGAACTGAACAAACGTTTAGAGGGAATGGCTGTGTGATTTTTTTTTTTTTTTTTTGGCTGATGCAACATAAGCTCATACACTTGCTTTCTTGCATCACATGCCTCTATTTCAATTACTATGACTGTCATGCATGGAAACGGCCACTGGACGGGACATTCCACCCATGAGAGACTACCATTAACCGCTGACCTGAACCTCCCTGATTTTGACCATTCATCAGACAGGGCTGACTTCAAGTGAGACTGACACCAACGAGAGACAACCATCTGAAAAGACAGCAATCACTCCAGCAGTGAATAATGCATATATGAAACTGCTACTGGAAGGGAACTATTCCAATGAGAGACAAATGCTAGGCATTGATGTGACCAACACCGGATTGAACTTACTACAACCATGATTGTGATTGCAGCCTCGCTGCTGCCTTGCCATTTTGCCAATCTCGGCTGCACCTTGCTTGGCCCACTTTCTCTCCACTTCTTTGGCGGGGGGGGGGGGGGGGGGTGCTCCCTCCTGGTGGGGCATGGGCATGACCCACTGCCCATCCTTGGAGTTGCCTTCGCCTTTGTCCCCATCCTTCTGACTTCTGACTCCCTCCAACCTTCAGTCTCCCCCCCTCCTACTCTGCCTACACACTAGCATACACCCCACACAATCTAAATAAATTCAACAATGTCCAAATTCAACTGTTTACAAACCTTTCAGCCTTATAAAATTATAGTCTTCTTCCCATTTTTTTTTTTAGGCCTTAGCCACTGAAATCTCAGGAAACTGGTGGCAGGGCCTGCCAGAGTAAAATAAAACTACTGGGTATCTGGACTGCCTCCACAAGGCTAAGTGTGGGCAACGGTGGGCCACAAAAGCTAAATGGCCAGAAGAACAATGATACACAACATTTACACATATACAATAACCATAGACTTTTAAATCTCTTGCCTCAAGAGATTCTGTTTTGCACAACAATATACACTGGGGAATATGGAGACAAGGGGCCTGGTGCCCCTTGTCTCCATATTCCCCAAAATTCTGTTTTGCACAACAATATACACTGGGGAATATGGAGACAAGGGGCCTGGTGCCATTAGACATGACTTTTCACTTCAACTTTATTAATTATAACATTAAAAATATGTCATCATTTATCAAACATAAATTTGGATTTAACATGTTTCATTTTGGTTAGTTTTAACTTGATAATTGTATAGATGTAAATTTCAATAGTGGTAGTTCCACTACTTTGAAAGTAATCGCATTATATGACTTCTACTTGAATGATGTTAATGCTTTTTTTACTCCCTAAGTCTATTTTCATCTTTATTTTTATATCATTTAATAATCATTTACAATTGAAATAGTATTATGAATTCTTTTCATCTATGGCATGTTGCTCTCTTAGCCAGGGCCCTACTAACACTCTCTTTGCTAAGGCCCTCTCTAAGAGGTTGGGTATTTACACTTGCCTAGTATCCTTTAAACTCTTCTCTTTTCTTTTTATCATTCTACTTTCTATTCTTCTTTCTTCCATCCGTTGAGCTAGTGAAGTATGAGGGTGATACGGACATTCTTACTTTCCTTCTTCTTTGCTATTTTCGCCTTGTTTTTACTTTTTTCCTTCCCTTACCCTGTTTTATTTCCCGTTTCTATACTGCTTGCCTGTTACACTTAAAATAAAAAAATATATTTTTTATTTCTAAATTTATGGCTTCACCTATTTCACCTCTCTATTTTTGACTTGCTAAATCAATACTATTCCTTTTTACATACTAATTATTTTACTTATTTTATTTTTTACTGTATAGTTTTCAAAACATATCACAGGCTTTTGGTATTAGTTTCTCCTGATAACACTCTCTTAGCCAAGGCCCTCTCCAAGAGTTTGGGTATTTACACACCTAGCTTGCCTAGTATACTTTAAACTCTTTTCTTTGCTTTTTACTTTTCGTTCTTCATTCTTCCATCCATTAGGCTACTGGTGAAATATGAGTATGTTTCAGACATTCTTACATTCCTTCTTCTCGCCTATTTTTGCTTCTTTTGTTTTTACTACTTTTTTCATTCCAGCAACCTGTTTTATTTCCCATTTCTATACCTTTGCCTGTTATTCTAAATTTATATCTTCACCAAATTTCTTAGTCAAAATTTACTTCTCCTTATATTTGACATGCAAAATTAACACTATTCCTTTTTGACATACCAAACTACGTTCTTTTACCACATATATACTTAAGGTATATACGTGAATTCAACGTATTCATTGTCACATTTTTTTAAAATTCGTTTATACTTTAATTTAATTATCTTAACTTAATTATATACACTGCTCTGGGGCTACCTTACTTATGTTTTTGGAAGATCTATCATTTTTGCCCTTCTTTTTTTTAATATATATATATATATACACAAATATATATATATATATATATATATATATATATATATTGTATATATATATGAAGTTATGTAGAAGAATATGAGGAATAGAAATAGAAAATATATCTATAATTAGCTACATCATCATTTTAATTTTACTATTTTATTTTATTATATTTTGTGTGTTTATTTATAGGGTACAACAAAGAAGTCCAACTTAGGTTACCTAAAAAACTTGGCCCTTTGACCTATTGGGTATAGTGTTCACCCCCTAATACTTATATTCTATATTCTCCAATTTATCCAGAGGAATTATATTTAAAAAATTAAGGTTATATATATTTTTCCCCCCTCTTTCCATAACTTTTAATCTTAAGTTTGTATAAAAATGCAGTAATTTGGTACACAGTCAGGTGTAGTCCCCCTGATGAAATATCTGATATACGTACCAACCTTCTTTAGTTTGCATCAAACTTTCTCTTTCTCTTAGTTATTTTATTATCTTCTCACCCTTAATTTGATGCTCACTATTTTTCTTTGCTTATTAATCATATATTTTACTTTCCTTTTCAGCTTCTCTACTTCTAATTTGGCTCTTTGATCCAGCCTTTAATTTCAGATAATTTAATAATTCTTTTAGGTTCTTAAAATTCATTTTATTTTTTTATATCTCATTCTTTTCTTTTTCTTACTTTTTTTTTCTTCTATTAGCCTCAGTATTGCTCCCTCTTTGTGTATTTTTCTATTAATTCATTCTGATTTCAATTAAAAGGCACAGGGTCCATCTTGCTTAATTTTAGGTTTACACTGTTTGTCATCTAGACATTTTACGATTTTTAAATTGAAATCTTGTCCAATCAACTGTTTTTTCCCTTCAATGGGAAAGTTGTTCCCCATCTTTGGTTTAGTCTTAAAATGTAATTCTATACTTCTGAAATGAACTTAAACCAATTTCATTTGAATAAAAAACATAAAACAAAAAAAATGGATATCTCTGATGTTTGCTCTTCAGTACATGTTTGGCACTTTCTATTGCATCTCTTCAAGCTATGACTGTTATGCTGTTATCATTATTTTTTTCCTTCTTTAAATAAAATAGTTAACACACATTTCAGAAGTACATCAATGATGTTTTTAGACTAAATCAAGTATAGAGAAAAACTTTTCCACTGAGAAGAAAAACAGTCGAATAAGAAAAGTTTTCATTTAGAAGTTACGAAAATCTAAATGGTAATACTTTGTCAATTTTAAAATCAAATTCAAAAATTTCAGTTGAAATATAGAAAAAAAAAAAAAAAAAAGGTCCAAACAATAAATTGTCTACACCTAAAAACAAGTGAGACAGACTCAGTGCCTTTTAACCGAAACACTCTGTATAAATAAATACATTTATCATTGAAATATATGATTTCAACAGTCAAATCCAGACTTGCTAATTACATTTCTTGCAGCATTTCATAGCTAAAAAGTGCAGCCAGGTTTATCAGCTGTTAAATTTGGCAATAATTCATTATTATACATTTCTGATGTGTGTGTGTATGTTGTTTCTATATCTCACAGAACTGTACAATATGCATTATATAGGTAGAGTTCTACTACATAATTTGGAAAGTTTGTCTCTTTACAATCATCTTGAATCACATTGAACTGAGCAAAACAATACTTTAAATACCCTCCTCCTCTTTCATCCAAGGGAAAGTCAAAAGCCATATTGAGATACGAAACTCTGCCCAATTTCCCACCTTTCTCAGGATCACTATAGCTGACAGCATATATACACATAGAGATGTTTCACTTCTGAAAAATTTTCTACCACCCATCCTAATTTTTGGAAACCATAAACTTGCAAAAAGATATGACATTTCACTAACAATTGTTTTTTTCATAACAAAGCCGCTTTCATCCAAGAGAAATGTCAAAATTGTGACAAGACATTTAAGTGTGTTAAAGCTTGATAGGGCATCAATAATTCTTTCAATAACATCTTCATCAATTCCTCTGCCTTCCCATCCAGGAGCCATAATCCTATTTACTTGTAATTTTTTTGATTAAGTTCTTATAGAAAATAAGCTTCAAACTGATAAGTTTCATTTCACCAAGAAGTTTTATGAACTCCAAATAATTTAGAAATTATTTGGAGAAATTATTTAATAGTGAAGTAATTTTCAGAGTAATTTAAAAAACAAAGTGCCTCTGGCTACCAAGGTAATGAATACTAAAGTTCAGAGAGGTCAGAAAATTAGATGCTTCAAAATCAAAAAGAGATAAAATAACAAGTTTCTCTTTATACTCTTGGACAGAAATCTGGCAAGAGGAAAGTTAATGATTTTGCTATTACAGCAAATCAGTAGAGAGCTTAGGCTGTGCATTTTTCAAAGAAATGCTATCACAAGGATGTGGAAGAAAATAATATGTGGGCATGCATATAAAGTAGTGAAATCCGACAACAGTCATATTATATTCCAGCATATATTTCCACATGCAGTTTTCTACTCAATTAGAGCTGTAATACCACCTCATTTTTTTTTTTTTTAAACTAATCCAAACATGAGCAATTGGTCAAACGTTCATACAAACTATGTACAGTCAGTCCTCGTATAGCACGATAGTTGTGTTCCTAGAAACCCTCGTGCAATACAAAATCGTGCAATATAAACAACAGGCCCTATGGGGGAAAATAGGGTTAGATGCCGACCACCCAAGATTGAACACACAAACCAAAACCAAAACATTACTAAACACAATAAACGTAATAAAATATTGCCAATGCTTTTGCTTCTATCGTCAGCAAACTTGTTTTTTGTTCGATTTTCTATCCAAACAGATGACAGCTGTTCCATCTCTTCCAATTCTTTGTGTCTTAATCTAATGGATTTTAATTACACTTTCAGTTGTTCCTGCTATGGAAGTTGTTTTTATTTTCTCTGCATTCTTTGTAATTCTAGGCATTGCCTCATTTAGGTCTGTAGCAAGTGCAATATCACATGGTCTTTCATTTCGCTCAAAGAATTTCACAATTTCATATTTTTTCTCAATTGACTGGCCATAAGCCTTAACGGGGAAATCCCAGTGGGCCGGAGGCCGGTGTGATTTTGACCATAAACGCTAGTATGAGGCCACTACAGATTTTCCCGGGTAAGAATTTTTGACCCAGTCGGCCTCTGTTTATCGATATTGCTTTTCTTTTTCTCTCTGAATCTACAGTCTTACAGTCTCACACCTTTTAAGTATTTTACTCATTTTTAGGGAATAAAGCACAATTACAAAATGAGGAGGCACGTTTGATACACATAAACAAAGCTGCGCGCATGTAGCAACTGAATAAACAACACCGTAAAGGCAGACATACACTACTAACACTTCACATTTTACTAAAGCACATTTCTAGGGGTTACTACCATAAAACAATAAAAACAATTTCCAGTTGGTTTCTGCTAGTGGAATCTCTTATAAACTGGTAGTAAACTTGATCTAATTGCATTTGCGATTATACCGATAGCTGGAATTGTGTTGGTTTTTACGTTATTATGGTGAAATGTGTTTCTCCTTCACTGATATAAAAAACAAATACATTTTTAGAATCTTCTCTTTATTCCTATCGTGTTGCGTTCGGTTGGGGTGATTCTGCGTTCGACTGCCATTTCTTGTAAACACAAGGCAAATCGTGCATAAGCGAATTCGGTTCGTGTTATATAAGATATCATTCCCCTATTTATAAATCGTTTATGATCGAATTCGTGTAGTGTAAAACACGTGTTATACAAGGGCTGACCAAACAAGTTTGTGCCATGGCATCATGTTAGTATGCAGCACTCTAAAATAGCTGAAAACAGCATCTAAAACAATGCTGTTTTCAGCTATTTTAAAGTTTGCTGCATATTAACATGATTCCATTGCACAAACTTTTATGCAGCTTGAGTGAAGCTTAAGCCCTAAAAACATTTTAGTCTGATTTATTTCACACAGACTACTTCATATACTAATATATGAAATACAGTCTATGCTTGTTAACAGGAAAGAATTATTTTAAAAGGATGGGATACATTTAAATAGCAGGGATTCAAGAATATTCACTAATGCTATTGAAACAGTGTTAGGTGGGTCAGAAAACTGATAGCCCGGGGGAGAGGGGGATATACCAACTAATAGATTAATTAGAGCTGCAGGAAGAGGTGGAAGTAGTAGAAGTAGTAGCATGTGATGCAAGAAAGCAAGTGTATGAGCTTATGCAGCATCGGCCATAAAAAAAAAAAAAAAAATCACACCATTCCCTCCAAATGCCTATCCAGTTCCTCCTTAAATTTATTCAACCTATCAACTTCCACAACGACAGATGGAAGTTTGTTCCAGCAATTAACCACCCGCTGGCTAAAGGCAAATTTCCACGAAGATTCCCATCAGAATTCAGCGTGCTCAACCCATTCAAGGCCTTAATACACCTCAATCAGATCACCACGCAGATGCCTAGTCTCCAGCCACTGAAATTTGCAGAACTTAAGCCTCTCTTGGTAAGAGAATTCCTTCATTCCCCTCACCAATCTCGTTGCCCTTCTCTGTATGCGCTCAGGCAAATCTACATCCTTCCTAAAATGAGGCTTCCAGACCTGTACGCAGTACTCAAGGCGTAGCCTGACCATTGCCTTATACAGAGGGACAATCACCTACTTTTCCCTGCTAGCAAAATTACTATATATCATTGACAAAACCCCAAGACCTGGCCTGGCAGCCTGTCTGCATTGCTCAGAAAACTTCATATCTGACTCACAATCACTCCCAGGTCTTTTTCATTTTCTATTACCTTAAGTGTAGTACTTAGAGGGGAACAGGTACCTGTGTGTTATCAGACACTCAGCCTAAAACACTGATGGATCCAATATCTCTCTATTACAGAAGATTTAGGAGAAGTCCGGTTGGCCTGCCTCCCTATAATCCACTCATGCACACCTTCTCAATGGTAAGCCCTGTTACGTCACTTAGGTGGCAACGAAAGGGTAGAGTGGGTCTCTTCAGGACGCCTGGTCAGCGTGAAGAGGAAAAGACCAAACCCTCCAGCATATGACAGCACGACAAAAGAAATGGCCCTCAGTCCCCAGCAGCTTTCACTCTCCCTCTTACGGCAGCTATAGGATCAGAGTGGAAGCAGAGGGTGCTAAGAATCTCTGGGTACGACCACACCGCCATGCACGGAAACTGAACTTGGCCTGTTATAACGTAAGATCACTCATCGGTGAAGACAGGATATTAGAACTGGAAAAGGAATTAGAAAATGTGAATTGGAATATCATTGGTTTGGCTGAAACAAGAAGAAGAAATGAATCACTTATAAGTTTATCAAATGGATATCTGCTGTACACCAATGGAAAAAGTGAAAGGAGTGAAGGTGGAGTTGGGTTTCTGGTCCATAAAGATTTTAAAAACAACATTTTGGAATTCAAAAGTACATCACCAAGGGTGTAAAGACTAATACTCAAGATTTCTCTGAGGTACAAGCTAAAGATTATAATGATTTATGCACCAACATCGAGCCACGATGATGAAGAGGTTGAAGAAATGTACACCGAAATTGAGAGTCTTCTAGATGAGCAGAAAACCTACTACATTATTATTATGGAAGACTACAATGCTAAAGTTGGAAAAAGGCAAAGCAGCACAGAAATAGGAACTATAGGAAATTTTGCAATTGGTGAAAGAAATAAAAGAAGCAAAAGACTTGTGGAATTTGCAGAATCTCAAGGACTGTCAGTAATGAACACTTTTTTCAAGAAAAGGGTGAACAGAAGGAAGAGTCCAAGTGGATTAACAACTAATGAAATCGACTTCATCCTCACTAACAGAAGATATATTGTGAATGGTGTTACCGTTCTGAATAAGGTAAATGTTGGAAGTGATCACAGAATGGAAAGATGTACACTTGATATAGATGTAGGAAAGGAAAAAACTGACTCGAGTAAATAACACAAAGGTCTTTGAGATAACAGAGGAGGAGAAAAAGCAGTATGTACTGGAACTTAAGAACAAGTTTGAGCTTCTGCAGACTGCTCAGGACAAAGATATCGATGAGGAATACTACAACTTTCTAAAAGTGATAAAGCCCAAGAAACCTATAGGGAAGGAAAAAAATTAGTCAAGAAACACTTGTCATGATGAACCGAAGACGACAAATGAAGAACAAGAAACACACTGCCAGGGAGAAAATTGAGTATACTGAGTTATGCAAAGCCATTAGAAAGGGACTCAGAGAGGCCATAAGAAGATTTAACACAAGAAAAGTAGAACAAGCATTAAGGGAAAACAAAGGATTTAAATCAGCAACCATGAGCAGTAATACAGAAAGATAAATGATACTGAAACTGAAGAATAGCGATGGTGTACTTATAAACAGCAGAGAAGGCATAATTCAAACAGAAGACTACTATAGAGAATTATACAAGGAGCAAGGGAATGATGCCAGCAGTGGGGAAGATGGATTGCAAAGTAGCAACACATACGACATACCCGATATTCTTCCTGATGAGGAAGAACATGCACTGAAGAAAATGAAGAATCAGAAAGGCCCGGGGGAAGATGAAGTTACTGTGGAGTTGTTAAAATTGGGAGGAAGAGACATAACACAAAAACTGGCAAGGCTCTTCACAAAGTGCATCAGAAAAGGTGTGACGCCTAAGCAGTGGAATAATGCAATCATAGTTTTGCTGCATAATAAAGGAGATAAATCAGAAACTGGAAATTATAGACCAATTAGCTTGTTATCCCACATCTACAAGTTGTTCACAAGGGTTATTACTAACAGATTAGAAAGAATACTTGATGAGAATCAACCGAAAGAGCAAACTTGCTTTAGGACAGGATTCTCAACTATGGATCACCTTCACGTAATATCACAGCTAATGGAGAAAGCAAATGAATATAAAACACCATTATGCCTGGCATTTGTGGATTATGAAAAGGCATTTGACTCCATACAGCATAAGGCAATGTTACGGGCACTGGAAAGACAAGGCATAGATACCCCATATATTATGGTTTTGAAGAAAATATATGAGAGTGCTACCTCCTTTATTAGACTAGACAAAGACAGTAGCAAATTTAAAATCGAGAAAGGAGTTCGACAAGGAGACACAATATCTCCGAAGCTGTTTACTGCTGCCCTTGAGGAAGCTTTCAGAAGATTACACTGGTCGCAGAAAGGAGTCAATGTGAACGGAGAGTACCTAAACCATTTACGATTTGCAGATGACATTGTGGTCATAAGCCACGATCCCAAAGAATTAGAGGAAAATCTTAATCAGTTATGCACAGTTAGTAAGGATTTTGGTCGATGAATATGGCTAAAACAAAAGTAATGATGAACAAGTATGCCACGGAAAGGCAAATAATGATTGAAGGAGCAGTAATTGAAAAGGTGGAGTCATATACTTATCTGGGACAAGTTATTAGCTGTAATAATGATAAATGGCTGGAAGTCAAGGGAAGAATAAATTTTGGATGGATAGCATTCAGGAAATATAGTCACATACTGAAGAGCAATATCCCAGTTTGTCTGAAACGTAAAATAATGAACCAATGCATACTCCCCACCATGACTTATGGAAGTGAAACTTGGGCACTGACCAAAAGAATGGAAGAGAAGCTGAGAACTACACAGCGAAGATTGGAATGAATTATATTGGGAATCAGACTGTTAGATAAGAAGAGAAACACATGGATTAGGCAGCAAACTCAAGTAAAGGACATTCTTATCAAAACTAAAGAACTAAAATGGTCTTGGGCAGGACACATAGCTCGACGACATGATGACAGATGGACTACAAAAATGACAGAATGGTACCCAACAGGAGCTAGAAGAAAACTTGGAAGACAAAGGCGGAGATGGATAGATGAAATTCATGAGTTTTTGGGTAGTAAATGGATGGCCAGTGCTCAAAACAGAAGAAACTGGAAAGTTGCTGTGGAGGCCTTCATCCTGCAGTGGATTGAAAATGGCTGATGATGAAGTGTAGTACCACACAGTTGGTACGTTCCTCTTGGGCTACTTCTACCCATACGCAGTACTTTGCATTTGTCAAGGTTAAACTTCAGTTGCCACTTCTTAGCCCATCTGCCCAAATTATCTAGATCCTGTTGCAGTAGCACACTGCCATTAGTGTCATTAACAACCCTGCCAACTTTGTATCATCTGCAAACTTCGACACTAAGCCTGATATACCTTCATCAATATCATTGATAAATATACAAAACACTAGAGGAGCCAACACCGAACACTGTGGGACTCCACTAATAACATTAGGCCACGAAGAACAGCACCCATTAATTATCACCCTCTGTCTTCTCCCACTCAACAATCCTTTTATCCATTGTAGCAACTTACCCTTAATACCATTGTGCTCCAATTTGTATAATAGTCTTCCATGCGCAACAGTGTCAAAAGCTTTCCTGAAATCCAAATATATGATATTAAAATTATTTTTTGCATCCAGTTCCTTTGTAACCACATCATAATATCCTATCAAATTTGTCACACAAGACTTTCCCTTAACAAACCCATGCTGTGTCTGAATAATTGCTGCAGTCTTGTCTAGATGATCCTGCAATGCATCTTTAACCAATGACTCCATTATTTTACCCAGAACAGAAGTTAAACTAACTGGTCTGTAATTACTCGTGTCACCCTTCGATCTCCCTTTGTGAATTGGGGATACATTTGCACATCTCCAGGCCGTGGGAACCTCTCCTGAGCCCAAGGATGCTCTCATAATTATAGTAATTAGTTCCTTTTATGAGAGTTAATTATGAGAGCAAGGATGCTCTCATAATTAGTTGCTTTGCCGCCTCCTTTAATATAACTGGATAGATCCCATCCACCCCAGGTACCTTTAATAGGTTTAACTTCACCAATTTCTCCTCCACTTTGCTCTCAGTTATTACAAAATCATTAAGCACCCTGCTACAATTTGATAACCATCTGCCATTTTCAAACCTTAATAACTCCTCATGTGTGAATGTAGATGCAAAATACTCATTCAGTTTGTCTGGCATCTAAGCAGGATCATTAACAGTCGAACCATTGATATCAAGTGGACCAATCAGATTCATCCCATTCCTTTTAGAGTTTATATAAGTAAGGAACTCCTTGCTGCTTTTCTTAGCATCTTTTGCCAAAGATTTCTCGTAATCTGCCTTCGCCTGCCTAACCTCCTTTCTGACCTGATTACAGACTAGCTTACATCTGCCATAGGCTTCTGAGTTGCTTGATAATTTATATGCATCCCATGCATTTTTCTTCTCTGTCATGAATCTCATTAGTTCATTTGATAACCATTTAGGCCTAAACCTTGAACAATATTTCTTAATAGGTATGAAACTTTTAGTAGCATCCGCGATTAATTCCTTGAATGCTTCTCACTTAGAATTTACTGTTGGTAACATCATCAGTTGATCCCACTGTACAGAATTAAAAAAAAAAAAAACTCTCTGAGACCACTGTACCCAGCTTTACGGAAGCAAAAACCCTTTCCTTTACCCCTGATGGTAATTATATCTTTAAGTAAATCCCACATCAGTACGCTGTGATCACTGCCACCTAGTGGTTCCTTTATCTACAAATTCTTAATACACGAATGATCACTGCTGATAACCAGATCAAGAGTATTACCCTCTCTGGTTGCCTCTCAAACATGCTGCTGCAGAAAACAATCATCTAATAAATCCACAAAAGTTTTACTAGTGTGTGAGTGACCAAACCACAAGTCAATATCTGGGAAGTTAAAATCCCCCATTATAAGACATTCTGATTTACTAGCCCACTCTATTTCTCTGTACAATTGTTCATTGTACTCATTTGAGTCATTAGGCCTATAACACAGTCCTACTCTTATTTTTGCTTACGCAGTGCTTATGTCATCACACCAAACTGACTCAACAACTGGATGCACTTCTTTTGATTTTATGTTTTTCTTAATTCACAGCATAAGACCTCCTCCCTTCCTATCCTGTCTATCCTTTGGCAGTGAAGTGCTTCTACTGGAACATGCAGCAACCTGGAAAGCGAGGTTTCGGGGATTTCTGCTGTGGGTTATCACAGAACAAGTAAATACATGGGCTTGTTTTGTAACAAGAGTAAAAACAGGTGCATGTATCAGGCATATATGCTAATGCTAGGAGCATAGTAAATAAATTTGATAAATTAATTTTCCTTCACAGGCAGTTGAGGCTGACTGAAGAAATTCAAGGGTCAACTAAACAGTTACGTATGTGACAAGGGAAGTGCATAATTTGTATTTTCTTATCTACTTTTTTTTTTTTTTTTTTGGCAGTGCAGCAAAAGTCTGCACTGTATCCCTTATACTATATGGCTAATACAGGGTGGGCCAAAATTCATGAAGCAATTTATAATGCCTATAACTTTTTCAAAATTGATTAAAAACACAAGAAATAAAAGAAAACCATTTAATGGAATAATTATTAAACCTAATTATGAAAAAATTACAACACTGAAGTAACCCCCATTCACAGCTTCACAAAATTGTGCTCTTTTTTAGTGCATTTAATATCACATTTCTCAAAATATCAGGTTCTAAACCATCAATTTCATCTCAGACATCTTTAGTGCCTCTACAGTTGCAGATTTGTTCACAGAAACGCATTCCTTGAGATATACCCAGAGTCCTGAGCTGGATATCACCATTCTTCTCTTTCTTGGTGATTCTTCCTTCTACTCTCTCTCTCTCTCTCTCTCTCTCTCTCTCTCTCTCTCTCTCTCTCTCTCTCTCTCTCTCTCAGGGTAACGTGGGAATTTTTTTTGGCTGGTACAGCATAAACCTCAGCCTTACTTGCACCATATGGCTAATAATAATAATAATATTCCCAAAGGAAGAAATCTGGAGCAGACAAATCAGGCAAATGTGGTGGCCAATTACAGGCAGAATTTTTGAGATCATTCATTTGCCAAAACTTGATCTTAAAAGGCCTATAGTCTCTCAAGCAGTGTGTGCTGTTCAACCATCTTGTTGGAACCAATTTGTTGGATCGCCTACAAGCACTAGAAAAAAAATTTCTAACCATGGCCTGATATCGGTCGCCATTTACGCTGACAGAGGCAGCACCATCTTCCTCCTCAAAGAAGAAAGAACCAATGATACTTTTGGATGTAACACCAGACCAAACTGTACAGCAAAATGGGTGCATTTTTCACTGGTGAACTGTTACTGACAAAACCATTTAAATGAAAATAAGCCTCATTGTTCACTATCAGTTTGTGAATGAATTCGTCATTTTCCTCTAGCCAATTCTAAGCAGAAAAGTAATTGCATATTGTGAGCATTGAACCCAATCTGTTGGCTTCAATTTATGCACCAATTGCAGCCTGTATGGGAATAGGTGTAAACAGCTTCTCAAAATGTGCCTCTGTGATGTGCTTGGTAACCCCAACTGAGATGCTCATTTTTTGGTGGATTCTTGCAGATCTTCTTCGATGTTTTCATCAGCACAGCTCCTTCATGGCCTTCTGCTTTGCAGCAAATTAGCTACAGACCTTATTTTTGGAATTATGCAACAAGATGACAAATCATGGATTCTAATGGTGATAATCTAACTTTATAATGTCTTTGATAAGCTCACTGCATTTGAATAACTGAGCATTGGTTTGTAAAATAAAATTCAATAATCCTGGTACATTGCTCAACTGTGAAAGTCTCCATTATTAAATTCCAAAAACTTCTTTATCGGAAACAAAACAAAACAAAAAAAAATAAAATTTAAAAACTATTATAGAAAAATACGTACAAAGTTTTAATCTCCCTTTTGCGACTTTTGGCACACCCTTTACTAATATTAGACAAAAGAACCACTAAGTGCAGTGATCACAGTGTACTGATTTGGGATTTACTTAAAGATATAACTAACATTAAAGGTAAGGGAGGGGTGTTTGATTTCATAAAGGTGACTACAGTGGTCTCAGATAGTTTTTAAATTAGCATTAGCATTAGTAGAGGCAGTTGATGCAAGAAAGCAAGCTTATGCAGCATCAGCCAAAAAAAAATAAATAAATAAAAAATAACCACTTCCACTTCACCCCTCCGTTCGTTCGAAATACCTGTCCAGCCTAGCCTTAAACTTATTTAGGCTATCAACTTCCACGACAAGGGATGGAAGTCTGTTCCACCAACCAACCACCCGCTGGCTAAAGGCAAATTTCCTCACGTCTATCCTACATCTGTCTTTCCTCAATTTCAATTTATGCCCTCTCAGGTGATTACTCTGAGCAAGAGGAAGAATCCCATCAGCATTGAGCATGCTCAAACCATTCAAGGCTTTGCACCTCTATCAGATCACCTCGCTGGTGCCTAGTCTCCAGACACTGTAATTTGCAAAACTTAAGCCTTTCTTCATAAGAGGACCCCTTTGTTCTATTCACTAATCTTGTTGCCCTTCTCTGTACTCGTTCCAGCATCTCTACATCCTTCTTGAAATGAGGCCTCCAGACCTGTATGCAGTACTCTAAGTGTGGCCTGACCATTGCCTTATACAAAGGAATAATCACCTCCATATCCCTGCTAGAAAAATTCCTATATATCATTGACGATACACCATGAGCTACTCTTGCAGCCCGTCTGCACTGCTCAGAGAACTTCATATCTGCCTGCACAACCACCCCCAAGTCCCTTTCATTCTCTACCACTGTCAGTGTAGTACCACAGAGTTGATACGTTGCTGTTTCCCATATGTAGTACTTTACATTTGTCAATGTTAAACTTCATTTGCCACCTCTCAGCCCATCTGCTCAATCATTCCAGATCCTGTTGCAGTAGCATAGTGTCAGTAGTGTCCTTGACAACCCTGCCAACCTTCATATCGTCTGCAAACTTGGACATTAAGCTTGATATACCATCATCAATATTTATAAATACAGAAAACAAAAATGGACCCAATACTGAACCCTGAGGGACTCCACTAATAACATTAGTCCACAATGAGCAGTGTCCATTGATTACCATTCTCTGTCTTCTCCCCCAAATTCTACACTGATAATGATGATGTTACCAAAACAAATTCTAAATGGGAAGTGTTCAAGGAATTAATCATAGAAATAATAGGCTTTTTATACTGACTAAGAAATACTGTTCAAGGCTCAAGGAATTAATCATAGAAATAATAGGCTCTTTATACCGACTAAGAAATAATGTTCAAGGCTTAGACCTAAATGGATGACAGATGATCTTACAAGACACATGGCAGAGAAGAAAAGTGCATGGAATGCATATAAATTATTGGGTGACATAAAAGCCTAGGGTAGATATAAACTAGTCTGTAATCAAGTCACAAAGAAGTCTGGCAAACAAAGGCAGATTACAAGAAATCTTCTACAAAGGATGCAAAAAAAAAAAAAAACCCCAGTAGAGACTTCTTTTCTTATGTAAACTCTAAAAGCAAGAGGAAGCAACATCCTTGATCTGATTATCAGCAGGGATTCGTCATGCATTAAGAATCTGCAGTTAAAAGACCCACTGGATGGCAGTGAAAATGCTGAGATTTAGTCAAAGAAAGGACTACTGTTAATGTTAAAGTGAAGGGTTTTTGCTTTCATAAAGGTGACTAAAGGGGTCTCCCCCATGAGGGTTTACAATATAAGTTAAAACATGTAATCACACATGAGATTCTAAAGTGGGTCCAGGGTAGCTGCATGGCATGAAGCACAGAGATGCGATTAATAGTTGCTTTTCAGATTGGGCTAATGTTAAAAGTTGTATTCCTCAAGGAACAGTTCTGGGACCACTGCTGTTTTGTATTTTCATAAATTACATCAAAAAAGGCATAGAAGGTGTGATTTTAAAATGTGCAAATGATGTGAAGATTGGGAAAATGGTTAATTATCAGCACTATGCAGTACTTCTTCAGAACAACTTGAATAGGCTTCAAAAATGATCAGAGGAGCCATAGCTATATTTTCAATGCAGTAAAATTTTACACTTGGGAATAGCAACCCATAATTACTTGTATATTTGTAAAAGAGCTTGCACTTGGTCATCAGGCAACACAGAGGCAGTCCCCGAGGCAGAATGCGCTGGTCCCACAGGAACTAGTAGTTGTTGGTGACTCTATTGTCAGGGAAACGGGGAACATGCTTTGTAAAAAGGATAGGTGGAATAGGACCAGAGTATGTCTGCCAGGGGCAAAGGTTGATGACGTTGTAGAGCATATATCATCTTTTAAGGGCACAAAAGGTGATATAGTTGTACACGTTGGCACTAATGATATTAAGAGTAGGAGATCGGCGGAATTACTTAGCAAGTACAGGTCACTGTTGAAAAAAAGCCGTGAATTAGGGTTGAACTTGAAAGTGTCTGCAATTCTGCCCAGACACGATAGGAGGGAGTATATGATGAGAGCCTTGTCGATCAATTCAGCCCTGGAGGGATTGTGCAAGGCTCAAGGGGTAGAATTTTTTTCAGCCTGGAACTGTACTTGTTAACAGGAGAGATTGCTTCTACAGGGATGGGATACACTTAAATAGAAAGGGTGCAAGAATTTTTGCTGATGCTGTCGAGGCAGTGTTAGGTGGGTCGGAAAACTGCTAGTTGGGGGGGATACAAGGACTAATAGATTAACAGTAGCCACTGGCAGAGGTGGAAGTGATTCTTGCACTGCTTCTATTGAAATGAGCAGAAACCTGAAAAACAAGATGCAGGATATTTCAGAGACTGCTGGTAGTCATTGCGGTACAAGTAAACACATGGGTTGTGTTAGGGTAGCTAAGAATAGAAACAGGTGCATGTATACCTGCGTGTACACCAATGCTAGGAGTTTGGTAAATAAATTTGATGAATTTGAGGTATTGCTCAAAACATCAAAGGCAGATATTGTTGGGATATCAGAGACGTGGTGTCACATAGATATAAGTAATGCGGAACTGGAATTTGGGGAATACAATGTGTATAGAAAGGATAGACAGGACAGGAGGGGAGGAGGGGTTATGCTATTAATTAAGAAACACATCAAGTCCAAGGAAGTGAAGCCAGTCGACATCGATGGACAGGGCAGTGTCGAGTCAGTTTGGTGTGACATAAGCATAGGGAAATCAAAATTGAGAGTAGGAGTGTGCTATAGGCCTAATGACTCTGATGAGTATAATAAGATATTGTACAGGGAAATAGAGTGGGCCAGTAAATCAGAGAGTCTTATAATGGGGGATTTTAATTTCCCAGATATTGACTAAAATTTGTGGGTTGGTCACTCGCACACTAGCAGGGCTTTTGTGGATTTATTGGATGATTGTTTTCCACATCAGCATGTTCGTGAGGCAACAAGAGGGAGCAATACTCTTGATCTGATTATCAGTAGTGATTCTTCATGCATTAAGAATCTGCAGATAAATGAACCACTAGGTGGCAGTGATCACAGTGTATTGAAGTGGGTTTTACTCAAGGAGGTAACTACCATCAGAGGTAAAGGGAAGGGTTTTTGTTTTCGTAAAGGCGACTATGATGGTCTGAGACAGTATTTAAATTCTATACAGTGGGACCAACTGATGATGTTACCAACAGCAAAATCAAAATGGGAAGCATTCAAGGAACTAATCTTGGAGGCTACCAGGCTTTACATACCAACTAAGAAATATTGTTCAAGGTTTAGGCCTAAATGGTTGTCAGATGAACTAATGAGACATGTGGCAGAGAAGAAAAATGCATGGGATACATACAAATTAATGGGTGACATGGAAGCCTATGATAGATATAAGTTGGTCTGTAACCAAGTCACAAAGGAGATTAGGCAGGCAAAGGCAGACTACGAAAAATCCTTGGCAAAGGATGCAAAGAAAAACAGAAAAGAGTTCTTTACATATTTGAACTCGAGAAGGAAAGGGATGAATCAGATTGGTCCACTGGATATTGATGGTTCAACAGTTGAGGATCCTGCTCAGGTGGCTAACAATCTAAACGAGTATTTTGCATCTACATTCACGCATGAGGAGTTATTCAGGAAGCAGAATGATGTAGGTAAAGTAAACATTGGCAGTGTGCTGGATGATTTTGTAATAACTGAGAGGAAAGTGGAGGAGAGATTGTTGAGGATAAACATAAAAAAGGCACCTGGGGTGGATGGGATCTATCCAGTTATATTAAAGGAGGCAGCAAAGGAAGTATGCAAACCCCTAGCCATAATTATGAGAGCTTCTTTGGACTCAGGGGAGGTACCCATAGACTGGAGATGTGCAAATGTAACCCCAATTCACAAAGGAGGATCAAAGGCTGACACAAGTAATTATAGACCTGTTAGTTTAACTTCTGTTCCAGGTAAATTAATGGAGGCACTGGTTAAAGAAGCACTGCAGGAACATCTAGACAAGAATTCAGTTATAGCTCAGACGCAGCATGGTTTTGTTAAGGGCAGGTCTTGCCTGACCAATTTGATTGGATACTATGATGTAGTCACAAAAGAACTGGATGCAGGGAATAACTTTGATATTATATATTTGGATCTTAGAAAGGCTTTTGATACTGTTGCACATGGAAGACTGCTGCACAAATTGGAGCAGTGTGGCATTGGAGGCAAATTGCTGTTATGGATAAGGAGATGGTTGAGTGGCAGAAGACAGAGAGTGGTAATCAATGGACACTGCTCAACGTGGACTAATGTTATTAGTGAAGTTCCTCAAGGTTCAGTGTTGGGTCCGTTGTTGTTTTCGGTGTTTATGAATGATATTGATGATGGGATATCAAGTTTAATGTCCAAGTTTGCAGATGATACAAAGGTTGGCAGGGTCGTTAAGGACACTACTGACGCTATGCTGCTGCAACAGGATCTGGAAAGGTTGAACAGATGGGCTGAGAGGTGGCAAATGAAGTTTAACATTGACAAATGTAAAGTACTACATATGGGAAACAGTAACCCCAGAGCAACGTATCAACTCTGCGGTACTACACTGACAGTGGTGGAGAATGAAAAGGACCTGGGGGTAATTGTGCAGGCAGATATGAAGTTCTCTGAGCAGTGCAGACGAGCTGCAAGAGTAGCTCATGGTGTCTTGTCAATGATATACAGGAATTTTTCTAGCAGGGATAAGGAGGTGATTATTCCCTTGTATAAGGCAATGGTTAGGCCACATCTTGAGTACTGTATACAGGTCTGGAGGCCTCATTTCAAGAAGGATGTAGAGCTGCTGGAACGGGTACAGAGAAGGGCAATAAGATTAGTGAATGGAACAAAGGGTTGCTCTTACGAAGATAGGCTTAAGTTTTGCAAATTACAGAGTCTGGAGACTAGGCACCGGCGAGGTGATCTGATAGAGGTGTATAAGGCTTTGAATGGTTTGAGCATGCTCAATGCCAATGGGATTCTTCATCTTGCTCAGAATAATCACCTCAGAGGGCATAAATTCAAATTGAGGAAGGACGGATGTCGGATAGATGTGCGGAAATTTGCCTTTGGCCAGTGGGTGGTTGGTTGGTGGAACCGACTTCCATCACTTGTTGTTGAAGTTGATAGCCTAAACAAATTTAAAGCTCAACTGGACAGGTATTTCGAACGAACGGAGGGGTGAAATGGGAGTGGAGTTTTTTTTTTTTTTTTTTTGGCTGATGCTGAATAAGCTTGCTTTCTTGCATCATATGCCTCTACTAATGCTAATGCTAAAGACCCACTGGGTGGCAGTGATCATAGTTTACTAATGTGAAATTTAATTAAAGATATAACTACTGTTATATATTAGGCTACCTCCATAGCCGAGTGGTCAGGAGTGCTACTACTCAAAGAGCGTGTGCAGTAGCACACACTCTTTGAGTAGACTGAAGTTCAAGCCCCTGACTGCTAAATATGGTTGATCTGCCAACCCACACTGGACCAGCGTGGCAGATTATGGTCCATTTCCCTCAACATGAATCGTTGAGGAGGTTTCCATCCTGCAGTGGGTTTATAATGGCTGTAGTTTGTCTTTTTTTATAACTTCTGTTAAGGGTAAAGTGAAAGGCTTTTGCTTCTGTAAAGGTGACTACAGTGGTCTTCTCAGAGAGTTTATAAATTCTATGCAGTGGGACCAACTGATGATGTTACCAACAACATTTCTAAATGGGAAGCATCCAGGAAAGTAATCATAGAAGCTACTAGGATTTTCATACCAATGAAGAAATAATGTTCAAGGCTTAGACCTAAATGGATGTCAGATGAAATATTGAGACACATGGCAGAGACGAAAATGCATGGGATACATAAATTATCAGGTGATTCAGACGCCTATGGTGGATATAAATTAGTCTGTAACAATCAAGTCACAAAGGAGGTTAGGCAAACTAAGGTAGATTATGAGAAGGCTCTGGAAAAGAATGCAAAGAAAAGCAGCAATGCTCTATATTAACAGTAGAAGCAAGGGACTGAACCGCATTGGGCTACTAGATGTCAATGGATTAACTGTTGATGATCCCGCTCAGGTTACTGACAAATTAAATAGGTATTTTGCATCTACATTCACACGAGGAATTCTTTAGGGGGAGAGGATGACAGAAGTTTATCAAATGAGCCGTGAATGGAGAACTAAATGATTCTGTGATAAGGAAAGTGGAAGATGAACAATAAAAGACACCTGATATACCTTGAGTGGATAGAATCTATCCAATCATATTAAAAGAGGCAGTAAATGAAGTAAGCAAGCCTTTAGCCATTATTTTGAAAGCATCCTCGTGATTCAGGAGAGGTGCATATGGACCGGTGATGTGTGAATGTCTTCCCCAGTTCATAAAGAAAATCAAAAGGTGACATGAGAAATTACAGAGATAAGGTCTTGTTTAACCAATCTGATAAGTTACTATGATGCAGTGACTAAGGAACTGGATGCAAAATATAATTTTGATATCATATACTTGGATTTCAGGAAGGCATTTGATGCTGTTGCACATAAAAAACTACTGTACAAACTCAAGCAATGTGGCATTAAGGGAAAGTTTCTGCTATGGATAAAGGTATGGTTAAGTGGAAGAAGACAGAGAGTGGTTATCAATGGGTACTGCTCTTCGTAGAGTAATGTTATTAGTGGACTGTCATAGGGTTCTTACTGGGTCCATTGTTGTTATCAATATTTATTAATAATATTGATGAAGGTAAATTAGATGTAATGTTAAAGTCTGCAGATAATACAAAGGTTGGCAGGATGGTTAATGACAGTAAATAAGGTGAGCAACTGCAACAAGATCTAGGAAAATTGGGTCAATGGGCTGAGAAATGGCAGTTGAAGTTTCATTGAAAAATGCATATGGATAACAGTAACCCTAGAGTAACTTATCAACTGTGTAGTACTACACTCAGGGTAGTAGAGAATGAAAATGACCTGGAGTAATTGTTCAGTCACACATGAAATTCTCTGAGGCAGTGCAGACATGATGCCAGAAAAGCTCATGTGGGTTTTGTCAATGATATACAGAAAATTTGCTAGCAGAGATAATGAGGTGATTATCCATTTATACAAGGTCATGGTTAGGCTACATCTTGAGTACTGTATATAGGTTTGGAGGCCTCACTTTAGAAAGGATGTAGATCAGCAGCGAACTGAACCAGATTGGTGAAGGGAACAAAAGGGTGCTCTTACCAAGAAAGACTTCAATTTTGCAAATTGTAACTTTTGGAGACTAAGCACCTGCGGGGTGATCTGATTGGAGGTGTTTAAGGCCTTGAATGGATTTAGTAAGCTGAATGTGAATGGCATTCTTCCGCTTGCTGAGACTACGCATATGAGGAGGGGGAACAAATTTAAGTTGAGGAAGGATGGTTGCAAGATAGATGTGAGGAAGTTTGCCTTCAGCCAGCAGGTGGTTGATTGTTTGAACAGGCTTCTATCTGTTGTTGTGGAAGTGGACAGTTTGAATAAATTAAGGAAAAACTAGACCACTTCTTGGAGAGAAGTGTGTACAGGTAACAGGTAATTCTTGGAGGGAGAAGTGTGTACAGGTAACCATTGTTATAACATTGTAGTTAGGTTCCTATAAAATCTCGTGTGGTGCAAAACTATGTTATACAGGACTAAGAACCAGTAAAAAGGGGTGTTACATTCCAAAAGCTTACAAAAATACACCACTTTTTTATAGCTATCGGAAACTTAATTTTTATTAAAAATAGTAATAACTGAACAAACGTCTTACACTGTGATATATATATGTCAGATAATGTACTTCGTTTAATTTTCTTCCTCTTTACTGCTAAGCACAATCAAATGAGAATGTTTTCGCTGTTGCAGAATATCTTCACCTTTTGAACTTTCTTCTGCACTCTTTGAAAAATCAGTATTCTCGGATTGTTTGCTTTTGCTTGATATATCTTTGTAAATTTCATGGGATGGAGCTAAGCATTTTTGAAGCTCCCTTTTGAACTTTGTGTTACTTTCAGTGGAAGGATCTGCATTCAAAAAATAAGATTCTAATTGCTCGGCTAAGTTCATGCCTTCCCATATGCTTTTTAGCATAAAATTTGGAACTCTAGAATTTTCATCTGCACTAGATCCTCTGAATTGATTTGGTTTATCTTCAATGCCATTTCCACCAAATCTGTTTCGCCAACTCTTTTTCTACCAGTAATTCTTGAATGTCTTCAGTAGTCGTATTATCAAAACCCTACCCTCCTAGACTTAGAAAGTTCTCCTATCGCAAAGATTGTGTTTTCCAAGCCTCCATCAGTTCAATAGATTTGGGATCAGTTTTTTCCACAATCCATTGTAACGATTTTCTAATGTAATGAGTTTTCTAGGTAGAATTAAAAATGGCTGAATTAAAGAATTTGTATTAAATGGTAGGAACATTACTTCAACATTATGGATGACTTAAATTTTTTGGATAGCCTGGCGTGTTATCCAATAGTAATAAAACTTTGAAATCTAGAATTTTCCACTTTAAATAATTTTTCACAGCTGACACAAAACAATTTATAAACCATTCTTTCGGCAGTTATCCAAATCATGCCTAAGTTCCTTAGGGACAATTTACGGCCAGAATTTAATTCACAACAAAGAAATTATTCCAACATGGTTCTTAAGAATTGTATTGGAATAATTATAAATTTTTCCAGGTATAGTAAAACACACCTGGAAAGGCCGACCAGGCTAGCCGAGTGGGTCAAGTACCTGCTCAGCAACCCAAAGGTCGCGGGTTCGATTCCTTGGGAGGTGCAATATGGGAGGTGCAATATGGCCACAGAAGCCGATGCACCAACAACTACCAAATCAAAAAAAAAAAAAAAAAAACACCTGGAAAAATTTATAAACGATTAAATAAAAACCAAAATAACCTTACAAAAACTTTAAAAGTCACAAACTGCATGCTTTAAAGTCACAATTTTTACGGTCTCAAACAAAAGCAAGTTCAATAGCACAGAACCTAACTTGGAGATTTCTGAACAAAAAAATACGGGGATTTCCCAATAATTTTTTTTGCATAACAACTAGCGAGTCAACAGTGGGGATTCCCAAAAAAAGAATGGAAACGTTGAAAAATTACATCCAACGTAATAGCAGAGTTTTCTCCACACAAAATCTCAAAAACATTGTGTTACACAAGGTTTGCCGCCATTGTCTAACCATGTTGGAGCAAAACCGTGTTATGATTGCCGCAATTTATAAATCATGTTAAAGTGAAACCATGTTGTCTAAGTACTGTGTTATACGGAGGTTGCCTGTAGCGGTGTTTTTTTTTTTTTTTTGGCTGATGCTATATAAATTCGCTTTCATGCTGCTACTACTATTATTTTGTGGACTTGAATAAAAAACAGCATATGAGGAAAGGGATTTGGGTGTCATAATATGGATGGACATGAAATTTGCAGAGCAGCATAGACAGGTAGCAAGCCTATGGTGTCTTATCAACGATTTATCAAACATTTGCATGTAGAGATAGGGATATCATAATCGCACTGTATAAGGCAATGTAAGACTGCAATGTAAGTCTTATATTTTGCAGTCTTATTTGAAATAATGTATATTCAAGAACTTCTGGAACCTGCATAACAAGATCAACAAGTTTTGAAAGGGGGGCTGGTTATGATCTATAGGGCTCTGAGAGTGGATAGCAAATTAAATGCAGGTGAAATTTAATTGAAAGAAGTTTAGGATGGATTATAAGAAGTCTTCTTTTACCTAGTGACATAAAAGAGTTCTCATACAAAAAAATCAGTTCTATAAACTCCAGAAACTGGAAACTTAAGTATCTGTGAGGAGACCTAATGGAAGTGTTGAAGGCTTCAAATTGATTGAATAATCTAAATGCTGAGGCACCCTTACTCTTTCTAGGAAAAACAAAAGGACATAAATTTAAACTGCAAAAGGATGGTTGCAGGATAGATATACAAAAATTTGCTTTCGGTGAGCGAGTGACCAATTGGCGATAAACACTTCCATCTGACATTGTGAAAGTGAGTAGTTTGAATAAATTTAAAGAAGAATTAGGTAAATTATTAGAAGGGATGGACAAATAGTGGGTAATGTTTTATTATTTCTCCTTGTCTGCTGTATAAGCACTATCAAAATGATCCAAGAAGGGTTTTTGCTTTCTTGAATCGTTTTGCCAGTACTAATACTACTACTAATTAATATACTACTAATCAGTGCTTTTTTTTTTTTTTGGGACAGTACACAATGGTATGGCGTACCGGCACCTTTATTAACTGTGTCGTGTGACATTTGGATGCAGTACACTTCGAAATTTGTAATTTTCTGTAAATTTTTTTCACATGTTTACCTACTGTTCAAATAAGCTTAAAGTTATTTAACTTTAAGCTTATTTGAATTTGCTAAATTTGCATTTTTCACTGTCCATTGTTAAGATATTTTCTATATAAAACTTTATAACCATTTTTAGAATTCTAAATTATTCCATTGGACCTCTGTTTAATGAACTCTTATTATAGAGAATTATTTTGAATTCCGCCTGGAAGTCGCATTTAAAATAGTTTCTGTTGAGCAAAGAAAATTTTCATATAGTGAACGGATTAGGACAGATTTAACTCAGTACGCACAGGCCTTTAGGCAATTAGTGCTGATGACGAATTAAGAAAGCTAATGGGATTACCATTCTACAACATTGTGGTACTTATAAACCTATCCGACCACCTGTCCCACATATGGAGAAGTCGTGCTGGTCAACAGTGAGCAGATTAAGGGGTATTCCCGACAATGGGCTGTGGTCAACCTTCTACTGCAGTGGTGTCCAACTTTTTCCCGTACAGGGGCCATATTAAAAAAAATTCAAAGTTAGATTTATTTCGCGGGCCGCATTGAGTGATTCGAGAAAAATTAGTGTGTTACATTTTCCATATCTCGTTACATGTAAAAGTAAAATTGAAAATATTCAAAAATTTTATTAAGTACAATACACAATTACATTTACTGAACAAAACATTAAATGAGAATTTAATAATTAACAAAATTTAAAATGCTGTTTTAGTTCACTTTCCAGGCAGGCCGTAGGTTGGACATCGCTGTGAATCAACTGTAAGCGCCCTGTTCGAGAATTAGGAGAGAGCAATTTTCTTTTACCCCGACAAATAATCCTCTGTTGTTTCGAAGAAGTGCATTATCCACAGTTTTCAGTAAATTTTCTCTATCTCTGTTTACATGTTTACCTGAATATCCACTCTTTCATTTAACAGTAACCTAATTGACAATTTTCTAACTTAATTTTCACCAAATGCCAACATTTCATCTTTAGAAAGTTTAGGTCACTATTTCAAAGAACTAGGGACAATATCGATGACGAGAGAAAGAAAATGAGGATAACAAAGGTATTAAACCTTCTAAACATGAAATGTTGGCATTTAATGAAAATTAAGTTAGAAAATTGTCAAGTAGGTTACTGTTAAATGAAAGAGATACGATTTGTGGATTTCGGGAATACCTAATTGAAAAGACGGTTTCAGAAGAATTGAAGCATTTGATGAACGCTCAGAGTATGATACCAATTTCATAAAGTGAATGTGGACAAGGATTTTCACAAATTAATCTGATTGTCAGCCCAACCAGAGCTTCATTGATGACAAAAACAATTTCTTCACTACTATTTCTTAAAATTGTAGGACCACTGCTGATCCGCTTCAATCCAGCAAAACATCTCAATTCTTGGCTGCTTTGGAAGCATCATTCATCAACAGACACAAACAGTAAGAAAAGAAGTCTGCAAAGTGTGTCAGATGAGAACTTAATAAAAATTTGGAATATTCTACAAAAACTTTATTATGAAATTATTTTTTTTACTTATTTTACTTACATTTTGCTTATTTTTTTTATTGTTTGTTATTTGGTTTTTAGGAGCATTAGCAACTAAGGCCATATCGCTCCGGGAATATGCGGTGGTCATTCCCTGACTTTTCCGCATCCTCCGTATTTGATGGTGACGGGCTCGAACCCCGGTCTAATCAAGAAGCGTGTACTACGCACTGCGCTCCTTCCTACCTGGCTACGGAGGCGCCCCCCTTTTTTTTTTTTTTTTTTTATATACTTGAATAATAAATTTATGCTTAATAAACTCTGTTAATATACTTAATTTGTTGTTCTTATTCCAAAAAACATTACTACTAAAGTAACAATATCAGGGGAAAAAAAAAAATTTTAGAGTACTTTTCATATCCTTTTAATTTTCAATTTTTCCTGATAGCACAGAATGAGTACTGGCACCTATTTTTTTTACAAAAAAAAGCACTGTTACTAATACTAAATCAATAGAAGCATATTCGCTGAAAAATCTCGGAAAAAACTATAAATATTAAAATAAAAATTATTTTAACTAAATTTGCTATCTATTAAGAATTACAGTTTTCAATTACAAAATAGTGTTCCTTACCTGCCTAACATCCTCTTGAAATAATCCTAGTGCTAACCGTTGATGTAATTTCACTTTCTTAGAATGCCACAGGGATTCTACTGTTCGGTGTCGTCCTAAGATTTCATGAATAACAGATAAAACATGCTTGGCACCTTCTGAATAATCAGATGCTGGATTGCAAAAATGGTTATTACCATGATGATTTATACTTTCTAAGAGAACCTTTCCTTCATTTATTACCTAGATTTCATATATAATGATATTTAGAATTAATTTCCTTACCCATACTTTAAAAAAAGACTTTAATAATCACTTCTGAAGTTAAAAAATTAAAGCAAAAAAAGAGAGTAACAGTATCCAAGAATGTTGGAAGCCATAATACTATAAAAAATTTCACGACCAATTTCTGAATAGTCAATTCCTTGACCATATGATGTTTCTGTCAATGATTCCAAATATTCTGACTGACAGCTATTGCTAACCTAACTGAACATTTTAACATTTTAAACACCGGTGGAAGGTAAAACAAGCAGGGTTTTTTTTTTTTTTTTTTTAAATTAAAATGTGATTCTATTAAACTTAACACTTCAGCTTGGCCACAAGTTCTATTGTTGATTGTGCATGCAGTGTAAGATTTACACTGGAGGACTCACTAGAGAGAAAGAGAGAGAATTCTGATACACACAGAACTTCCAGAATTTTCCAGTGCACATCCGTGCAACAATAATAGAAAATGAATAATGTGCCTCACTCTCAGCTCATTGCACTTATCTGTTGTATTTAAATCAGTTGAAAAAGAGACTCGTTAGGCTTGAAAGCTACTGCTACTTATTATTATATTTTATTATATTATATTAAACTGGGTTATCATTGTTGATGACGTTGTAGAGTGGATATCATCTTTTAAGGGCATAAAAGGTGATATAGTTGTACACGTTGGCACTAATGATATTAAGAGTAAGAGAATGGCAGAATTACTTAACAGGTACAGGTCACTGTTGAAAAAAAAAGCTGTGAATTCGGGTTGAATTTGAAAGTGTCTGAAATTCTGCCCAGACACGATAGGAGGGAGTATATGATGAGAGCCTTGTCGATCAATTTGGCCCTGAAAAGATTCGGCAAGGCTCAAGGGATAGAATTTTTTTCAGCCTGGTCTGCACTTGTTAACAGGAGAGACTATTTCTACAGGGATGGGATACACTTAAATAGAAAGGGTGCAAGAATATTTGCTGATGCTATCGAGGCAGTGTTAGGTGGGTCGGAAAACTGCTAGCTTGGGGGGGGATACAAGGACTAGTAGATTAACAGTAGCCATGAAAGAGATTCTTGAACTACTTCTATTGGAATGAGCAGCAGTCTGGAAAACAAGGTGCAGGATATTTCAGAGACTGCTGGGAGTCATTGCAGTACAAGTAAACACATGGGTTGTGTTAGGGTAGCTAAGAATAGCAACAGGTGCATGTATACTTGCGTGTACACCAATGCTAGGAGTCTGGTAAATAAATTTGATGAATTTGAGGTATTTCTCAAAACATCAAAGGCAGATATTTTTGGCAAATCAGAGACGTGGTGTCACACAGATATAAGGAATGCAGAACTGGAATGGGGAGTGCAATGTGTACAGAAAGGATAGTCAGGATAGAATGGGAGCAGGGGTTATGATATTAGTTAAGAAACACATAATATCCAAGGAAGTGAAGCCAGTCGATATCGCTGGACAGTGCAGTGCCGAGTCAGTTTGGTGTGACATAAGCACTGGGAGATCAAAATTGAGAGTAGGAGGGTGTTATAGGCCTAATGACTCTGAAGAATATAATAAAAAACTGTACAGGGAAATAGAGTGGGCCAGTAAATCAGAGAGTCTTATAATAGAGGATTTTAATTTCCCAGATATTGACTGGAATTTGTCGTTGGTTACTCTCACACTAGCAAGGCTTTTGTGGATTTATTGGATGATCATTTTCTACATCAGCATGTTTGAGAGGCAACTAGAGGGAGTAATACTCTTGATCTGATTATCAGTAGTGATTCTTCATGCATTGGAATCTGCAGATAAAGGAACCACTACGTGGCAGTGATCACAGTGTGCTGAAGTGGGATTTAATCAAAGAGGTAACCACCATCAGGGATAAAGGGAAGGGTTTTTGCTTTCGTAAAGATGACTACGGCAGTCTGACACAGTATTTAAATTCGATATGGTTGGACCAACTGATGATGTTACCAAAAGCAAATTCAAAATAGGAAGCATTCAAAGAATTAATCTTGGAAGCTACTAGGCTTTACATACCAACTAAGAAATATTGTTCGAGGTTTAGGCCTAAATGGATATCAGAATGAACAATGATACATGTGGCAGAGAAGAAAAATGCATGGGATACATATAAATTAATGGGTGACATGGAAACCTATGATAGATATAAGCTGGTCTGTAACCCAGTCACAAAGGGGGTTAGTGAGAAATCTTTGACAAAGAATACAAAGAAAAACAGCAAAGAGTTCTTTACTTATGTAAACTCTAAAAGGAAGGGGATGAATCAGATTGGTCCACTTGATAACGATGGTTCAACTGTTGATGATCCTGCTCAGGTAGCTAACAAACTAAATGAATATTTTGCATCGACATTCACACATGAGGAGATATTCAGCAAGGGGAATGCCAGAGGTGATTTCAACTCTGGCAGTAAGCTAGATAATCTTGTGGCGCCTCCGTAGCCAGGTGGGAAGGAGCAGCAGTGCGCAGCACACGCTTCTTGATTAGACCGGGGTTCGAGCCCGTCACCACCAAATACGGGGGATGCGGGAAGGTCAGGGAATGACCACCGCATATCCCGGAGCAATATGGCCTTAGTTGCTAATGCTCCTAAAATCCAAATAACAACAACAACAGATAATCTTGTAATAACTGAGAGTACAGTGGAGGAGAAATTGTTGAAGATAAACACAAGAAAGGCATCTGGGGTGGATGGGATCTATCCAGTTATATTAAAGGAGGCAGCAAAGGAAGTAAGCAAACCCTTAGCCATAATTTAGGCCTAAATGGATATCAGAATGAACTAATGTGACCCCAATTCACAAAGGAGGATCAAAGGCTGACACAAGTAATTATAGACCTGTGAGCTTAACTTCTGTTCCAGGAAAATTAATGGAGGCACTGGTTAAAGAAGCACTGCAGGATCATTTAGACAAGACTTCAGTTATAGCTCAGACACAGCATGGTTTTGTTAAGGGGAAGTCTTGCCTGACCAACTTGATTGGATACTATGATGCAGTCACAAAAGAACTGGATGCAGGGAATAACTTTGATATTATATACTTGGATCTTAGAAAGGCTTTTGATACTGTTGCACATGGAAGACTGCTACACAAATTGGAGCAGTGTGACATTGGAGGCAAATTGCTGCTATGGATAAAGGGGTGGTTGAGGGGGAGAAGACAGAGAGTGGTAATCAATGGACACTGCTTATCGTGGACTAATGTTATTAGTGGAGTCCCTCAGGGTTCAGTGTTGGGTCCATTATTGTTTTCTGTATTTATAAATGATATTGATGATGGTATATCAAGCGTAATGTCCAAGTTTGCAGACAATGCAAAGGTTGGCAGGGTTGTCAAGGACATTACTGACACTATGCTGCTGCTACAGGATCTGGAAAGATTGAGCAGATGGTCTGAGAGGTGGCAGATATGAAGTTCTCTGAGCAGTGCAGATGGGCTGCAAGAGTAGCTCGTGGTGTCTTGTCAATGATGTACAGTAAACCCCCGCTATTCGCGGTATCTGTATTCGCGGTCGCTGATTTAACATAAAATGAAACCCAAAAAAAATGTGAATTTTAAAGCGCCCTGAACATTTTCTGCCATAAAAAAACATGGGCGTGGCTAAAATTATCTTTCCCAGTCAAAACAGCGCTCAGTGGGTGGGGGGTGAGGTGGTAACAAAATCGTGATCGTGGATGTTTCTCGTTAATCCTTGTTCAGTATGTGTTATGCGCTTGCCATGGAAGGTTTCGTCGTTTGTTTTTAATTTATATGCTTTTAAAATTGAATAAATTTATCAATTTATAAATTGATATGCTTAAAAAATTGATAAATCTACCATTTTGCAGTGTAAAACAGACTTTTTCGAGTGTGTTAACGGAAGAAAGTGACTTTATTTGGACAAGTTCTTTCTAACCTGTACAAAAATATGGCTACGAATAACAAGGGAAATGTGAATTTGAAATTATCAAAGAAGGTGATGACATTGGCGAATAAAATTAAGTTATTAGACAAAATTTCTAATGGTGAAAGTGTCTTCTCAGTGGCAAAACATTATAAAATCAATGAGTCAACGGTACGATCAATCAAGAAATTGGAAGAAAAAATCCACCATAGTGTCCATGAAAACGTTATTTGTTATTTGTTTGTTATTTGGTTTTTAGTAGCATTAGCAACTAAGGCCATATTGCTCCGGGAATATGCGGTGGTCATTCCCTTGACCTTTCCGCATCCTCCGTATTTGGTGGTGACGGGCTCGAACCCCGGTCTAATCAAGAAGCGTGTACTACGCACTGCTGCTCCTTCCCACCTGGATACGGAGGCGCCCGTGAAAACGTGCTAATTGCTTCAAAAATTTGCTCTGTAACTCGAGATGTTAAATTAGAAAAAATGGAAAAGCTTTAAATCTGTGGATAGAAGACAGAACTCAAAATAAAATTCTGTTAAGTTCACTCATTATTCATGAAAAGGCAAAACTCCTTTATCAACTCTTTAACGAAACTGGTGATAGCACTGGCAGGATACGTTTTTTAGCTAGCAAAAGCGCTAGTTTGAAAGATTTGTTTGAAATTTCTAATAAATATTACATTTAATATTAAACCGTTTCTTATTTTCATTTCGATGCCATATGCTTGCATTTCACTATGTACTGTCCATGTACATAGTCATATTATGAAGGTACATATAATACATACATAGACAAAATTTTAGACTAGTTTTTCTTATATATTTCATACTTTGGAACGGAACTCCTTTATTACTATGGGAGCCATAACTCAGTATTCGCGTTTTCGGTATTCGCGGCATTTCTCAGGAACATAACCCCTGCAAATAGCGGCGGTTTACTGTACAGGAATTTTTTTTGCAGGGATAAGGAGGTGATTATTCCCTTGTATAAGGCAATGCTCAGACCACACCTTGAGTACTGTATCCAGGTCTGGAGGCCTCATTTCAAGAAGGATGTAGAGCTGTTGGAACGAGTACAGAGAAGGGCAACAAGATTAGTAAATTGAACAAAGGGTTGCTCTTATCAAGAAAGGCTTAAGATTTGCAAATTACACTGTCTGGAGACTAGGCACCGGCGAGGTGATCTGATAGAGGTGTATAAAGTCTTGAATGTTTTGAGCATGCTCAATGCTGATGGGATTCTTCCTCTTGCTCAGAATAATCACCTGAGATGGCATAAATTCAAATTGAGGAAAGACAGATGTAGGATAGATGTGTGGAAGTTTGCCTTTAGCCAGTGGGTAGTTGGTTGGTGGAACAGACTTCCATCCCTTGTTGTGGAAGTTGATAGCCTAAATAAATTTAAGGCTCAGCTGGACAGGTATTTCGAACAGAGAGGTGAAATGGAAGTGGGTTTTTTTTTTTTTTTTTTTTGGCTGATGCTGCATAAACTTGCTTTCTTGCATCATATGCCTCTACTAATGCTAACTCTAATGCTAAATGGGCTATGCCCTACTTGTACAATAAGGTTTTACAGCTCTTTTACATGAGGCTTTATGTCCTAAATTCACTACAGTATACATCTTGTATAACAAATATTGACCAATAGCTCAGCTTCGGTGGTATATTCCAAATTTACTCCTAAACATATCCAGACCCCCTCCCCCCACAACAGCTATATTGCTAACTCAGAAATGTAGTTGATGAACAAAAGTGCATATCATCATCAAGATCAAAATATATTAAAGATGGAATTTTTTAAAAATTACACCTGTTCTTTCAAATTATTGTTCATCTGATAATTACAGAGGAATTTCTTTTAAAAACCAAAGTAAATACCATAAAACAGATTTTTCACTGCTATTTAGTAGTAGTACTACTGCTAATATTAATGACAGATGATGTAAGAAAGCAAGCTTATATAGCATCAACCCAAAAAAAAAAAAAAAAAAAAACAGTTCACCCATCCATATCCTCCAAGAATTTGTCTAGTTCTCTCTTGAATTTATTCAACTAATTTTATGCCACCTCATGTGTAAAGTCTCAGCAAGAGGAAGAATACCATTAACATTCAGTTTACTCAATCCATTCAAGCTTTAAACAACACCTGAATCAGATTTCCCTGCGGGTGCCTAATCCTGCACCTATTCCAGCAGATTTACATCCTTCCTAAAGTGAGGCCTCCAGACCTGTACACAATAATACTCAAGATGCAGCCTAACTATTGCCTCATACAAAGGGATAATCACTTCCTTATAGGATGTTTGTGTGCGTGCATGTGTGTGTGTAGGAGGTATAGTCCTGTGATAGTCCATGGTGGAGGATCCAAATGCCAGATCTGCTAATACATGTAATCCCACAGATGTTCTATGGGATTCCTACCTGACGAATTCGAGCACCAAACACCTGGAACTCACTCTCAAACAATGCTAGCAATGTGGAAGGGTACATCAACCTGCTGGAACACATCCATGTCATCCAGGGAAACAACCTGATCAGCCATAATGGATGGGTAGTTTTTAGCATTAAGAGTGCAATAAAGAGGGCTCCAAAAGACTCCCAAGAAAATATCCCCAATATCAAAACAATGCTGCCACCTTCCTGCTTCTGTTGGACCATGACGAGTGATTCCTCTCTGCAGTGTGTTGATATACCCTCATCTAACGTCCACACAGCATAGCAGGAAATGTGATTCATAGGAAAAAAGGCAACTTTTTTTCCGGTTATCAGTGGTCCAATAATGCTATTCAGATGCAAACTTGAGGTGTCATTGGTGGCAGTTGGCCATAAGGATGAGTATCTCGAGCAGGTGCCTACTCCAGATCACCATGGTGATCACTTGGAAAACGCCACTAGTTGTCCGCTGATCAGCTGTTCTACCACTTTTCATCTATCGGCTTTGGCAGAATAGCCTACATTCACCATGACCTTAGATGAGGCATGGGCATCAGCCATTGGCACAACTGCTGTGCTGCAGATCTGTTCACTATCTATCCACTCTCGGATCACCTTAACTACAGCACTTTGCAAATAGCCCACAAGATTCCCTACTTCCATAATACTGCCACCCTTCAACCGGTATCCTACAATCATACAATCACCCCTTTTTCAAAGTGTGTGTGTCAGAACACATCCCCCCCGCCCATGTCAATCAAGTACTTTGTATGGACTGCATAGCACAAACCTGTTGTATCACACTTACGGGTTTTCTAACTGCGACATATATAGATAAGATAAGATAATTATATATATATATACAGTAAACCCCCGCTATTCGCGGTATCTGTATTCGCGGTTTCGCGTATTCGCGGTCGCTGATTTAAACCTAAAAAAATGTGAATTTTAAAGCGCCGGAACATTTACCGCCATGAAAAAAACATGGGTGTGGCTAAAATCATTTTGCCCAGTCCACAGAGTAGTACAGTCAGTCGTCTTATAACACGTGTTTACACTACACTAATTCAATCTTACACAATTTAGGGGAACGATATTGTATATAACACGAACTGAATTCGCATATGCACGATTCGCCTTTGTGTTTACAAGAAATGGCAGTTTCTACACATTTCACCATAATAACTTAAAAACCAACACAATTCCAGCTATCGGTATTATCGCAAATGCAATTAGATAGAGTTCACTACCAGTTTATAACAGATTCCACTAGCAGGAACGCAACTGGAAATTGTTTTTATTGTTTTATGGTAGTAACCCCCAGAAATGTAAAATGTGAGCTAGTGAGGTGTTAATAGAGTTGTCTCTGCCTTTATGGTGTTGTTTATTCGTTTTGCTACACGCTCACAGCTTTATGTGTATCAAGTGTGCCTCCTCATTTTGTAATTGTGCTTTATTCTCTAAAAATGAGTAAAAATAACTTAAAAGGTGTAAAAAGGAAGTGTCCTGCGCTCAATGGGTGGGGGGTGACAAAATCGCGAGCGCGGATGTTTCAAGCTAATCCTTGTTCAGTATGTGTAATGCGCTTGTCATAGAAGGTTTCATCTCTTGCTTTTAATTGATACGTTTACAAAAGTGAAAAATCTACCATTTTGCAGTGTGTTGATGTAAACACTTTTTCTAGCGTGTTAAAGTTAAAAGAAAGTGATTTTATTGTGGACAAGTTCTTTTCTAATCCTACAAAAATATGGCCGCGAGTAAAATTGAATTGTTAGACAAAATTTCTAATGGTGAAAGTGTCTCCTCAGTGGCAAAACATTATAAAATCAATGAGTCAACGGTACGATCAATCAAGAAATCGGAAGAAAAAATCCGCCGTAGTGTCCGTGAAAACGCGCTAATTGCATCAAAAATTTGCTCTATAACTCGTGATGTGAAATTAGAAAAAATGGAAAAGGCTTTAAATCTGTGGATAGAAGACCGAACTCAAAATAAAATTCCGTTAAGTTCACTTATCATTCGTGAAAAGGCAAAACACCTTTATCAACACTACACTTTAGTGAAACTGGTGATAGCACTCGCGGGATAAGTTTTTTAGCCAGCAAAGGCTGGTTTGAAAGATTTAAAAATCGATATGGTTATTTTTCGCCCAGCAACCCATGTTCTTGATATGTTTTTGAAAGGTTTCTTTAAAATGTCTAATAAATATGTACAGTATTACATTTAATAAATTGTTTCTTATTTTCATTTCGATGCCTTATGCTTTTTTTTTTTTTTTATGTACTTACTCTCTACGTTTGTCTATGTACATAGTCATATTATGTAGGTAAATACACATAATACGTACAGACAAAATTTTAGACTAATTTTTGTTATATATTTCATACTTTGGAACGGAACCCTTTTATTACCATGGGCGCCATAACTCAGTATTCGCGTTTTCAGTATTCGCGGAATTTCTCAGGAACGTAACCCCCGCGAATAGCGGGGGTTTACTGTATATATATATATATACTTAAATTATTTATACATTATTACTTATTAAATTATTGTACTACTTGGAAGCATAGGTTTGTAGTGACCCCCAACCAACCCACTAGTTATATAGTTATATATAAATCTAGCCCTGGTATGTATCTTTAAATACATATGTATTTTATATGTATCTAAGTTATATAAAAATATATAACTTAGATACATATAAAAACAGCAAATTAATGTAAATTTAAGAGAAAGCTGGAGAAATTTGAGAAAATTAGCAAAAGTTAGTGAAAATTAACATTCTCCCACATGGCCAGTTTTGCTAGGTAAACTTGAGGTAATGACTTTGTGAATAATTTGGAATAATGAAAGTAAATTTTTTTAATATATGTACTTAATTTTAAATAAACAGGGTAGTTTATGTATATGACAGCAAATGATATGAGATTCAAAGCCCTATGGGTATGTGTCAGATTGAAATATCATTGTACCTCACCTCCATATCTTGTGGTGGTCAGTCTGAAAAATGAAGGCAGAAAAATTGAACATTTTCAGGCTGACCACCACAGGATATGGAGGTGAGGTACTATGATATTTCAATCTGATACATACCCGTAGGGCTCTGAATCTCCTATCACAGTTTTCTGTCATATACATAAACCACCCTGTTTATTTAAAATTAATTACATATATTCAAAAAATTTACTCTCATTATTACAAATTATTCACCAAGTAATTACCTAAACTTAACCTAGCAAAACTAGTATAGAGATTACAGAAACAGGTATGTATAATTAGCATTAGCATTAGTAGAGGCATTTGATGCAAGAAAGCAAGCTTATGCAGCATCGGTCAAAAAAAAAAAAAAAAAAAAAAAACCACTTCCACTTCACCCCCCCTGTTCGTTCAAAATACCTGTCCAGCTGAGCCTTAAACTTATTTAGGCTATCAACCTCCACCACAAGGGATGGACGTCTGTTCCACCAACCAACCACCCGCTGGCTAAAGGCAAATTTCCGCACGTCTATCCTACATCTGTCTTTCCTCAATTTGAATTTATGCCCTCTCAGGTGATTATTCTGAGCTAGAGGAAGAATCCCATCAGCATTGAGCATGCTTAAACCATTCAAGGCTTTATACACCTCTATCAGATCACCTCGCTGGTGCCTAGTCTCCAGACACTGTAATTTGCAAAACTTAAGCCTTTCTTCGTAAGAGCACCCCTTTGTTCCATTCACTAATCTTGTTGCCCTTCTCTGTACTCGTTCCAGCAGCTCTACATCCTTCTTGAAATGAGGCCTCCAGACATGTATACAGTACTCTAGGTGTGGCCTGACCATCGCCTTATACAATGGAATAATCACCTCCTTATCCCTGCTGGAAAAATTCCTGTATATCATTGACAATACTCCATGAGCTACTCTTGCAGCCCGTCTGCACTGCTCAGAGAACTTCATATCTGCCTGCACAACCACCCCCAAGTCCCTTTCATTCTCTACCACTGTCAGTGTTGTACCACAGAGTTGATACGTTGCTCTGGGGTTGCTGTTTCCCATGTGTAGTACTTTACATTTGTCAATGTTAAACTTCATTTGCCACCTCTCAGCCCATCTGCTCAACCTTTCCAGATCCTGTTGCAGCAGCATAGTGTCAGTAGTGTCCTTGACAACCCTGCCAACCTTTGTATCGTCTGCAAACTTGGACATTAATCCCGATATAACATCATCAATATCATTTATAAATACAGAAAACAATAATGGACCCAACACTGAGCCCTGAGGGACTCCACTAATAACATCAGTCCACGATGAGCAGTGTCCATTGATTACCACTCTCTGTCTTCTCCCCCTCAACCACCCCTTTATCCATAGCAGCAATTTGCCTCCAACGTCACACTGCTCCAATTTGTGTAGCAGTCTTCCATGTGCAACAGTATCAAAAGCCTTTCTAAGATCCAAGTATATAATATCAAAGTTATTCCCTGCATCCAGTTCTTTTGTGACTGCATCATAGTATCCAATCAAGTTGGTCAGGCAAGACTTCCCCTTAACAAAACCATGCTGTGTCTGAGCTATAACTGAAGTCTTGTCTAAATGATCCTGCAGTGCTTCTTTAACCAGTGCCTCCATTAATTTTCCTGGAACAGAAGTTAAGCTCACAGGTCTATAATTACTTGTGTCAGCCTTTGATCCTCCTTTGTGAATTGGAGTCACATTTGCACATTTCCAGTCTATGGGTACCTCCCCTGAGTCCAAGGAAGCTCTCATAATTATGGCTAAGGGTTTGCTTACTTCCTTTGCTGCCTCCTTTAATATAACTGGATAGATCCCATCCACCCCGGGTGCCTTTCTTGTGTTTATCTTCAACAGTTTCTCCTCAACTTTACTCCCAGTTATTTCAAGATTCTGTAGCTTACTGCTAGAGTTGAATACACCTCTGGCATTCCCCTCGCTGAATAACTCCTCATGTGTGAATGTCGATGCAAAATATTCATTTAGTTTGTTAGCTACCTGAGCAGGATCATCAACACTTGACCCATCAATATCAAGTGGACCAATCTGATTCATCCCTTTCCTTCTAGAGTTTACATAAGTAAAGAACTCTTTGCTGTTTTTCTTTGCATCCCTTGCCAAGGATTTCTCGTAATCTGCCTTCGCCTGCCTAACCTCCTTTGTAACTTGGTTGCATATCAACTTGTATCTATCATAGGCTTCTGTGTCATGTGTTAATTTGTAAGTATCCCATGCATTTTTCTTCTCTGCCATATGCCTCATTAGTTCATCTGACATCCATTTTGGCCTAAACCTAAACAATATTTCTTAGTTGGTATGTAAAGCCTAGTAGCTTCCAAGATAAGTTCTTTGAATGCTTCCCATTTTGAATTTGCTGTTGGTAACATCATCAGTTGGTCCCACTGTATAGAATTTAAATACTGTCTCAGTCCATCGTAGTCGCCTTTACGGAAGCAATAACCCTTCCCTTTACCCCTAATGGTAGTTACCTCTTTGAGTAAATCCCACTTCAGCACACTGTGATCACTGCCACCTAGTGGTTCATTTATCTGCAGATTCTTAATGCATGAAGAATCACTGCTGATAATCAAATCAAGAGTATTACACCCTCTAGTTGCCTCCCGAACATGCTGATGTAGAAAACAATCATCCAATAAATCCACAAAAGCCCTGCTAGTGTGTGAGTATCCAGCCCCCAAATTCCAGTCTATATCTGGGAAATTAAAATCTCCCATTATAAGACACTCTGATTTACTGGCCCACTCTATTTCCCTGTACAGTTCCTTATTATACTCATCAGAGTCATTAGGCCTATAGCACACTCCTACTCTCAATTTTGATCTCCCAATGTTTATGTCACACCAAACTGACTCCACACTGCACTGTCCAGCGATGTCGACTGGCTTCACTTCCTTGGTTTTTATGTGTTTCTTAACTAATAGCATAACACCTCCCCCTTCCTATCCTGTCTATCCTTTCTGTAGACGTTGTACTCCCCAAATTGCAGTTCCGCATCCCTTATATCTGTGTGACACCACGTCTCTGATATCCCAACAATATCTGCCTTCGATGTTTTGAGCAATACCTCAAATTCATCAAATTTATTTACTAAACTCCTAGCATTGGTGTACACGCAAGTATACCTGCACCTGTTTCTATTCTTAGCTACCCTAACACAACCCATGTGTTTACTTGTACCGCAATGGCTCCCAGCAGTCTCTGAAATACCATGCATCTTGTTTTTCAGGCTTCTGCTCATTCTAATAGAAGCAGTGCAAGAATCTCTTTCACCTCTGCCAGTGGCTACTGTCAATCTATTGGTCTTTGTCTCCTCCCAAGCTAGCAGTTTTCCGACCCACCTAACACTGCCTCGATAGCATCAGCAAAAATTCTTGCACCCTTTCTATTTAAGTGTATCCCATCCCTGTAGAAGCAATCTCTCCTGTTAACAAGTACAGTCCAGGCTGAAAAAAATTCTACCCCTTGAGCCTTGCACAATCCCTCCAGGGCCGAATTGATCGACAAGGCTCTCATCATATACTCCCTCCTATCGTGTCTGGGCAGAATTGCAGACACTTTCAAATTCAACCCTAATTCTCGGCTTTTGTTCAACAGTGACCTGTACTTGTTAAGTAATTCTGCCGGTCTCCTACTCTTAATATTATTAGTGCCAACGTGTACAACTATATCACCTTTTGTGCCCTTAAAAGATGATATTCGCTCTACAACGTCATCAACCTTTGCCCCTGGCAGACATACCCTGGTCCTGTTCCACCTATCTTTTTTACAAAGCATGTTCCCCGTTTCCCTGTCAATAGAGTCACCAACAACTACTAGTTCCTTCGGGACCAGCGCATTCTGCCTTGGGGGTTGTCTCTGTGTCACGCGATGCCCAAGTGCAAGCTCTGGCGTTGATGTGGGCAGCTGAGAGCTTGATGGGCCCCTCAATTTAGTTTCTTCGAGGGCATCCACCCTGTCCTTCAAGCTCTCATATAGGCCCATAAGAACGCCGAGTTGTTGCCTGATATCGATACACTCCTTGCATCGCGCACACACAAAGACATCCCCCTTGGCAGTATCATGTCCCGTACCCGATTGCTCTGCAAACATCAAGCAAACAGTGCATTTTATAAGGCTGTGAGTCAGAGGACAACTGCCCCCCCCCCCCCCCCCCTCAGTTCTGCTCTGAGCCACAGCACTTCCATTAGCTTGAGCCTTTTGCTTTGCTGCTCTGGTCTGAGTCATGATTCTATTAATTTATTAATTAATTATGTTATGTTATTAATTATATTACGTTTGTAATCTAAGTCGTTATATGTATTTATTTAAACGTACAATTTAACTGCTAACGAAGTTCAACTAACGCTATCTAGTACGGTATATAACCTACGGTATATCTAGTACGGTATCACAATGGCGGGAAAGTTAATAACGGTAGCAGTAGTTACGAACACGTGGAAACCCTTACCGATACTTTTACAAGGCCGAGTAATGAATAAATACACCAAATTAATCAAAAAATCACAAAATAATGTTATACTACTAAATTTAAATCAAAAGTTTTAGAAAAACAATAATTTCAAATCAAATAATACATTTCTCTAGTATGGCTATATGTCTGCTCAAAGCCCCTGAGGAAGTAGCAGAGGTATGGCCATGAGGAAGAATATTAATTTTCACTAACGTTTGCTAATTTTCTCCAATTTCTCCAGCTTTCTCTTAAATTTACATTAATTTGTTTTTATATGTATCTAAGATATATATATATTTTTATATAAGGTTATCCATACCAGGGCTAGATTTATATATAACTAGCAGGTTGGTTGGGGTCACTACAAACCTATGCTCCCAAGTAGCACCATAATTTAATAAGTAATAATGTATAAATAAGTTAAGTACGTATACAACCAATGCACTTATAATGTCCAATTGTCACAGGACAATAGCATTAACGTAGGAGTTAATACCCTCATTTACACAATTTAATATTTAAATCTAATTGTCATTAGACATATTGCAATATATGTATATATATACACAGTATTATTTTGTAAAATATATGTATTAGTTTATGGGGAAGAGTATCGTAAAAGACATACCTAGATAAATCTATGGAGAAAGTGTAGGTAAAGTATGTTGCATAGACACAAAGGATAATATACAAATATAGGATAGATGTGCGGAAATTTGCCTTTAGCCAGCAGGTAGTTGGTTGGTGGAACAGACTTCCATCCCTTGTTGTGGAAGTTGATAGCCTAAATAAATTTAAGGCTCAGCTGGACAGGTATTTCGAACAAACGGAGGGGTGAAGTGGAAGTGTCTTTTTTTTTTTTTTTTTTTTTTTTTTGGCTGATACTGCATAAGCTTGCTTTCTTGCATCATATGCCTCTACTAATGCTAACTTATCGCTGTATACCTACCATTTGGGCGACTTCTTCTGGTTCAACTGAAAGGAAAAACGATAAGAGGGTTCTCTGTTTCTGTAAGGATCAACATGCACTACGCAAAATCAATTTTGATGTTAAAAACTAAAGCAAAAATAAAGTATGTGGTATAATCACCACATGTTTTATAATAACACATGCTTCATTTTTGCGTTAGTTTTTAACTATATTATCCTTCATTCTCTATCTGGTCAACGATGATCAATGCATTATATAAATTCGAACTTTCTTAATTTCTATTAATATAATAATATTAAATTACATAATGCAAAAGGAGAAGGTAAATAAATATATATATATATATATATAATGCAACATACATACACACATATGTACCAAAAGGTATGTGCACACATGCATGCAAGTACACACCAATGAAAAGCTGAAGTGATATTTATGAAGATAAAAATGGTAGATAAAAGATAAAATGTAAAAGTAAAAATTAAAAATAAAAGGTAAAGGCAGAAATAAATGATGAGAGCCAATAAGTCAAATAATTGTGGTCATTACCAGCAAGAAACAAAAAAAAAAAAAAAAAAAAAAAATTACATTTAATGATATGCAATAAATTTTATTTTATTAAATCCTAACAGATTTTTTAGTATAATTCACTGAAACAATCTTTATATTGGTTAGCATAGTAATTGAACATAAATAACCTCTTCAATTAAAATGACTTAATAAAATTATAAACCCACACAAAATACAATTTTCAAATGATTTCAGAAAGTAAAGTTTATTAGTTTCAATTAATAAGCAGTGGAAAAAAGGCATGCTCCAACCAAGCAGTCAGAATAGCAAAATCATTACTGTTAGGAAGAGTGGAAAAAAAACGTTATATAATTTGTAAGTATAAAAATAACACAAGTATATTTTTCAGAAGCATAAGCATACATGTTTGCGTGAACTGACATCCATCCTAGGCTGATGGCACACCTGAACCAAATGATCTAGTTGGTATAAAAGTTTTTTGCTGGTGCTATGAACCTAAAGAAACAAAGACAGTCACCCATCACCATATCGCAGGGAAAGGAAATAATATAGGTAGAAGTGAACAAAATCACTTTATATAATACCAATTTAATCGAATGATTTGTAGAATTTCTTAAGATACCAATTTAGATTGACTCAAGTTAGTAGCGTAGCTTAATTTTATGGTACAGTAATACCCCGACTTACGCTACCCCGACTTACGCGAACTCGGAGTTACGCGGTTCTTGATTTTTTCGTTTGGCAACGCTGCCGCCCACTATCTTCAAGGTCGTTTTTCATATGTTATCGATATACGGTGCGACGGCCGAGAATGAGAGCGAAAGATGAACAAAATTCAACTTTGCTGCTTTTATGTTTTTTATATCAGTGAAGGGGAAACACATTTCACCATAATAACGTAAAAACCAACACAATTCCAGCTATCGGTATAATCGCAAATGCAATTAGATCGAGTTTACTACCAGTTTATAACAGATTTCACTAGCAGAAACGCAACTGGATTTTTATTGTTTTATGGTAGTAACCCCTAGAAATGTGAGGTGTTAATAGGGTATCTCTGCCTTTATGGTGTTGTTTATTCAGTTGCTACATGCGCGCAGCTTTGTTTATGCGTATCAAGCGTGCCTCCTCGTTTTGTAATTGTGCTTTATTCCCTAAAAATGAGTAAAATACTTAATTAAAAGGTGTGAAAAGGAAGCGTCCTGGTGAAGACACTGCAGATTCAGAGAGAAAAAGAAAAGCAATTATCGATAAACAGAGGCGGACTGGATCAAAAATTCTTACCCGGGAAAATTTATAGTGGCCTCATACTATGGTTTATGGCCAAAATCACACTGGCCCACCGAGGTTTCCCCGGTAAGGCTTATGGCCAGTCCGCCTCTGTCGATAGAGAAAAAATATGAAATTGTGAAACGCTTTGAGCGAAATGAAAGACCATGTGATATTGCACGTGCTACAGGCCTAAATGAAGCAACGGCGAAAAGCACATGACAATTGCAAACTTGAGAGGTTGAAAATTGAAAAGGGCTCAATTGTAAAGGGCTTAAAAATTTTAGAAAACATAGACTCCAACGAAGAACGCGTTATAGCTACAAAGCAAGGAATAAAAAAATTATTAGCTTGCTATGAAGAAATTCTGCGTGAAAAAAAGAACGCGCTGTGTCGTCAGACGAATTTGTTAGATCCATCGACATCGAAATAACTTTTTAGCGTAAATCATTTGTTTTTTTAATACATATTTTGTATTAATATGTATAAAGAACTGCAATTTTATTAATATTTTTCTTCTAAACTAGTGTTTTTGTTAGTCCTTGGTCCCAATTAAGCAAAATTTATATGTATTTATATGCAAAGTTGTACCCGACTTACGCGTATTCGACTTACGCGATTTTCGTCGGACCCACCTATCGCGTAACTTCGGGGTATTACTGTACTCACCTTTTTTTTTTTTTTTTTTTTTTTTTAATAATCTGCAGTTGATGCTTAGGATAGGATGGATACTAATTTGAGTTCAAAAATTGGGATTAGTATGGATAAATTTAATTTTGAATTTAAAGAGTTAAAATATGCCCAAGGAAATAGAAGTGGACATCTTCGTCCTTGGTTGTCATAGAATTTAAGGTTGAAAGTGATTGAAACTATATCTGTAAACCGAGGAGGCCAATAGCCGTAACGAATTGGCTTTCGTTGTCGTCTTCAGTTGGCGATAGTGAGAAGAAAGTGAAACGTGCGTATTTAAAGGACTATGTTCCCATGATGCTCTTTGATACATGTGGGAATCTCAGGTGCGTGAGATTCCAAACTGGAGAGAGAGAGAGGTTATAAAGTAATTTGGCATTTATTACGTTAAAATTAGAATGAGGGCGAAACCATTCTATGATGAGGGCTTCGTACTGAAAAATTTTAAAACTAGATTTCATAATAATGGGGATGGCTGAATCAACTAAAGGGATGTGATTGTGGGATTGTACATGTAATGTGAGTTCTGTGTTTGATTGTCCTGTTCTAAAGCTATTGTATTGATAATACACTCGTGTATTTGATGTTTTTGTGGAGCCGTATTTAGAGGTGTGGTGCTATCAATGTAGCATACATTGCAGTTTTGTTGGCATTTGATTAAATAAACAATATTATTCATGTCACAGATTGATATTTATGTGTATCTTTATATGAATTAAACACTGATCCCAGTTTATTATTAAATTTATCTAGAATTTAAGAATCTAGAATCAAAGAGCATCATGGGAACACAGAGTCCTTTAAATATGCATGTTTCACTTTCTTCTCACTATTGCCAAATGAAGACGTTAACAATGAAAGCCAATTCGTTACAGCCTCCTCGGTTTACAGATATAGTTTCAATAACTTTCAACCTTAAATTCTATGACAACCAAGGACGAAGATGTGCACTTCTATTTCCTTGGACATATTTTAACTCTATTTCAAAATTAAATTTATCTATACTAATCCCAATTTTTAAACTCAAATTAGTATCTATCCTATCCTAAGCATCAACTGCAGATTATATATATAAAAAAAAAAGGTGAGTACCGTAAAATTAAGCTATGCTATTAACTTGAGTAAATCCCAATTTAAATAAGAGTAATCCATTAATTTAAGAAAGTACAAGCATATTTAATAACCTAAAAGTGAATGACTTTTCTAGGTATAATCAATACAAATTACAAAATGAGAGAGAGAAATCACAATGTACATAACATATGAGAAAAACTATTTAATTAGCACTGATGTTTTAAAAATAATTATACAATGCGTTCAGAATTACTGCATGATTCATAATTTAATACAGATTAACTAAATTTTAGTCTTTTCTTAACTTCACTACTGGGCTCTCTTTCCTTGGTTAGTGGTTCTGTGTTGGATTTTTCTCTGCATTAAGTCACAAAGTAGTCTTTTCGAAAAAAAATTCCACACTTTATTTAACACAAAGTAATTTTTTAAGACATTCTCTGCAGTATAATTAATATGCTCTACTCCTTTAACTTTAAGGTGGGAAAATGCAAACCAGTAGATTCACTGCTGTCAATGAATTCTCAACATCCATTTCTGCTTCATCAAAATAAATTGATTCAATTCATAATCAGAACCAAATGGGGAGGGGGGGATGTAATGCATCGATTGGGGGATGGGTGATGTGTTGGCTTACTTGGCAGCATAGTCAATGCCTTCTATATTTGTTCTGTAATACCTTTTTCTATTAATGCTTTCAATTATTTTTGTGCTTCATATCAATTTGGTATAGGTTTCAAAAGATTTACCATACAGGTAGAATCTTGTTTTCTTTGCATTGTCTGGCTAGGATTTTATTAAACAGCGTGCCAGTTCCCTAACACTGAATACTGTATGACAGAGAGAGATATGTTCTGCAGTACTCTGACCAAATAGACAGTACAGTAAAATTAAATCTTATTTATAAAAAAAGTAAAATCCTGCATACAATATATGCTGATAAAGCATGCACAAATTATAAAAAACTCATCAACCAGTACCTTTTGAGGGCAGCATGCTATCTTTGTCAACTGAAATATCTCAAAACAGGTCAGCTCTTTATATCAAGGCTGTACCTGTTACAAATACAAAGGGTGCTATGTGATTCCTGCATAGAAGATGCAAGATATTATTTCTTATTTTTCATAAAATAAGAAAATGATGTCACGGCAACAAGAACCATATTTATATTAAAATATTTATAGGAAATACATTATAAAAAAAAATCAGCACTACTCTTATAAAAGCCTAAAATGAAATGGTATAATGTGATTAAACTTCCTAATCACATCAATTTATCATTATACTTAAGTTTTTTGTTTTAATTTTAAAATAACACTTCTCTACTACACATCTTATCACAGAAAAATTATCACTGACTATGCTTTATTTCATAAATTGTTGAAATACGAAGATCATAATCCTTCATTATGATTTTCAGCTTTTTTTGTCTTCCACTAGTTTATTATTTTAAGGCATCTATTATCTAACTTTCTGATATTTTTGACTATCATAATAGATGGATGGGTTATTATGTGATGATATAAATACAATGGCAGCTATTGATGAAGGGCAAAGAGTATTTTATTTCTGGTGGTCACTAGTGATGTATTGTAAACTGTAAATATAGTATTTTCCAACTTTCTAAAAAAAAAAATTTAAAGTTAATTGTTTAATATAAATTGCTGGGCAATTAAACATCTGTTTTTATTTAACACATTTTTGTAATGCCTCTTATTTAATTTACAGTATTTTTGCTACTGGGTAGGCTGATATATTTATTTTTATTTTTTTAATACATTATTTGTCAAATGTGTCAGTCATATACTTTCCAGATAGATGGATGTCAGATAGCTGAGCCTTTAATGCATTTATATTTTATTTTGGCAACATATTTTATATCTACATTTTAGCTTCATCAGAATCTACATCACACAGTTGAACACAAATTTGGCAATCCATTACATGACACCACACATTTTCCTGCTGTGGTTAGGAAAATGTATAAACCTTGCAAAGCACCGAAAAAAACCTCAGCAAATTTAATTCCTCAGCAAATTTAATTCTAATATCGGCCATAAAAAAAAGCCATAAAGTTATTACTGTGCTCCAATGACATTGAGAAACTCATTAAGATAGACTTGTCTAATTGCTTTTTCGTGAACAAGATTGGCATCTCACCTGTTTCTCACTGATAATAAACAACAAATTATTCCATTTTTGAGTTTCACATTTCTTACATGAAGCATTACACTGCGGTAACAATTGATTAAACGTGTCCTGTTAAGTTAATCTTTTTAGAAATTTTATATTGTTGTTTGTAAACAACATCAACATTCATCCATTTGTAATTTTCATATTCTGCCTAAAAGAAAATGAAGTGCTCAAAGGACTGCAGCCTTTGAGCACAGGTATATATAATTTTATTTATATATAAGTTTCAAGTGAGCGGTTAGCTAATGCCAGGAAAGAGAGCCTAAACAACTTCAAGGGTTGTATTAGGGTTGTTAAATATACAAGAACAGTAAGTATTAATTGTTTATAGAGTGATGTTAGAAGTGTTGTCGATAAAATGAGAGAATTCAAACTGCTGGTTAAAACAAGTAATGCAGACATAATAGGGCTTACGGAAACGTGGTGCCACCTGGAAATAGGGGATGATGAGTTTCAGTATGGCTTGTATAATGTATTTAGGAAGGATAAGGTAGATAGAAGGGGTGGTAGGAAGATCATTGCACTCAGAAGCAGCCTGAGTGCAATGATCGATTTCCCGGATTCAAACGTTTCATGTGCTAGTATAGAATCCGTATGCTGTGAGATAGTTGGAAACAAATGTATAATGCGAGTAGTAGTAATCTACAGACCAGGTGATTGTAAAGATGAAAGCCTCTACATGCAAATGGAATGGGTAAGTAAGCGTCAATGTCTTATTATGGTTGATTTAAATTTGCCTCTAATTGAGTGGAGTAAATGGGAAGGAAACTTGACATGGGGAACAAAATTTTTAAATCAACTAGATGACTGTTATTTGTAACGACATGTCAGGGAAAGTACTAGAGAAAAGAATATCCTAGACCTCGTCATCACCCATGAATCAGATGACATAACAGGGCTAACAGTAGAGGAACCAGTAGCAGGAAGTGATCACGGAGTTCTGTGGTGGATGATGCAGAGAGAGAGGTAGCAGTAGTAAAAGGCAAAAGAATGGGTTATAATTTCAGAAAACATTCGAGCCTACAGGCCAGCAAGACTCCTGGAGTTGATGGAATATACCCTATAATCTTAAGGGAGGCAGCAAGTAAGTGCACTGTACCATTGAGGCTAATTATGTGGGCATCACTAGACTCTGGGGAGATTCCGTTGGATTGGAAAAGTGCCAATGTATCTCCCATACATAAGGGTGGCTCTAAGAGTGAAGTGGGAAATTATCGACCAGTCAGTCTGACTTCAGTGGTAGGGAAAATCATGGAGGCAATGATCAAGGGTGGAATTCAGGATCATTTGGATCGAATTGAAATTCTCAAGGATACTCAGCATGGTTTTGTAAAGGGAAAAATCATGTTTAACAAATCTGGTTTGCTATTTTCAAAAGGTCATTCATGGGCTGGATTTAGGGAATAATTTCGACATTGTTCATTTAGATTTCAGCAAAGCTTTTGACTCAGTCCCACATGAGCGGTTGCTTTATAAGCTGGAACAGGTTGGAATCACTGGGAAAATCCTTAGATGGATAGCAGGATGGCTTCAGGGCAGGAGGCAGAGGGTTGTGATAAATGGCTATTCCTCAGATTGGGTTGATGTAAGAAGTGGGGTTCCCCAAGGATCAGTATTAGGACCAATGTTGTTTTTAATTTTCACAAACGACATTGATGAAGGGATAGAGGGTGTGATGTGTAAATTTGCAGATGACGTTAAAATTGGTAGAGTAGTTAATGATCAAAAATCAGTAAAATGAATGAGGACGAAATTTTCAAGATTAAAAATGATGCTAGAACTAGGGAACATAAATTCAAGTTACGGGGGAGATGTGTCGATTGGACTGCAGGAAGTTTTATTTTAGCCAGCGAGTTATAAATTACTGGAATAAGTTGCCTACATGGGTGGTTGAGGCTGAGAGTTTGGGGAAATTCAAATATCACCTGGATAGTACCATCGGGTGAGGGAAACGTATAGGATGATAGGTTTAATTTCCTTCTCTTTTATTAATTATTAGGGGGGTTTTTTTTTTTTTTTTTTTTTTGGCTGGTGCAGCATAAGCCATAGGCTTTCTTGCACCGTGCAGCCATTACTAATATACTAATACTAATATAACAGAAATAATTTTATTTTTATTTTACTGAACCAAATGTATTATATATTTAATCTACTGTGCAATATTTACTTTTCCATGTATTGAACATTACCTTCTTCTTCTTATTTACTTTTCCAAGTATTCTACATTACCACCACCTCCTCCTCCTTCTTGAAAAAAAGCTACATACATACAATAAGTTGCAGTAAAGAAATTAAAATTTTTTTTGAGAATTTTTATGAATATATGGCCACCAAAAATCTAGAAAATTTCAAGATCTAGAAAGGATCAAGATCCTGAGATTTTTTGGAGGTTCTACTATACATGGTATTTTATCTCATCATCATCATCATCATCCTTTCAGGTAAATAAAGTTTTAATTTACCACTGTTTGTTTGTTTGTTTAGCTAGCATACTAAACAACATCTCTCATGTTTACTATTGCTGGCTTCTAAAGGATCTTCTATCAAATACCGTTTTCAGCAGGCAATGGCTTCCGGTAACTTTTTTAAGTACTGTCTCATAACGATATTATCTTTCCTTTATCCAAATACTCTAGATTAAAATATTCTCCAACACTCTAGATTAAAATATTATCACTCCATATAGAGGGTGAAAATAAAATAGTTTTTGTTGATTTTAGCTTCACTAGTACTGATCTGTCAATTTATCTTACCACACACACACACACACACTATTACATTCCACATATTTGCAAAAATGTGGAAGCAATGTCATTATTCATTTGACCAGCAATGAACTGTTTTCCCCAAATCATTAGATTCAAAATGAGCTCCAATAAAGCATTCTTGAAATGTGCAAATATAATTAATGGGTAGTGAGGTCTCAGTTATATACGGGACAAGGGAAAATGGAACTGCCACATTGCAGCAAGGTGACTTCCATTTTAGCATTTGGTCATACCCATCGTATACCCAATGCTAAGCTTCTTTAGAGTGTTAATATATGAGGTGCTACCCAAAGGTTCCCGAAATTTGAATGTTGCGGGGTAACTACATCTAGTATGGACTTGTGGCACTAGGTAACACTGCATGCATCATTTGTGAATCAGTGTGCCACATGGTGTAGGGCTGGATGGAGTCACTGAATGTTGTTCAGTGTGCAGTTCTACTATGTGCAGTTCTTTGGCAGTGTGTTTCGCATAGTTTGCGATTGTTACAATTGCTGATGTGAGAGAGAGAAACGAGCTTGCATCAAGTATTGTTTCCTTCTTAATGATACAGCAGCAGAAACCCATAAGAAGTTGAAACAAGCTTTTGGTGACGATGCTTTAGGTCAGACACAGACCTACTACTGGTTTAACCATTTTGAAAACGGTTGGATGTCAGGTGATGACGATGATCGCTCTGGGCATCCATCATCAAACAACACCCCTGAAAATGTTGCAAAAGTTCTGGCAGCAATCCATGAAGGCCACATGCGGACCTTCCACGACATTTGTGGCATTGTAGGACTATTGTACGGCATGTGTCAGAAGATTTTGTTGGACGAGTTGAACATGAGACGGATTGTGGCCAAGTTCGTGCCGTGGTTATTGAGTGAAGACCAAAAGCAGCATCGCATGGAAGTTAGCAGATATCTTCAAGAGCAGGCCAGGAGTGATCAAAACGTCCTTTCTACAGTCGTCACTGGTTACGAGAGTTGGATATATAGGTATGACCCAGAAACCAAGCAACAATCATTCCAGTGGAAGAGCCCATCTCCACCCCGACCGAAGAAAGCCCGACAAGTGAGGAGCAATTTGAAGTTCACGCTGATCTGTTTTTTGGACATTAATGGGATTATCCATAAAGTATTCATGCCTCTTGGACAGACCATCAGTGCAAAGTTTTTCTGTGACATCCTGAAATGGTTAAGGGAAGCCGTCAGGAGGAAACCTCCAGAGAAGTGGTACACAAAGAACTGGGTCCTTCATCATGACAATGCGTCAGCCAACACATCTCTCACTGTGGCGGTTTTTGGTATCCAACAACATGACAATCGCTCTCCCCCTTATTCACCAGACTTAACCCCCTACGACTTCTTCCTCTTCACAAGAATGAAAATCAAGCTGAGGGGTCAAAGATTTGACAGCGCAGAGGATATCCAAACTGAATTGCAGGCTGTGCTGAACACTATGACGAAGGACTTTCAGGACGCATTCAAATCATGGGAGAAGCACTGGGATCTGTGTTTATACTCTGAAGGGGACTACTTCGAAGGTGACGGCAACAAATAAGACCCAGGGTGAGTCTAATTTATTTTATAAATACACTTCGAAAACTTTTGGGTTGCACTTCGTATCATTCTAAGTTTATTGTTGACTCTTTTAGCAGAAAGAGTCACAAGAATCAGTTCACAAATTTCCAAAAACCTTGGCTGTTGATGCCTGTGTTTAGGACTTTTTCAGTAAGAAAAATATCTCCTTAGACTGTCACTTGAGCTCAAGATTCATAGCACTAAATGTACAATTTCAATTGGCTATTTTGATGAAAGGAAGATGTCCCCAGCTGGTAACATTGCTGAAGAATTTATAAACAGATTCATTTCCTCTCAGTTAGTATTCAGATTCATTTCCTCTTAGTCAGTTAGTGCTAGATGAGTATCACATAGATGATACTCATCTAGCATAAACCTTATCAGAATAAATTTACTGATAACTGCCTCGTGATAGTTAATACTAACAAATAACTCTCAACTCAGTTTTTTTTTTAATCAGTCAATTATCCCAAATAAGTTTATTAATCTGCTTGTTGCAATAAATATAACAATGTCAATATTTCTGAACCTGTTTCTGTTTGCCTACTTTCGCATTAACAATGTTCTCTTTATATGAAACATTGGCTCAATGAATGAAAAATTTATATTTACTGTGATCTTTGTTCATTAATATTAACATTATATTAATAATAAATGATAATAATCATAAATTACATATTTTATCATAAACCACAGAGATAAAATGAAATATTAAAAACAAATTAAGAATCTGTTTTTAATAAGTTGATTTACTATATAGGAAAATTGATTGAAATCCTACTCACTTCTGTATATGCTTGGCACATTGTTTCATATAAAGTCTGATGCTGGTGAATCACATCTTCTAAGTCTGGTACCTCCCTTGGGATGCTTGATACTTCACATGTCTGGCTCCATGATGGCACATTATTTATATACTAAAAAAAGTTTAATTAACTTTAAAAAGCAAATTCCTTAAAATTAAAAATGGAATAAGTACATATATAAAAGTATGTAAAGATGGTAAGTATATATGAAAAGATAAATCCACTTTACCTGCAAGGTAAAGTGGATTTATAATTTAACAAGTACAATTTCAAAGAATCCACAAGTTACCCAGAATTATACTAGATAAGTTTCAATTTCAGAAGAATAAGCTTCAAGACTATAGCTCACAAAAAATTAGCAATAACCAGGTATTAATCTTATATTTGCCTGCTTCCAAAGGGTTGAGAAGATTCTCTTTTGTACATAATATTATACAGTTGCAATAGGTGGTGCAGATATTACTCAAATAAAATAACACTTCACTACATTAACAAAAGTTCAAATAAAACCTCCCATTCCTCTGGGATCCCCCTTCAATGGATAAACACCAAAAAAAAAAAAAAAAACTAAGTAATTACACATAAAGGATAAAAAAAAATAATAATAATTAAATGATATAAAACAAAACATTCATGCAGAAACTGGCTGATACAGGTCTCTATGACAGCCAAATCTCTCCAAGTGAACTCTGTACCAGCTAGTGTCCAGGAAAATTTTTTACTTTATTTAATTTCTTTAAAAAAAAAAGTGAACTCTACTCTGTGTGTGTGCGGGCATTTGAAAAGTACAGTGGATTCCGGTTATTTGGGACACCAATTAATTGCGGCAGCCATTTATTTATCGAGAAAACTGCCAGGGTTTTCTTCGCTTAATTGGGGCAGAGGATCGCAGCACTTGAGATTACCCTATGATTGTCTCCGACCTTACCACGTGATCTGGATTTCTGGAGATCACAACCATAAAACGATTAGCAGATTCCAGTTTATTGGGCTTTTTTGTTAGTGCAATCTATTATAAAAGGATAATCAACTTGATCTTACTGAATTTGAGATAATACCGACACCTGGAATTCGGTGGGTTTTTATGTTATTAAGGTGAAATGTGTTTCCCCTTCAGTGAAATCATATACAAAACATAAATTTTCAGAATCTTCTCTTCATTCCTATTTTTTAAGCATCTTAACTTGTTACGTCTTATCTCATTTGCACATATCGTGTTAGTTGCAATTTGTGCATGCCGTGTTTTTTACTGATTGCTTATCTTTTTTACTGTTTTAACCCCCCCCCCTCCCAAACTGTACATATTACATACATATATGTACATATTACAGTACATATTAATTAAGCTATACACGTAAGAGTAAATTTATTTTTATTTTGCTGAACTGTGGAAAATATTCTTCCAATTTTCACATATCATTTAATTTTTTAATTGGTAAGGTAATCATGTGTAAATTTGTGTAAAATATCTTTTACACAAATTTGTGGATAACATTCCTCCTATTTTCGCTTATAGAATCGCTGCTTAATAGAATTAAAATTCAATTCACAAACGCGATCACAATGACCGGTGCTTACTGCATATTGTATAGTGAACGGTACTTTACTGTGGTGAGTTCATCTCAATGTGATTTGATCGTACAGAGAATCAATCATTACAATTACTGTATTTTTAACTATTTATGTGAAACTTCGCATAATTGGGGCAGCCGATTAATAGGGCCAAAATGCACTAGTCCCGATGTGTCCCAAATAACCAGAATTCACTGTATTAACAAAAATATTATTTTTAACAAAAAAGGAAGAAACACAAATTCACAAACGCGATCACAATGACCGGTGCTTACTGCATATTGTATAGTGAACGGTACTTTACTGTGGTGAGTTCATCTTAATATGATTTGATTGTACAGAGAATCAATCATTACAATTACTGTATTTTTAACTATTTATGTGAAACTTCGCATAATTGGGGCAGCCGACCGATTAATAGGGCCAAAATGCACTAGTCCCGATGTGTCCCAAATAACCAGAATTCACTGTATTAACAAAAATATTATTTTTAACAAAAAAGGAAGAAACACAAATAAACCATATGAATTACTTTTACATAAAATTTATTCTGCAAAATATATTTGGTTACATAAGTTCCAATTGAGTGCATTCATGTATATCCTTATTTCAACACAATAACTCTATTTAATCAATTAGCATATTTTTAGATCCCTTGTGAACTTGTGTCATCATGTGTGACTGAATGAAGAACAACTGCTGTATGAATCAAACTAAGAACTCAGATTCATGCAATAGTCATACCCCATTTATTTATGTCTGATAACAAGATTCCACAGAAATCTAGAAATATGAGGGTGGTTAATAAGTTTGTTGCCCGAGTATGAAAAGCTAGTGTGTTGCAAAATTTTTGTACTTAAATGTATAACACTTCAAAATAGTAACACCACCAGGTTACATGCAGTTTCAATAACATCTTTTTTAATTACAGGTCCTGAAATCAACAAAGTTGTGTGAATGTGGAAAGATGGTCAAAGTCACTGTGATCTAATACACAAGGAAAAGGAATTAATGCCTTTGGCATTAATTCCTTTTCCTCATATATTAGATCATAAGATTTTCCTCATATATTAGATTATAAGTTCATGGGGATATCATTACAAAATTGGGGAAGGAGGCCCCACCCATACTGTGGAATGTCCATCACTCCAGAAGTTGTTAACAGTGTTCAGGATCTGGTGATGAGTGATCAATGAATAACAGTTCAGTACATTTCCATCATCGTGAGCATCTCATCTGAATAATGTGCACCATATAATATGATGAGTTCCAATCTTTTTTTGACTGTAGCTCAAAATTGCACAAGAGTTGTCAAGTGGATATTTGCTTTGTTTTCAAACAGATGCAGCAAATTTCCTTGCAAGATTTGTGACCAAGGATGACATGGCAGTCCATCACTTTCAGCAAGAGACAAGGAACAGTCCAAACAATGGAAACATGGCTCTTCTTCCCCCTCTATTAAGATAGCCAAGTCAATTCCTTCTGCTGGCAAGGTGGTAGTGCCATTTTTTTGTGATGCTGATAGTGTTGCTAGTGGATTACCTTCCAAAAGGCCAGCCAATCACAGGGACATATTATGCACAACTTGTGAGGCATTTGCATGAAAATATCAAAGACAAATGCTGAGGAAAACTCGGCAAAGGAGTTTTGTTCCACCAGGACAGCATGCCAGCTCACAAGTCTGTCACTGCCATGGCTTTGAAATCTTGAATCATCCCTGATTTTCACAAGATTTAGCATCATCAGACTTTCATCTATTTTGTAATTTGTAAAAATACCTGGCTGGCATCCGTTTTCTGAAAGTGATGTTATTGCTGCAATAGATGCATTCCTGAAGGGAAAAAAACCCTTTTTTTCACTACTTTTTTTTTTTTTTTTTTGGTAGATGTTGGCGCATAGGCTTCTGTGGCCATAGTGTACCTCCCAAGGTTATTGCAGTACTTTGATCCAAGCCCGAGGCGGGAATCGAACCCGCGACCTTTGGGTTGCCAGGCAGGCACTTTACCGACCCAGCTAGCCCGGTCGGCTTTTCACTACTGGAATCAATGCATTGCAGCATTGGTGACAAAAGTGTATTGCCTCCAAAGGTGACTATGTAGGAAACTGGCAGAATTACTTAACAAGTGCAGGTCACTGTTGAAAAAAAGCCGTGAATTAGGGTTGAATTTGAAAGTGTCTGCAATTCTGCCCAGACACGATAGGAGGGAGTATATGATGAGAGCCTTGTCGATCAATTTGGCCCTGGAGGGATTGTGCAAGGCTCAAGGAGTAGAATTTTTTTCAGCCTGGACTGTACTTGTTAACAGGAGAGATTGCTTCTACAGGGATGGGATACACTTATATAGAAAGGGTGCAAGAATTTTTGCTGATGCTGTCGAGGCAGAGTTAGGTGGGTCGGAAAACTGCTAGTCGGTGGGGATACAAGGACTAATAGATTAACAGTAGCCACTGGCAGAGGTGAAAGTGATTCTTGCACTGCTTCTATTGGAATGAGCAGAAGCCTGAAAAACAAGATGCAGGATATTTCAGAGACTGCTGGGAGTCATTGCAGTACAAGTGAACACATGGGTTGTGTTAGGGTAGCTAAGAATAGAAACAGGTGCATGTATACCTGCGTGTACACCAATGCTAGGAGTCTGGTAAATAAATTTGATGAATTTGAGGTATTGCTCAAAGCATCAAAGGCAGATATTGTTGGGATATCAGAGACGTGGTGTCACACAGATATAAGGAATGTAGAAATGGAATTTGGGGAGTACAACGTCTACAGAAAGGACAGACATGATAGGAAGGGAGGAGGGGTTATGCTATTAGTTAAGAAACACATAATATCCAAGGAAGTGAAGCCAGTCGACTTCGCTGGACAGTGCAGTCTCAAGTCAGTTTGGTGTGACATAAGCATTGGGAGATCAAAACTGAGAGTAGGAGTGTGCTATAGGCCTCATGACTCTGATGAGTATAATAAGAAACTGTATAGGAAAATAGAGTGGGCCAGTACATCAGAGAGTCTTATAATGGGGGATTTTCATTTCCCAGATATTGACTGGAATATGTGGGTTGGTCATTCACACACTAGCAAGGCTTTTGTGGATTTATTGGATGATTGTTTTCTACATCAGCATGTTCGGGAGGCAACCAGAGGGAGTAATACTCTTGATTTGATTATCAGTAGTGATTCTTCATGCATTAAGAATCTGCAGGTGGCAGATTCTTAACACATTCGCTGCCGATCACGCACCAGCGCGTGATGCCGCAGCAGTATTGAAGAGCCGATCACGCGCTGGCGCGGGATGTGGCATCATTACCCAGTAGCCAATCACGCGCGGGCGCGGGATTCACTAGACTTTTGTATGAAGTTGTCAACTTCAGTTGGCATTGTGTTTCTGCTGTTTATATTTGTTTTGGCGTCAAGTAAAGGGTTTAAACTATATGTAGTTGTATGTGGTGTTGAATATTTTGTTACGTGACGTGAGTAAAAGCCTTGTAATATGAGTTGTGCAGATGACAGTTTAGCAGGCCAGTCGGGCCTGAAAAGAAGAAAAGTGCACTATAAAAAATCCCTTACAGATGAAGAAATTGCAGAAATATTGGAGGATTTATCTGACGTATATTCCAGTGACGTCAGTTACGACGATGATGAAGATTTTATCCCTCCAAAGGACGCTTCGGATTCGGAAAGTGTAGATGAAGAAGGTATTGTGGAAGAGGCTACACTTTCACTGCAGGATCCCTGTAAGTTGGAAAACGTCATGTGGGAAAATGACGTAACATCGATGAAACAGTTTCGTTTCACAAAATCCGAGTCTTTGCTGCAACCCGTGCCAGGTGAGAATCCAATAGATTACTTTCGTCATTTATTAACCGACAATATCTTGGATGAAATAATTACACAAACAAATGTTTATGCTCATGAAATACTTCTTCCCAGAGAAAATAAAGAACATTCTCGAATAAATGCATGGAAGGACACCACTAGAGATGAAATGCTGGTATTTTTAGGATTAATTTTACATATGGGAACCATTCGACTGAACCGCATAAAAGATTATTGGAAAACAGATAAGCTGTTCGGATTACATGTATTCGCAGACAACATGAGCAGGAATCGTTTTTTATTATTACTGCGGGCCTTGCATTTTGCAAAAAATCCAGAAAAGAAAGAGGTATGTCCACGGGATCGCCTATATAAAATTTGGAAAATGGTGAATCTGTTCAATGAACGAATGTCGGAAATATATTATCCAGGACGTAAGATTAGCTTAGATGAGTCTATGATATTGTGGCGTGGAAGGCTTGTTTTTCGACAGTACATTCAAAACAAACGCCATAAGTACGGCATCAAGTTGTATATGATCACAACGCCTACTGGCATGGTTATCAAATTTCAAGTGTATACCGGTATGTTGGATGATTCTGGTGGAAAAGGACATGCACAAAAAGTCGTCATGAACTTACTTGATGGGATGTTAGATGTCAGGCATAGCATATTTATGGACAATTATTATAATAGCTATGAACTCGCTAAGTGTCTCGCTGACAGACAAACACATTGTACTGGGACAATCAGAAGTAATAGGAAAACATTTCCGAAAGAGGTTCGAGAAAAAAAACTGAAGAAAGGAGAAACTTTATCAAGGTGTGCCCGTGGTGTAATGATTGCTAAGTGGAAGGATAGAAGAGATGTCAGTTACATATCTACAGAATACCAAAATGATATGGTGGAAATGCAGAACAAACGAGGCGAACTGAAATCAAAACCATTGCCTATAATTGAGTATAATAGGTTTATGTCAGGCATTGACAAGCAAGATCAAATGCTTGCCTATTATCCTTGCGAAAGGAAAACCATTAGGTGGCCTACAAAAATATTTATGCATATTTTGCAACTAATAATGATAAATGCACACCATATCTATAATAAATATTCACATAACAAGGTGCAACTTTATGACTTCCGTTTATCAGTGATCAGATCTTTATTAAAACAGCCATCTGATCTCCCTCATACTGTGCATCATGTACCTGAACTGGAACATGTGCTCAAACCACGGGAAGAAAGAAAAGGTGGAAAGATATTGAGGAAGCAATGCAAACGTTGCTATTCCGAAGGGAAACATAAGGATACAATCTATATCTGCAGTGTTTGTGAAGGATCACCCGGCTATTGCTTAGATTGTGCGAAAATTATACATAAGTAACATTCTGACACACAGTATTTATAATCTGTATTGGTTCGGTATGAAATAAAACGTATTTCTTAATGTTACCATGTTTTTTGTTTTATTATTTACAAACTATATTATTATGTTTTTATGTCACGCGCCAGCGCGTGATGCAGCATTTAAAGCCAAATTTGACCTCCAGTGCCTATCACGCGATGGCGCGTGAATCTCAAAATCTTTTGGAAACTGCTTATACGACACTTAAATATTGATATGGTATACCGAACAATCCCTTATTACCAATTTTCAAGCTTTTTGGTTATGGAAACACAGTCGGCTTCTGGCGACAGTCTCCACCTTCTGTGCCGCGCTATTCACGATAGCATGCTGACTGATGACCGGCAGCAAACGTGTTAATGCATTAGGTGGCAGTGATCACAGTGTGCTGAATTGGGATTTATTCAAAGAGGTAACTACCATCAGGGGTAAAGGGAAGAGTTATTGCTTGTGTAAAGGTGACTACGATGGTCTGAGACAGTATTTAAATTCTATACATTGGGGCCAACAGCAAATTCAAGATGGAAAGCATTCAAAGGACTTATCTTGGAAGCTACTAGGCTTTACATACCAACTAAGAAATACTGTTCAAAGTTTAGGCCTAAATGGATGTCAGACGAACTAATGAGACATATGACAGAGAAGAAAAATGCATGGGATACATATAAATTAACATGTGACACAGAAACCTACGATAGATACAAGTTGATCTGTAACCAAGTTACAAAGGAGGTTAGGCAGGCAAAGGCAGATTACAAGAAATCATTGGCAAGGGATGCAAACAAAAACAGCAAAGAGTTCTTTACTTATGTAAACTCTAGAAGGAAGGGAATGAATCAGATTGGTCCACTTGATATCGAAGGGTCAACTGTTGATGAACCTGCTCAGGTAGCTAACAAACTAAATGAATACTTTGCATCGACATTTGCACATGAGGAGTTATTCAGCGAGGGGAATGCCAGAGGTGTATTCCACTCTGGCAGTAAGCTAGAGAATCTTGTAATAATTGAGAGTAAAGAGGAAGAGAAACTGTTGAAGATAAACTCAAGAAAGGCACCTAGGGTGGATGGGATCTATCCAGTTATATTATAGGAGGTAGCAAAGGAAGTAAGCAAACCTTTAGCCATAATTATGAGAGCTTCCTTGGACTCAGGGAAGGTACACACAGACTGGAGATGTGCAAATGTGATCCCAATTCACAAAGGAGGATCAAAGGCCGACATAAGTAATAATAGATCTGTGAGTTTAACTTCTATTCCAGGAAAATTAATGGAGGCACTGGTTAAAGAAGAACTGCAGGATCATCTAGACTTCAGTTATAGCTCGGACACAGTATGGTTTTGTTAAGGGGAAGTCTTGCCTGACCAATTTGATTGGATACTATGATGCAGTCACAAAAGAGCTGGATGCAGGGAATAACTTTGATATTATATACTTGGATCTTAGAAAGGCTTTTGATACTGTTGCACACGGAAGACTACTGCACAAACTGAAGCAGTGTGGCATTCGAGGAAATTGCTGCTATGGATAAAGGGGTGGTTGAGGGGGAGAAGACAGAGAGTGGTAATCAATGGACACTGCTCATCGTGGACTAATGTTATTAGTGGAGTCCCTCAGGGTTCAGTGTTGGGTCCATTATTGTTTTCTGTATTTATAAATGATACTGATGATGGTATATCGGGCTTAATGTCCAAGTTTGCAGACGATACAAAGGTTGGCAGGGTTGTCAAGGACATTACTGACACTATGCTGCTGCAACAGGATCTGGAAAGGTTGAGCAGATGGGCTGAGAGGTGGCAAATTAAGTTTAACATTGACAAATGTAAAGTACTACATATGGAAAACAGCAACCCCAGAGCAACATATCAACTCTGTGGTACTACACTGACAGTGGTAGAGAATGAAAAGGACCTGGGGGTAATTGTGCAGGCAGATATGAAGTTCTCTGAGCAGTGCAGATGGGCTGCAAGAGTAGCCCATGGTGTCTTGTCAATGATATACAGGAATTTTTCTAGCAGGGATAAGGAGGTGATTAATCCCTTGTATAAGGCAATGGTCAGGCCACACACCTTGAGTACTGTATACAGGTCTGCAGGTCTCATTTCAAGAAGGATGTAGAGCTGCTGGAACGAGTACAGAGAAGGGCAACAAGATTAGTGAATGGAAAAAAGGGTTGCTCTTACAAAGAAAGGCTTAAGTTTTGCAAATTACATTGTCTGGAGACTAGGCACCAGCGAGGTAATCTGATAGAGATGTATAAAGCCTTGAATGGTTTGAGCATGTTCAATGCTGATGGGATTCTTCCTCTTGCTCAGAATAATCACCTGAGAAGACATAAATTCAAATTGGGGAAAGACAGATGTAGGACAGATGTGCAGAAATTTGCTTTTAGCCAGCGAGTATTTGGTTGGTGGAGCAGACTTCCATCCCTTGTCGTGGAAGCTGATAGCCTAAATAAATTTAAGGCTCAGCTGGACAGGTATTTCGAATGAACAGAGGTGTCAAGTGGAAGTTTTTTTTTTTTTTTTTTTTTTGGCTGATGCTGCATAAGCTTGCTTTCTTGCATCATATGCCTCTTCTAATGCTAATGCTAATGTTGAAAAGTAACGTGTTACCAGGCGGATCAACTAAACCCCTTCACATACTCAGGCCATAAACCTTTCAAATGCCCAAATCTTTTCAAGATTTTGTGTTTGGGGAAGGGCAAGGTAGCTAACAAACTGAATGAATATTTTGCATCGACATTCGCACATGAGGAGTTATTCAGCGAGGGGAATGCCAGAGGTGTATTCCACTCTGGCAGTAAGCTAGAGAATCTTGTAATAATTGAGAGTAAAGAGGAAGAGAAACTGTTGAAGATAAACACAAGAAAGGCACCTAGGGTGGATGGGATCTATCCAGTTATATTATAGGAGGTAGCAAAGGAAGTAAGCAAACCTTTAACCATAATTATGAGAGCTTCCTTGGACTCAGGGAAGGTACCCACAGACTGGAGATGTGCAAATGTGACCCCAATTCACAAAGGAGGATCAAAGGCCGACACAAGTAATAATAGATCTGTGAGTTTAACTTCTATTCCAGGAAAATTAATGGAGGCACTGGTTGCACTCTCACTCTATAGTTATGCTATGTATATTATTATATACATTGTCTAGATTGAGATGACCTTCTCGCAGTATACGTTTTATAATGTTACTGACATATAAGTAATAAGTATGGTCTCAAGAACATATTACCAGTCAGCAGTAACTGACAACATATTTATATATTGTCTGTCACAAATAAACAGATGGTAGAATGGTAATACATATCATCGTACATCTGATGTTAACATTATTTAGTCAGTCGGATAACAAAAGGAAATATATAGAATCCATATGGCCCTTGAGTTTCTCAGAATCCTCATCTCTGAACTTTGATTTATGTTGCTAGTCATATTTCAGTAATCCTTCAGATTTATTATTGTATGATTACTTTTAATTCCAATATATTTCTTAAACTTGTATCCATATGCATTCATCACATGACAAAAGAGAAAGGATTATTCTTTCAGCAAAAAAATATAACCTCATCAATAAATATGAAGGAAAAAAAGTGATAAAGCAATGGAAATAAGCACTTCAATCTGGAAATAATGTAATCCGCCTTTTAATTTCTCAGAAATTTTGTGGTACCTCCTATACCACTTCTTCAGCAAATGCATTAAGTGCTGTCCTTATTATACCATCAGCCTCACATATCAAGACATGGAGTTTTGATATTAGCATTAGCATTAGTAGAGGCATTTGATGCAAGAAAGCAAGCTTATGCAGCATCAGCCAAAAAAAAAAAAAAAAAAAAACCCACTTCCACTTCACCCCTCTGTTCGTTCAAAATACCTGTCCAGCTGAGCCTTAAACTTATTTAGGCTATCAACCTCCACCACAAGGGATGGCAGTCTGTTCCACCAACCAACCACCCGCTGGCTAAAGGCAAATTTCCGCACGTCTATCCAACATCTGTCTTTCCTCAATTTGAATTTATGCCCTCTCAGGTGATTTTTCTGAGCTAGAGGAAGAATCCCATCAGCATTGAGCATGCTTAAACCATTCAAGGCTTTATACACCTCTATCAGATCACCTCGCTGGTGCCTAGTCTCCAGACACTGTAATTTGCAAAACTTAAGCCTTTCTTCGTAAGAGCACCCCTTTGTTCCATTCACTAATCTTGTTGCCCTTCTCTGTACTCGTTCCAGCAGCTCTACATCCTTCTTGAAATGAGGCCTCCAGACCTGTATACAGTACTCTAAGTGTGGCCTGACCATTGCCTTATACAATGGAATAATGACCTCCTTATCCCTGCTGGAAAAATTCCTGTATATCATTGACAATACTCCATGAGCTACTCTTGCAGCCCGTCTGCACTGCTCAGAGAACTTCATATCTGCCTGCACAACCACCCCCAAGTCCCTTTCATTCTCTACCACTGTCAGTGTAGTACCACAGAGTTGATACGTTGCTCTGGGGTTGCTGTTTCCCATGTGTAGTACTTTACATTTGTCAATGTTAAACTTCATTTGCCACCTCTCAGCCCATCTGCTCAACCTTTCCAGATCCTGTTGCAGCAGCATAGTGTCAGTAGTGTCCTTGACAACCCTGCCAACCTTTGTATCATCTGCAAACTTGGACATTAAGCTTGATATACCATCATCAATATCATTTATAAATACAGAAAACAATAATGGACCCAACACTGAGCCCTGAGGGACTCCACTAATAACATTAGTCCACGATGAGCAGTGTCCATTGATTACCACTCTCTGTCTTCTCCCCCTCAACCACCCCTTTATCCATAGCAGCAATTTGCCTCCAATGTCACACTGCTCCAATTTGTGTAGCAGTCTGCCATGTGCAACAGTATCAAAAGCCTTTCTAAGATCCAAGTATATAATATCAAAGTTATTCCCTGCATCCAGTTCTTTTGTGACTGCATCATAGTATCCAATCAAGTTGGTCAGGCAAGACTTCCCCTTAACAAAACCATGCTGTGTCTGAGCTATAACTGAAGTCTTGTCTAAATGATCCTGCAGTGCTTCTTTAACCAGTGCCTCCATTAATTTTCCTGGAACAGAAGTTAAGCTCACAGGTCTATAATTACTTGTGTCAGCCTTTGATCCTCCTTTGTGAAATGGGGTCACATTTGCACATTTCCAGTCTATGGGTACCTCCCCTGAGTCCAAGGAAGCTCTCATAATTATGGCTAAGGGTTTGCTTACTTCCTTTGCTGCCTCCTTTAATATAACTGGATAGATCCCATCCACCCCGGGTGCCTTTCTTGTGTTTATCTTCAACAGTTTCTCCTCAACTTTACTCCCAGTTATTTCAAGATTCTGTAGCTTACTGCTAGAGTTGAATACACCTCTGGCATTCCCCTTGCTGAATAACTCCTCATGTGTGAATGTCGATGCAAAATATTCATTTAGTTTGTTAGCTACCTGAGCAGGATCATCAACAGTTGACCCATCAATATCAAGTGGACCAATCTGATTCATCCCCTTCCTTCTAGAGTTTACATAAGTAAAGAACTCTTTGCTGTTTTTCTTTGCATCCCTTGCCAAGGATTTCTCGTAATCTGCCTTCGCCTGCCTAACCTCCTTTGTAACTTGGTTGCATATCAACTTGTATCTATCATAGGCTTCTGTGTCATGTGTTAATTTGTAAGTATCCCATGAATTTTTCTTCTCTGCCATATGTGAGGATCTTTAATATCTCATTATTTTTCTTGCATCTAACAACAATTTTTTTTTTTAAATAAATGGGCTGAATACTAATGGCTTGATTCTCATAATTAGTGTAATGGAACTCAGTTACCAAAACAGTGTTGAATCTTAGAAACCTTACCTGTTCTGCCTTCTGATGAAATAATACAGAAAGAGCTAATACAGTTGTTCTTTCATCAAGGCCTGCTGCAAATTCTTTCCACGCTCGGTCCAGCCTAGCAGCTATTTGTTGGATGGTTGCAGAAGAATAATGGCCCCCTTCTATAAGTCGAGAGGCTACTGTGAGGATGCGGTTAATATTTACATATACATTCTGGGGGGGAAAAAATTTATATTACAAATCCAAAATAAAATATCTTATCAGTTAAAGTTAAAGAAAAAAATTCCTGAAGTATATACATATAGTAAAAGAACTGTCAACAGAAATTAAGAATAGAAAAACAAAGGCAAAGTACCGATAGCTTATGTTATCACACTTATAACTGCCAAGATTCATAATGGAACAACTGAAAGAAGTGGTCGCACAAAGAGAGGGGAGCAAATAGTATTATGGTAAAGATAATTATATAAATAAGTAAAATAAATTTCCATTTATTCTCAATAGCTGAAGCTAGAAATTATCTGCTCTTATCTGTTAAGATAGTATTTAAACTCTTAAAGAAGATTCTAGTTAGTTTAATTCCACAGGCTCAAACCTTTCTTAAAGTAATTTTGAAACAGCATACTTCAAACTCAAGCTGCCAATATCAGATATGAAGCTAATCAAAAGGAGTAAAGATAGCAACTACTAATGGAAGAAAGTGTGGTAGGTGAAACTTACCACACTGAGAACATCTGTTACAGAGAACTTACAAGGTGTGTCTAATGATTTAGGACCAATTTTTTTTTTTTTTTTTTAACAATACTACTAGCATCATGCAATGGACACTGTTCAAACTATTCACTATCAAGTCTGAACTGGCTCTGTTCTAAGTTTCATCAGTGTGCAAAGGCATTCTACAGGAAAGTCGTGTTTAAGTTGGCGCAGTAAAATCACATCATCATGGATTCATGGGTTCAAGGACCAAGCAAAGAGTGGAAATAATTTTTTTTTTTTTTTTTTTTTTTTTTAAGTCAGAAAAGGTGCAACTGAAACAGATGCAATGGTGACTACAGCTTATGGACATGAAGCATTATAGCAATCCAACATTTTTTGCTGGTATGTATGGTTCTGTGAAAGGCAGGAAGACTTTCAGAAAAATGAGTGGAGTAGTCATCCATCCCAGTCTTGTGTGGACTCGGCCACTGAAAATGTTCAGCAGCTGTTAATGGAAGATCATTGCCTGTCCCTCCGAATGATAGTAGACCAGCTTCACATCAGCAAGGATAGATTCTAGTCAAAGATTTTAAAAAAAAAAAAAAAAAAAAACGAACCTGTGCTTAGACTTCATACTGCATGCATTAATGGCGGAACAGAAAAAGAATGAGTCGCTGCATGTCAAGATTTGATTGAGAGGGCAAACAGTGATCCAGACTTTCTTTAAAAAATCTTGGTAGGTGGGCGGGTGGTCTCCATTAAAAAATATATGCTAAACTATGGAAATTGTATTTTGTGAAATTTTCTATCATTTTCCACTACTAATCATCGTCATCTGCATCAGCCATTTTCAATCCACTGCAGGATGAAGGCCTCTCCAGCAGCTTTCCAGTTCCTTCTGTTTTGTGCAATGGCCATCCATCTACTACCCACAAACTCATGAATTTCATCTGACTATCTCCGTTGTTGTCTTCCAGGTTTTCTTCTAGCTCCTCTTCTCTTAGTACCATTCTGTTCTCTTAGTCCATCTGTCATCATATCTTCAAGCTATGTGTCCTGTCCAAGACCATTTTAGTTCTTTAGTTTTGATAAGAATGTCCTTTACTTGAGTTTGATGACTAATCCATGTGTTTCTCTTCTTATCTAACAGTCTGATTCCCAATATGATTTGTTTCATTCTTCGCTGTGTAGCTCTCAGCTTCTCTTTAATTCTTTTGGTGAGTGCCAAAATTTCACTTCCATAAGTCATGGTGGGGAGTATACATTGGTTCATTATTTTACATTTCAGACAAATTGGGATATTGCTCCTCAGTATGTGACTATATTTCCTGAATGCTATCCATCCAAAATTTATTCTTCTCTTGATTTCCAGCCATTTATCATTATTACAGCTAATAACTTGTCCCAGATAAGTATATGACTCCACCTTTTCAATTACTGCTCCTTCAATCATTATTTGCCTTTCCGTGGCATACTTGTTCATCATTACTTTTGTTTTAGCCATATTCATCGACCAAAATCCTTACTAACTGTGCATAACTGATTAAGATTTTCCTCTAATTCTTTGGGATCGTGGCTTATGACCACAATGTCATCTGCAAATTGTAAATGGGTACTCTCCGTTCACATTGACTCTCCGTTTAGGTACTCTCCGTTCACATTGACTCCTTTCTGCGACCAGTCTAATCTTCTGAAAGCTTCCTCAAGGGCAGCAGTAAACAGCTTTGGAGATATTGTGTCTCCTTGTCGAACTCCTTTCTCGATTTTAAATTTGCTACTGTCTTTCTCTAGTCTAATAAAGGAGGTAGCACTCTCATATATTTTCTTCAAAATCATAATATATGGGGTATCTATGCCTTGTCTTTCCAGTGCCCGTAACATTGCCTTATGCTGTATGGAGTCAAATGCCTTTTCATAATCCACAAATGCCAGGCATAATGGTGTTTTATATTCATTTGCTTTCTCCTTTGGCTGTGATTTTATCTGAAGGTGATCCATAGTTGAGAATCCTGTCCCTAAAGCCAACTTGCTCTTTCGGTTGATTCTCATCAAGTATTCTTTCTAATCTGTTAGTAATGACCCTTGTGAACAACTTGTAAATGTGGGATAACAAGCTAATTGGTCTATAATTTCCAATTTCTGATTTATCTCCTTTCTTATGCAGCAAAACTATGATTGCATTATTCCACTGCTTAGGCATCACACCTTTTCTAATGCATTTTGTGAAGAGTCTTGCCAGTTTTTGTGCCATGTCTCTTCCTCCCAATTTGGACAACTCTACAGTAACTTCATCTTCCCCAAGGCTTTCTGATTCTTCATTTTCTTCAACGCATGTTCTACCTCATCAGGAAGGATATCGGGTATGTCGTATGTGTTACTAATTTGCGATCCATCTTCCCCACTGCTGGCAACATTCCCTCGCTACTCATATAATTCTCTCTATTAGTCTTCTGCTATTTGAATTACGCCTTCTCTGCTATTTATAAGTACACCATCGCCATTCTTTGGTTTCGGTATCATTTGTCTTGGGCAATGGTATTCGTGCAAGTTAGTATTAGTAGTGGAAAAGACTTAGTGCTTAGGATTCAGCAATCTTCAGCAAGAGCAGAGTCTCTCCATGATCAAAACAGAAGGGCAACAACAAATAAATTATAGAACTAATTAAAATAATACTTTTTTTGTCATGACAATCTTGGGGTTGTCACAAAAAAAAACAAAGATGATGCCAAGCAGTGTTTCTATAGATACTGACATGAGGCAGTATCTATAGAAACACTATCTATAAGTATCTATTTTTTTTGGTAGTTGTTGGCACATCGGCTTTTGTGGCCATAATGCACCTCCCAAGATTTTTGCAGTACTTTGATCCAAGCCCGAGGTGGGATTCGAACCCGCGTCCCTGTACACTGTAATTTTCAGAAAGTATATATGAATGAAGGTTGTTCCAAGGAACAACCTTCATTCATATGTACTTTCCGAATGTCACTAATTTGAACAAGTCAGCATTTATTTTTTTTTTATTCTGGTGCCATAAAATAATTAGAGTAAGCACCTGTTATTGTGATCACGTTTGCGAACTGAATTTTGATTCTATTAAATGGCAATTCTAATAAGTGAAAATTGGAGAAATATTATCCACAGGCTATAAAAATGAAGATATAAAGCACAAATTTACATCTTATTATTTTTTTTTCCCTTATCAATTAACAAAATTAAATGACACATGAAAATTGGAAGAATATTATCCACAGGTTAGCAAAATAAAAATAAATTTATGCTTAAGTAAATTTATTTTTTTGGTAGTTGTTGGCACATCGGCTTTTGTGGCCATAATGCACCTCCCAAGATTTTTGCAGTACTTTGATCCAAGCCCGAGGTGGGATTCGAACCCGCGTCCCTGTACACTGTAATTTTCAGAAAGTATATATGAATGAAGGTTGTTAATTAATATACATACAGAACTAACTAAACATAACAATGTTTATATGAAAATTCTGGTCACCAGCAATTTTTTTTTCTTTATTTTATTTATTTTTTGTTGTTGTAAAATCTAAAACAGTAAAAAAGATAAGCATCGATCAATGACAAAGAAGATGGCATGCAGAAGTTGCAACTAACACGGTATATGTGCAAGTGAAATATGGAGTAAAAAGATTCTGAACAGAGTTTTTGTTTTACAGTATTATTATTTTTTTACTGTTTTCTTCACCATTTTAAAGGAAGCAGAAATTTTTAACAACTGAATCGAAGATTGAGATTTTAAACAGACTTTCAAAAGGAGAAAGCGGATCTTCGTTAGCAAAATTTTACGAGGTTGGAAAGTCAACCATAACAGACATTAAAAACAACAAGGAAAAAAATTTAAGTTCACATCGAAACTTGATTCAGATGACACACAAAAAGAGAACACTATGGAAACAGCTAATGACCCATCCCTCAAAGATGCCATTTATTTGTGGTTCACACAGAGACAAAGTTTAGGAGAACCCATATTCAGACATTTACTGTGTGAAAAGGCACTGGATTTTAACAAAAAAGTAGATGGGCCCTCAAATTTTAAAGCCACTGTTTTTATTATTAAATTTACTAAATTTTTCTTTTTTTTTAGTCTTAACAACCGTATTTTTGATAAGTTCAAAAATCCGAACAAATCGGAAGTCCAAACTACCCCTGGTCCCAATTAGTTTAGATCATCAACACTATTGTATTGAAGTTAACTAAGTTTTCTTCATCCCACTGAAGAATTGTTGGAGATTGCCATTTAAAGAATCCTATTTGAAAAGTTGAAGTCGTTTATGGAGGGCAAGGTTTCTCTAACTGTAAGATGTGATGTAATGTGCTTTCATCACCATAACTGTGGATGGAATTGCCAGTCAGTGGAAAAAGGTTAACATACAAGAGGAAAACAATGGGAGATATAACTAAACTTTGGGGAACATCAGCAGTAGTTGAAAGGTTAGAAGACAGAGTGCCATCTATAAACACCAGCTCTAATCAGTCAGAGAGAAAGCTGGATAACCAATCAGCCAATTATAAGATGAGCTTGTTTAGAAAACCTTTATGCCAAACACAACCAAAAGCCTTGGAAATATCTAGGGCACCTGCTTGCATTTCACTGAACTTTTCTAGAGAATGTACCCAAAGATGAGTAATATGAACTGAGATGTAACTAGTGAATCACTGACAGAATCCATATTAAAAATCCTTGATTAGATGGAAGGTTCTGAGATAGTATAAGAACTGGTGGTTGAAGGATTTCTCGATTATTCTGGAAAGAGAAGAATTAAGTGCAAAGGTCAATAACTGGAAGAGTTATTGAACCCTCATCTGTTAACAGAGATATCTGTTAATCTTTTTAGGAAATGGCAAGATATGAGTATATTTCCATGCAGAGGAAAAAGCTGGTGTAACAGGAGTGTAAAAAGGAGCTTAATGTCGAAGTTTGCAGACGATACAAAGGTAGGCAGGGTTGTCAAGGACACTACTGACACTATGCTGCTGCAACAGGATCTGGAAAGGTTAAGCAGATAGGCTGAGAGGTGGCAAATGAAGTTTAACATTGACAAATGTAAAGTACTACACATGGGAAACAGCAACCCCAGAGCAATGTATCAACTCTGTGGTACTACACTGACAGTGGTAGAGAATGAAAAGGGACCTGGGGGTGGTTGTGCAGGCAGATATGAAGTTCTCCGAGCAGTGCAGACGGGCTGCAAGAGTAGCTCATAGTGTATTGTCAATGATATATAGGAATTTTTCTAGCAGGGATAAGGAGGTGATTATTCCCTTGTATAAGGCAATGGTCAGGCCACACCTAGAGTACTGTACACAGGTCTGGAGGCCTCATTTCAAGAAGGATGTAGAGCTGCTGGAACGAGTACAGAGAAGGGCAACAAGATTAGTGAATGGAACAAAGGGGTGCTCTTACGAAGAAAGGCTTAAGTTTTGCAAATTACAGTGTCTGGAGACTAGGCACCAGCGAGGTGATCTGATAGAGGTGTATAAAGCCTTGAATGGTTTGAGCATGCTCAATGCAGATGGGATTCTTCCTCTCGGTCAGAATAATCACCTGAGAGGGCATAAATTCAAATTGGGGAAAGACAGATGTAGGATAGACGTGCGGAAATTTGCCTTTAGCCAGCGGGTGGTTGGTTGGTGGAACAGATTTCCATCCCTTGTCGTGGAAGTTGATAGCCTAAATAAGTTTAAGGCTCAGCTGGACAGGTATTTTGAACGAACAGAGGGGTGAAGTGAAAGTGGTTTTTTTTTTTTTTTTTTTTTTTGGCTGATGCTGCATAAGCTTGCTTTCTTGCATCAAATGCCTCTACTAATGCTAATGCTAAAGGTGACACAAAAAGGATTGAGCTCTACATTTTGAAATAAGTGAAGAAATGCAATCAGAACCTAAAGACTTTTTGGTTATCAATGTTGTTCATAATGTAACTTTGTGCTGGAAGAACACAGGACACATGGAATAGGATGCATTTGGTATGTTAGAGTGATTTGCAAAATCATCAATGCAAGAGTTAGAGAAAAAGTGGGATGCTAATAAGTCACTTCATATTTAGCTGAGTATGCAATAGGACCACTAGATTGTAAAAGCAGCATAGGGATGGATGAATAGAAGTTGTAGCCAGTAGCTTTGGCCAGAGATGAAAATGCTCAACTATCATTTGGACGAGACTGATTTTAACCAAACTGAGAAATAATCTGTTTAAAATCAATAATCAACTAATTCTTTGTTTAAAATCAAGTTTAGATTGACTAATAACTTTTTTTACAACTGTTGTGTGCTTTATTATAGGCAGAAAATGACACTAGAAATTTGGATATAAGCTAACTGGAATATGCAATGATCTTGAACAGCCTTAGCATCTTTATTGGAAAATGTCAAGGTTCAGATAAAGGCAAGGTTTTAGGATGGAATAAGGAATAATGCATTTCAGAATAATTTCACTGACATGATCTGAACAGACTGGGTGGGAAGATTTAAAGCTAATCCAACAAAGGGAAAAGAGGGGAAGAAATCATAAAAAAGACTAAGTTGTGACCTGTGGTACCCATAGGACCGATAAGATTAACTTTTGCTAAGATTAACATGAAAAGATCACGAGTGTTGAGTGTGTGTAGTTGCAATTACTTAGTATTCTAGCAGGTAAGTGAACAAACTGTGTAAAGTCATTAGTAATCACAAAGCCCTCAGCTTCTCTGCCATCTGGGTCTTTGCAAATGGAAAGTTAAAACCAGCTGGAGCTGTGAAAATTAAAATCACCAAGGGAAGTTTTCAACAGCTAGCAGGTGGTTGATTGCTGAAACAAACTTCCATCTGAGGTAATGGATAACTTGAATAAATTCAAGGAAGAACTAACACACTATTGGATTGGATGGATAGGTGAAATGGGAAGTGGTTTTTTTTTTTTTTTTTTGTTGATACTGAATAAGCTTGTTTTTTTTTGCATCATTTGCCAATACTAATACTAAATAGGCAAATGATGGGGAGTGGCATTGTTAAGAGAGTAACTGAATGATACATCAAATAGGAGTGTATCATTTGGTTACCCTTTTTCTTTTCTTTTGGCTGAAGCTGCGTAAGCTTGTTTTCAGGAATCATTCTTCCTAATAATAATACTGATTATAATAATTGAAGTAGTGTGCTGATTGATTCCTCAAACTACTGACGTTCTGGGGTGGGTGGGGGTACTAAATTCACTTGTGTTGTCCTCTGAATCACAACTGCAGCATTCTGCTTTTTTCTTTTTCTTTTCTTTTTTTATTGCTAAAGCAGTTTTATGAGCTAAACATTTACTACACTACCTGTTCATTTTTTCTGAAGCAGTCAGATTCTTTAATTTGTGATATACCTCCTTAGATGTTAATGACAGACATTTACATCTAATTAAGTACTAAAATTGTCTCATACCTCAAACTTAAAGCCATTATCTGGCAGAGAATGGTGAACAATTGACTATTATTAATAATGCACCACCTCAAAAGCAAATCAGTAATCACTGATTGTGATCATTGATCCTTACAATTTATAAAGTAACAGTATTATCTCAAACAAAGTCTGGTATATATCAGAAATGAAAAAACTATGTGTAATATTTTTATGGAAAATACGCACTTTAGTCAAAGCTTAAATAAAACCGGCACTCACCTCATGATCTGTTTAGTTGCATGAATTATATAAAAAAAGGTGTATGGGAAGGCCTCAGATTAAAAACTAAAATCATAAGTTAAAATTCTTGGGTTAAAAATTAAAAGTAAGCTCAAAGAAGAAAGGGGTGCACCGTGTCATCCTCTAGTTGTCAGTTTTAAAACATAAAACTGTAAAGTTATGTTTAAATGAGAATAACTTTACAGTTTTACTTTACAGAAAAATGTAAAACTTTACAGTTTTATGTTTTAAAACTGACAACTAGAGGATGACACGGTGCACCCCTTCCTTCTCTAAGCTTACTTTTAATTTTAACCCAAGAATTTTAACTTATGATTTTAGTTTTTAATCTGAGGCCTTCCCATATGCTTTTTTTTTATATAATTCATGCAACTAAACAGATCACGAGGTGAGTGCCAGTTTTATTTAAGCTTTGACTAAAGTGCAAGTGATCACTGATTGTGATCATTGATCCTTACAATTTATAAAGTAACAGTATTATCTCAAACAAGGTCTGGTATATATCAGAAATGAAAAAACTATTATGTAATATTTTTATGGAAAATACGCACTTTAGTCAAAGCTTAAATAAAGGTGCGATGGCAATGTGCAACAGTGTTCAGTATAAAAAGGGGGCGATGGCAATGTGCAACAGTGTTCAGTATTCTTAATTCCACCCTGACAAGATGACGTGATAGCTTTTCAATTTTTCATTTCACAATTTATTTTTTACCCCTTTAAATACGATAGAAAACATATCTGCATCTTGGTTATAAATCACTGCAAACAACATGCATTTTGTTTGGCAGCATGTTTTGCCCCATTATCAAATGATTTTACTAGATTTGAATCACAAGTTCAGACAATTGCCGAAGACAATGTGAAGGTTGGAAAAAACTTGGGATTCGAAACTTTGGACACTGCCAATGTATGTGACTGCACTGACACATGTGCAAACGACTTAGATGATGCAACTCTCCTTGAAATTGATAAGCAAACTGCATATCAATTTCAAGAAGAGAAAAACAATTCTGAAGTTGCACCAAAAGAATTTTCAACAGAAGAATTGGAGAAAGTTTTTCAGGGAATTGATATTGCTGGCGAGGTGATTATGAATGGAGATCCGAATGTTGAATGTGGCATCAAGTATACAGCAAATTTTACAAGATCGGATTCAATGCTACAAAGACTTGTATGCCGAGAAAAAGAAGAGACGACTTCGCCTGACTTCATTATTGAAATACCTAAATAAAGTTTTTTTCTCATCTCTCATGATGTTAAGTTTTCATTAATAAAATTTTTGCAATAATTTTTATTTAAAATCCTTTTAATTGGCTATCAAGGGCAAATTGTTTATACATTTGTATATTGTTTATATACAGTAATACCCCGACTTACGCTACCCCGACTTACGCGAACTCGGAGTTACGCGGTTCTTGATTTTTTCGTTTGGCAACGCTGCCGCCCACTATCTTCAAGGTCGTTTTTCATATGTTATCGATATACGGTGCGACGGCCGAGAATGAGAGCGAAAGATGAACAAAATTCAACTTTGCTGCTTTTATGTTTTTTATATCAGTGAAGGGGAAACACATTTCACCATAATAACGTAAAAACCAACACAATTCCAGCTATCGGTATAATCGCAAATGCAATTAGATCGAGTTTACTACCAGTTTATAACAGATTTCACTAGCAGAAACGCAACTGGATTTTTATTGTTTTATGGTAGTAACCCCTAGAAATGTGAGGTGGTAATAGTATTAGTATTAGTATTAGTATTAGTAACGGCCGCATGGTGCAAGAAAGCCTATGGCTTATGCTGCACCAGCCAAAAAAAAAAAAAAAAAAAAGAAAAATTAAAAAAAATAAATCCGAACAAAACAATGATAAAAACAAAAAAATAAAAATAAATAACTAAATAATAATAATTAATAAAATAAAAAATAAATAAAAAGGAAATTAAACCTATCATCCTATGTGCTTCCCTTACCCGAAAGTACTATCCAGATGACCTTTGAATTTCCCCAAACTGTCGGCCTCTACCACCCATGAAGGCAACTTATTCCAGTAATTTATAACTCGCTGGCTAAAATAGAACTTCCTGCAATCCAATCTAAACATTTCCCCCCGTAACTTGAATTTATGTCCCCTAGTTCTAGCATCATTTATAATCTTGAAAATTTTGTCCTCATTCATTTTACTGATGCCTCTCAGAGCCTTAAACACCTCAATCAAATCTCCTCTAAGGTGTCTAGTTTCCAAACTCTGCAACCCACATATTCGAAGTCTTTCTTCATAAGGACGCCCTTTTGCCGATCTCACCAGGCGAGTTACCCTTCTTTGCACCCTTTCAAGAAGCTCGATGTCTTTCTTCAGGTGCGGTCTCCATACTTGAACACAGTATTCCAAGTGTGGTCTAACATAAGCCTTATATAATGGGATTATCACGTCCCTTTCTCTACTTGCAAAAGTTCGATAGATCATTGATAGGACACCATGGGCCTTCCTTGCAACCTGTTTACAATGCTCAGAGAATTTCATGTCTGACCGTATCGTAATAGTGTATCTCTGCCTTTATGGTGTTGTTTATTCAGTTGCTACATGCGTGCAGCTTTGTTTATGCGTATTAAGCGTGCCTCCTCGTTTTGTAATTGTGCTTTATTCCCTAAAAATGAGTAAAATACTTAATTAAAAGGTGTGAAAAGGAAGCGTCCTGGTGAAGACACTGCAGATTCAGAGAGAAAAAGAAAAGCAATTATCGATAAACAGAGGCGGACTGGGTCAAAAATTCTTACCCGGGAAAATTTATAGTGGCCTCATACTATGGTTTATGGCCAAAATCACACTGGCCCACCGGGGTTTCCCCGGTAAGGCTTATGGCCAGTCCGCCTCTGTCGATAGAGAAAAAATATGAAATTGTGAAACGCTTTGAGCGAAATGAAAGACCATGTGATATTGCACGTGCTACAGGCCTAAACGAAGCAACGGCGAAAAGCACATGACAACTGCAAACTTGACAGGTTGAAAATTGAAAAGGGCTCAATTGTAAAGGGCTTAAAAATTTTAGAAAACATAAGACTCCAACGAAGAACGCGTTATAGCTACAAAGCAAGGAATAAAAAAATTATTAGCTTGCTACGAAGAAATTCTGCGTGAAAAAAAGAACGCGCTGTGTCGTCAGACGAATTTGCTAGATTTTATGAAGCCACCGACATCGAAATAACTTTTTAACGTAAGTCATTTGTTTTTTAATACATATTTTGTATTAATATGTATAAAGAACTGCAATTTTATTAATATTTTTCTTCTAAACTAGTGTTTTTGTTAGTCCTTGGTCCCAATTAAGCAAAATTTATATGTATTTATATGCAAAGTTTTACCCCGACTTACGCGAATTCGACTTACGCGATTTTCGTCGGACCCACCTATCGCGTAACTTCGGGGTATTACTGTATTATAATTTGTCTATAGACTGTTTCTCTAGTAGGCATTCAATTCAAACCAATTATAATTATACCTCAATCAGCATGGTTGTTGTTGTTAGTTATTTTGGTTTTTAGGAGCATTAGCAACTAAGGCCATATTGCTCCGGGGATATGCGGTGGTCATTCCCTGACCTTTCCGAGTCCTCCGTATTTGATGGTCACGGGCTCAAACCCCGGTCTAATCAAGAAGTGCGTGCTACGCACTGCTGCTTCTGCCCACCCAGCTACGGAAGCACAAATAAGCATGGTATTAGTATTTGTAATGGCCACATAGCACAAGGAAGACTAGGGCTTATGCTGCACCAGCCAAAAAATAAAAATAAATAAAATAAAATAAAATAAAATAACAATAAAAACAAATTAATAATAATAAGAAGAAGCTTAAAAAAAAATAATAATAATTAACCTATGCATTTGCCTTCTCCCTTAGGTAATTATCCAGTTGACCTTTGAATTTTCCCAGGCTGTCAGCCTCTACCACTCATGTCGGTAACTTAATCCAGTAATTTATAACTCGCTGGCTAAAATAAATCTTCCTGCAATCCAGTCTAAACAACTCTACCGTAACTTGAAATTATGGCCCCTAGTTCTAGAATCATTCATAACCCTGAAAATTTCATCCTTATTCATTTTGCTTATACCTCTCAGAGCCTTAAACATCTCAATCAAGTCTCCTCTAACGTGCTTAGTTTCCAAGCTCTGCAACCCACATATCTGAAGTCTTTCCTCATATGGATGCCCTTTTTCCGATCTCAACAGACAAGTTATCCGTCTTTGGACCCTTTCAAAAAGAACAATGTCTTTCTTTAGGCGTGGTCCCCATACCTGAACACAGTATTCCAAATGTGGTCTAACAATAGATTTATATAATGGGATTATGATGTCCTTATCTCTACTAGCGATTGTTCGAAAAATCATCGAAAGGACACATGTGCCCTCCTTGTAACCAGTCTATAATGCTCCGAGAACTTAATATTTGACCGTATCACAATACCCAAGTCCCTTTCCTCCACTACCAGCTTTAGTTCAATTCTGCCAAGTGTATAAGTTATTTTGGGGTTACTGTTCCCCAGGTGCAATACCTTACACTTTGCTGGATTAAAGCATAGCTGCCATTTTTCTGACCATCTCTGATGGTCTATTTAGGTCATTCTGAAGAAGATCTGCTTGGTGGTAATTATTAACTACTCTACCAATCTTTACATCATCTGCAAATTTAGACATCACACCCTCTATCCTTTCATCGATGTCATTTATGAAAATCAAAAACAACAGTGGTTCTAATACTGATCCTTGGGGAACCCCACTTCTTACATCAACCCAATCTGAGGAATAACCATTTATCACAACCCTCTGCCTCCTGCCCTGAAGCCACCCTGCTATCTGTGATTCCAACCTGTTCCATCTTATAAAGTAACCACTCATGTGGGACTGAGTCAAATGCTTTGCTGAAATCCAAATAAACAATGTCGAAATTATTCCCTAAAGTCCAGCTCTTGCGTGACTCTGTCAAAATAGCTAACTAGATTAGTTAAATATGATTTACCCTTTAAAAACCATGCTAAGTATCCTTCAGAATTCCATTTCTATCTAAGTGATACTGAATTCCGTAGACTATTCCATAGTCTCCATGATTTTCCCTACTACTGAAGGTCAGTAATTTGCCACTTCACTCTTAGAACTGCCCTTATGTATTGGAGATACACTGGCACTTTTCCCATCCAACAGAATCACTCCCAAGTCCAGTGATGCCCTCATAATTAGCCTCAATGGTTCAATGCACTCACTTGCCACCTCGCTTAAAATTATAGGGAAAATGCTAAGAACCACAGGAGCCTTACTGGCCTGTAGGCTCGAACGTTTTTTCATTAAATAAACATGTGAAATTTCAATATTTAATTACATTTTTTTTTCAACTTCACTCCCAGAATTTTGACGTGAAGGGGTTTTCTTCTGTAAATATCGATGCAAAGTAACTGTTGAGTTCATCTGCAACTTCAGCTCGGGTATCTAATACTATCCCACGTCCATTACATAAGAATCCAATCTGGTATGTCCTTCCTCTTCTTTGCATCTATACATGTGAAGAATTCCTCATCCCACCCCCGCCGTATTTTCTCATAATCTGCCTTTGCCTGTCGAACCTTTTCTGTGGCTCTATTATAGATCATCTTGTAGCTGTTACCTCTCCAGTACTTTCTATTGCTCTGTAACTTTTCCATACCACCTTTTTCTGCTCAAGTTGTGTGGCAACTTCACTATTCATCCAACTTGGAACCCTCCTCGTGGAGTATTTTTTTAAAGGTAAATACGCATTCAGGGTGTCTGTGATTAATGTTTTAAAAGCATACGACAGTTCAATTGTATTCGTTCTCTGTGCGATATCTACCCAGTAAATAGAGGCCATGTAGCACCTTAAGGCATTGTAATTTCCTTTTCTGAAATTATAACCCATTCCTTTGCCTTTTACTACTGCCACCTCTCACTTCATCATCCACTGCAGAACTCCGTAATCACTTCCTCCTACTGGTTCCTGTACTGTCAGCCCTATTATGTCATCTGGGATGGGGGACACCTAAATAGAAAGGGTGCAAGAATATTTGCTGATGCTATCGAGGCAGTGTTAGGTGGGTCGGAAAACTGCTAGTTTGGGGGAGGGATATACAGACTAAAAGGTTAACAGTGGCCGCAAGCAGAGGCAAAAGTGATTCTTCCACTGCTTCTATTAAAATGAGTAGCAGCCTGGAAGCAAGGTAATGGAGATTTCCACGACTGTTGGGAGTCATAGTGGAACAAGTAAATACATGGGCTGTGTTAGGGTAACCAAGAGTAGGAACAGGTGCATATACACCAATGGTAGGAGTATAGTTAATAAATTTGATGAGCTTGAAGTGCTAGTCAAGACATCAAAGTCAGATATTGTTGGGATATCAGAGACGTGGTGTCACACAGATATAATTGGAATTTGGGGAGTGCAATGTGTACAGGAAGGATAGACAGGACACGAAGGGAGGAAGAGTTATGCTGTTAGTAAAGAAACACATAAAACCTAAGGAAGTTTATCCAATTGATGTTGGTGGACAATGCAGTGTTGAGTCCGTTTGGGAAAGGAAAAATGGGAGTAGGTGTGTGTTACAGGCCTAATGAATATAATGAGTATAATGAGCAATTGTGCAGAGAAAGTGAGTGGGTCAGAATGTCTTATAATGGGGGATTTTAACTTTCCAGGTATTGACTGGAACTTGTGGTTGGTCACTCGCACACTAGCAAGACTTTTGTGGATTTATTGGATGTTTGTTTTCTACAGCAACATGTTCAAGAGGCAACAAGAGGAAGTAATACTCTTGATCTGATTATTAGCAGTGATTATTCATGCATTAAGAATTTGCAGATAAAGGAACCACTGGATGACAGTGATCACAATGTACTGCCGACCAGGCTAGCCGGGCGGGTAAAGAGCTTCCCTGGCAACCCAAAGGTCGCGGGTTCGATTCAGGCTTGGATCAAAGTAGTGCAAAAACCTTGGGAGGTGCATTATGGCCACAGAAGCCTATGCGACAACTACCAAAAAAAAAAAAAATGTACTGATGTGGGAATTACTTATAGATGTAACTACCATAAAGGCTAAAGGGAAGGGCCTTTGCTTTTAGTAAAGGTGACTACAGAGGTCTTAGACAGTTTTTAAATTCTGTAGAGTAGGATCAACTGATGACGTTACCAACGTTGAATTCTAAATGGGAAGCCTTCAGGTACTTAATTTCGGAGGCTACTAGACTTTTCATCCCAACTAAGAAATAGTGTTCAAGGTTTAGGCCTAAATGGATGTCAGATGAATTAATGAGGCTCGTGACAGAGAAGAAAAATATATGGGATGCATATAGTCCTTGAGGTTGTCACAGACATTCTCTCAGATATGCCAGACAAGCTGTACTTGCTACCTGGGAGTCTAAAACGCTGATGGAACTGATATTCGGGTGACACTCAAGTCAAGTGGACCCAATTTCGGCGAAGTCTGGACGGTCTGTGACAGTCAAATCTTCTGCTTGCACCTTCACGATGGTGGGACTGTTAGTAATCCTGGGTATAACCTCCCAGGTGGGTGACCACCCAGGTGTGAACCAACATAAGCACGGGTCGAGGTGTGGTGCCCACACCACATGGAGAAACGCCGCCCCTCTATGTTACCAGGCAGTTTGTTAGTTATTTGGTTTTTAGGAGCATTAGCAACTAAGGCCATATTGCTCCGGGAATATGCGGTGGTCATTCCCTGACCTTTCCGCATCCTCCGTATTTGGTGGTGACGGGATCGAACCCCGGTCTAATCAAGAAGCGTGTGCTACGCACTGCTGCTCCTTCCCACCTGGCTACGGAGGCGCGCAACCAGGCAGTACTAGGTGGTAGATGACTCTCATCAACCGGTGAAATACAACCACTTTGCTTATTGGAGGCTTGAAGTGGTGGAACCCATGTTTAGTCTCTAGAGCTAAGTTCCGGTCAACCCTTCCTATCTCTTCCATCATGCAGTATGATTGATGACTTTTGAGGTTATGATGTACGTTGTGGCGAGATCCAATATTCTTTACATTTCGAGGGTACAGCTCTAAAACGGTGTTCGCAGGCCGGCCGCTAGTTAGTACACCGGACCAAACCTACTGGTAACTCTTTAGGAGGCTTCCGGATCAGCTAGTGTATAATCTTGCTACCTCTATTCTGCCAGATAGTGACTGGAGGGAGTCCGAGTAGTGTGTATGCGGGGAGCATTGTCGAGGCCACGTTATGTCAAGGATCTGGGTATATTCTTACCACATGAACGCCATATCCAAAAATTTCATTACTTCATACAGCATGTCCCACCCACTTTTTCTTACTATTGAATACACCATGAATTGTCAAACTAATAGAGCAAGCTTATCTGCGAAAAGATCTAAACCTCCCAAGGACTTCCTAATTCATTTCACAAATATACGTGGTCTCAATTCTAATCTCAACGACGTCCATTTCCACTTGCACTCTGTCAAACCCCATGTACTTTTTCTGACAGAATCTCAGTTATCGGTTGATTCAACTACTGCTCATCTCAAATGCCCAAATTATTCGCTGTGTGATTTCATTTCGCCTCAAAGGTGGTACTTGTGCATATGTCCGTTCTGATATTCCCTGTCAGAGACTTGGCAATTTGGAATCTCCTCTCTTTGATCTTCTCTGGCTTAAAATCTCTCTACCTCATTGTGTCAAATTCATCTGTTGTCTCTACCGTTCTCCCAACTCCACTAATCACTTGGAGCTCTTTGACTTCCTCTCTTTGCAACTTGACTTTCTCCAGTCCAACTTTCCTAAGAGTGAGGTAATTTTATTTGGTGATTTTAATGTTCACAACTCCAGCTGGCTTCCGTTTTCTAGTCACACCGACCCAGCAGGTCGAGATGCTGAGGCTTTTGCAATTACTAATGACCTAGCACAGATTGTTCATTTACCTACAAGAATACCGGACAATCCTAATCATACAGTCAATACGCTTGATCTTTTTCTCACAAACAACCCTTCTAAGTACACGGTTGAAGTGAGAGGTCCTCTAGGCACTTCAGATCACAACTTGGTGATTGTCTCTTCTCCAATGGAACCTTTATCTCATGGCTATTCCCAACCTCGTGTTGTTTGGCATTACAAGAATGCAAAATGGGATGACCTGCGAGACTTCTTTTCTTCTTTTCCTTGGTCGGATTACTGTTTCAAAAGTTCTGATGTCAATGTTTGCTCAGATCGTGTCAGTGAAATTATTCTTGCAGGAATTGAATCCTTTATCCCACACTCCACTTTAAAATCTCGTCCTTTATCTAAACCTTGGTTTTCCAATAAATGTGCTAAGGCTCTCCAAGAGAAGAATGTTGCATATCATAATTGGCTTGTTTCTAATTCTTCAGTTTCATTTTCTGCCTACACCAAAGCTCACAACAATTGTAAAGCAGCTATTAATCAGTCCCAACTAGAGTTTGAACAGGCTAAGAGTAGAAAACTTGCTTCTTGCCCTAATGGTAGCCGAGCTTTCTGGTCTCTTGCCAAAGCTATTGGCCGCAACTTTTGCCCATCTCTGCTCCCACCTCTGTCCAAACCAGATGGTTCTGTTGTCACTTCAGCCAAGGATAAAGCTGACCTGCTAGCATCCCATTTTTCTTCCAGCTCATGTATTAATGATCTTGGTAAAACACCTCCCACCATTCCCAACAGGCTCCATTCAATGCCTCCTATGGTCTTCCGTCAAAAGGATATCAGAAGGATCTTGATGAATCTTGATGCTAAGAAAGCTCCAGGTCCTGATGGTATTTCTCAACTTGTTCTCAAAACCTGTGCTCCTGAACTTACTCCTATTCTTTGCCGCCTTTTTTCACTTTCTTATTCCAAAGGTGTTTTTGATTCTGCTTGGAAATTTGCTCATATCCAGGGTGACAAATCCCTCCCATCCAATTATCGTCCCATTGCAATTACTTCTACTCTTTCTAAAGTAATGGAGAAATCGATTAACCGCCAACTCTTAAACTACCCAGACACTTGCCGTCTGATCAACGATCGCCAGTATGGATTCCGTCAGTTCGATCCACTGGCTTATGTTACCCATTTATGGACTAATTCAATGGAAAGGTTCAGTGAAACACAAGTTGTTGCTCTTGACATCTCAAAGGCTTTTGATCATGTTTGGCATAAAGGTCTTCTAAACAAGCTTCCATCTTATGGTTTGCCAACTGTTTTTAGTAATTGGTTATCCAGTTTTCTCTCTGATCGTTCACTGAGGGTGATGGTAGATGGCTCTCTGTCTTCTAACTTCTCCACTAATGCCGGTGTGTCCCCCACGGTTCAGTTCTTTCCCCCACTCTTTTCTTCTTGTATATCAATGACCTTCTTCCATTGACTGGAAATCCTATCCATAGTTTTGCCGATGATAGCACATTGCATTCCACTTTCCATTTTGAGAAACCTTGTCCTGCTCAATCAGCTTCAACTTCTCGAAAATCTGCTACCAATTCCTTAAATGCCGATTTTCAGGTAATTCTCCAGTGGGGCAAAGACAATTTAGTTGGTTTCAACCCATCTAAAACTCAGTCTTGTCTTATATCTCGCAAAAAGGATTCTTCTGCTCCTACGCTTATCTTTAGTGACACTCCGATTTCTAGGCAAAATGATATATCTCTTTTGGGGATTACCCTGACTTCTAATCTCTCTTGGCACAAGCACATTACAAATATTGCTTCCTCTGCATCTAAAAAACTTGGTTTTTTCTTTCGCTCTTGGCGTTACTTTTCTTCCAAACAGCTGCTCACTCTGTATAAATCGCAAATCCTCCCTGCCATGGAATATTGTTCCCACATCTGGGGTGGTGCCCCCAAAACGTCTCTCAGTCTTCTTGATTACATTCAGAAGAGGGCAGTTAGGTTATTTAGTGATTCATCTCTAACAGAGTCTCTCCACTTGCTGTCTCATAGATGTACTGTTTCTGCTGCATGTCTCTTCTACAGATATTTCCATGGGCACTGTTCTTCTGAATTGGCTTCTATAATTCCCACTCTCTCTTTCAAAACAGTCCGAACACGTGCCGCCACCAGCCAACATCCATTTACCGTCCAACTTCAAACCTTCCTCATTTATTCATTCAACTGCCGTTTTCTGGAACAACCTTCCTTCATACGTATTTCCTGAAAATTACAATCTACAGAAGTTCAAGTCCAGTGTCAACAAATATCTTCTTTCGTCTTCTCAACCTCCAACCCAAGCACGGTCCTAAGTACTATAGGTTCTAATACCTCTCATGTTTGGGATTCACATAAAAAAAATAAATAAATAAAGTATCAGGTGACCCAGAAGCCTATGACAGGTATAAACTAGTCCATAATCAAGTCACAAAGGAGGTTAGGCAGGCAAAGGCAGATTAGGAGAAATCTTTGGCAAAAGATGCAAAGAAAAACAGCAGAGAGTTTACTCTTTACTTAAGTAAACTCTACAATGAAATGGATGATCAGATTGGACCAGTTAACATAGATGGGTTGACTATTGATGATCATGCTCAGGTAGCTGATAAACAACAAGTCTTTTGCATCTACATTTACATGTGAGGAGTTATTCAATGAGGGGAGTGCCAGAAGTTTATCAAACACTAACAGGGAGCTAAGTGATTTTATAATAACTGGGAGCAAAGTGGAGGAGAAATTGTAGAAGTTAAACATAAGGAAGGCAGCTGGGGTGGACGGGATCTATCCAGTTATATTAAAGGAGGCAGCAAAGGAAGTAAGCAAACCCTTAGCCATCTGGTTCATGGGGGATGATGACGTCTAGAGTATTCTTTTCTCTAGTACTTTCCCTGACATATGTTATCAACATAATATAATATAACAAATAACAATCATCGAGTTGATTTAAAAATTTTGTCGACCATGTGGAGTTTCCTTCCCATTTGCTCAAATCAATTAGGGGCAAATTGAAATCACCCATAATAAGACATTCACACTTACTTGCCCATTTCATTTGCATACAGAGACTCTAATCATAAACTTCACAATCAACTGTCCTGTAGATTGCTCCCACTCCCATTATACCTTTGCTTCCAACCATTTCACACCATACAGATTCTATTCTAGCAGGCAAAACATCTGAATCCGGGAAAGCTTTTGTTGTAGTCAGGCAACTTTTGATAAGAAGCATGACCCCACCACGCCCCTTTACCTTCCCTGTCCCTCCTAAATACATTATACATAGCTTACTGAAACTCATCATCCCATGTCTCTGGGTGGCACACGTTACTGTAAGCTGTATTATGTCAGCATTACTTGTCCTAATGAGCAGTTCGAATTCACTCATTTTATTGATGACACTTCTGACATTACTGTATAAACAATTAAGACTTTAGTGTTCCTGTATAGTTAACTACCCTGACACAACCCTTAAAGTTATTTAAGCTCGCTTCACTGGCATTTGCTACCCGCTCATTTGAAACACTTTTGTCCTCAGAACATCTTGCTACTATGTTCTTTTGCAGTAACAAACAAAAACTCTTCAGATATGTGCAAGAGTTAATTTGACGAATACTATCAGCTAAACGCATATGTAAATTACCCTCGTCCACCCTCCCCCCAAACTAGCAGTTTCCTCCAAACCTTTAAGGTATCCTCAATAATACTGGCAAAAACTTTTGCATCACTTTTGTTTAAATGTATCCCATCTCTACAAAACAGATTCTTTCTACCTACAAGCGCAGGCCAAGCTGATAGAAATTTCTTCCCAAAAGCCTTGCAGAGTCCTTCAAGTCTTGAGTTAATCCAGAAGGCTTTCAGCATATAATCCCTCCTATCATGCCTGGGTAGAATTGCAGACACATAGACATTGTGACCTAACATTCGGCATTTCTTCATCCTATATTTGTCTAACAAATCGTCAGATCGTGTATGCTTAATATATCATTAGTCCCCACATAATAATATTCTCTTTTCCCCCCTTAAAATCAATTATAATTATACCTCAATCAGCACTGTTTCACATAACATGGAACAGTTTTGGTACTAATTACCAGATGCGGGGTATTGCTGTATACCATGATACCATGGAAAATGATAAAGATCATATATATCTCATTGTAAATTATTTTCCTTAAGAAGAATAGCTTGATTTTTTATCTTCTAATGCAAAAGCATTTTTGTCTCTGAATATTCATTCATTATGTTAACCCCCCCCTCTCTCTCTCTCTCTCTCTCAAACACACACACGCACACACTTATGGTAAACAGAGCAAAGTAAGGATATATACGTACACTATCTACATTGGAAAATGCATTTTATATCATTAACTGATCACAGTGTATTTTGGTTTCAGTAATGTGAACAAAATGGTTATATCATTTTTAAATGTAATACCTGTGCTGATGTAATGTTTAATTTATTGAAAATAAACTAAGTAAAGTAAAATATACTTCACCTGTATTGAAAATGTCCTTCAGCATATACTTCATGAATCAGCTTCACACTTTTTTCCAATTTTTTGCATCCACAAGTCAACTGACAAGACTTCACTCACAATACTGTCTTTTTTGGAAATGCCGAAAGCCACCACTGGAAATCAATGCCTTTCTTCGAAGAAAGGATAGTTGTTTCAAAGCTCACTGGCATTTTATCAGCTGATGAAAAGTTGTTCTCTAAGCATATTCACAGTCAAGTATGCTTTGCTGTGAATAATGAATTTTGTCTAAGCAATTACACTTAGACAAAATTCATCGTCAGTGGGGTAAAAGTGTACACTGTTATGTGTACTTCTGACATTACTGTACTAGAATTGAACCCCTAGAATTGAGCTGCATTGTTCCCTACACAATACAAACTATAGGATTGCAGGGTTATATCACAATGCAGTAGTTAAAATCACAAAAAAAAAAATCATATACTTTACTGTTTGGTTTTGATTACAGGGAGCTCCCTAGTTGCGCTGAAAGTGAGAGCTGTGTTTTCTCCCCATGATCAAAATCACAGTAACAAATATTTTATTTGACTTCAAATACTGTACAGAAATACCTCGCATACCATGTTTGATTTGTGCCAAAAAAATACCGCACTAGGTAAAACCGTGCTGATCGAGGTATTATTAATATGTATTTTAATGTAATGCATTTCGACAATTTGATTATATGGGTTGAGTTGCAAAAATATATAGGTGTTTGTTTACTATAAATTGATGCACACGAAGTTCTTGCAAAAAAAAAAATTAAAATGATAAAAATGAAAAATACTAGTAAGTACAGTACAAATTATTTTTATTGCTGTATATACATACCAAAAGAATATAAGTGAAGTATGTGCTGTATTTTTATTTTGAAAAATAACTGATCAGCTTAGTTTACACAGTTTTTTTTTCTTCTTTTTATCTGCATATTTCTCTTTATAACATCGAATGTCATTTTTCAACACCTGCCTTACTTTCATACCTTGTTCGATGTTTGAATCTAGAAGAACTCTCAGGCCATTAAACTTCTTCTTTCTACTCATATTTGCATATAAAGGTGTAATGTTTTTTAAAAAAATAATCTTTAATAAAAATACACAGCAAAAAATATTTGTACTGCTTACGTACAGTGAACGACCTCATCGCTCAGAATCTATGGTTTATTAATGTACAAATGCTAGCAGAGTCCGTATATAATGAGAGTTGCGACAACAATCAGCGTTGCCTTGAATCCACAACGCATTTTTATTTATTTATTTATTAAATCTGTTTATTGCTCTGCTCAAGAGCTTACGTGCTGGCATTATAATACATGCATACATACATATCAAATGTATTGGTGCGAAATGTAGTTAATTTTTTTTCAATTTGTAAACCATGCTATAGCGAAACCCATACTGTTTGAAACCGCGCTATGCGAGGTATTCCTGTATTAAAATATATCCATGTTACTCTATATTATTCAAGCATTTTGTTTTAAACTTGTAATTAGTGGACAATTTAGCTAAATTGTACATTAAATAATTTTTTTTTTTAATCAAGAGAAATTATTGTTGTAGTTTGTTGTTTGTAGTTTTGTGGGGCAAAAGCTGCTTCAGTTATATTGCGCCTAACAGAAATTACATAGAAATTTTCAAACAAAGAATATTAAAAAAAAAAAAAAAAAAAAAGTAAGCAAAGAAAAAACTAACTTCATACTTGTATGACTGGCTTTAAGACAGTGGAAAGTATACTGAATGTAATCTTCACTTCAATGCAACTCTGATTACTAATCCTTATTTAAAAAAATGAAAAAAATTTCCTTCTCTTTGGATCTTTGAAGGATGTTAAGACCAGCATAAGCACGTTCATAGCATAAACAAGTATACTTCTATCTCCTCAACCTACAACCCACTCATAGCACTAGAGTAAATTGGTTCCGATACCTTTTGTATTTGGGGACATCATGAAAAAGAAAATAATAATAGTATTGATGAAATATGAATTTTCTGTTGATACTTCAAGAAAGCCATGTAGGGTAAGAAGAGTTTAAAAAATAGAGAGAAAATACAAGAACATTGCCATATTTAGCAGTCATATGTGCTAGAACCACAATAAAATAAAACACAAGTACTACTGTATATCCTCCCATTTGACCAATTGGTTATGACAATTGTTGTGTATATATCTTTCTTAAACATATTGTCTTATGTGTAATGGTATTACCATTAGTCTACTTCTGCATGTTCATTAAGAGAAGTTACATTAACAAGTTTTATTTGCAAGCATTGATCACTTTACTTAATTTTAATGAAGTTCCCATCTGTTTTCATGTGCTGGCATACCTCTTATGGGGCTTGAATGTATCTTCTTGCAGAATTTTATATTGATAAATTGCCTTGCCTTGCCTACATTAAAGTTTAACATATAATTAAAATTCCACTATGCTTTATGAGTAACTCTCCATTCATAACTGTTGTAAAGTAATCTTATATCAAAACTAATACCACAATAATAATCACAAACTTGATATCCCAATACCACGATAATAATGTTCTTGTTTATACTCCAGCACGACCACCAGGCCAGAGGAATTTACAGAAAATTATCAATACAAACATTAATCGTATTTAGCAGTCACGGGCATGAACCCCGGTCCACACAAAGAGCACGTGCTACTGCATTCTCATTCCCGATGACTCGGCTACATCAAGTCTATCGCAAACTTGATATCCTAATACCACAATAATAATCACAAACTTGATAACCAAATGTGTGAATTATTTTCACTAAGAATTATCTTCCTTACCATGGAAGCCATTGTGAAGTGGTTATGCTCATCCTGTAGATCCTTGGCTTCTTGGTAAGACCTGCCAATTTCAACATAATTGACTAGAAAAAGATCGCGATTATGATAGATCCAGTCAAACATCTATAAAAACAAAATTATAAAAAAACATTACTTTTAAAGGCCATAAAAGAAATATGGACAGCATTCATAACCAAATTTAAACTGCTCTCCACACCATAAATAATAATAACAATCTAATTTACTGAAACCAAAAAAATTACATGAATTTTACACATAAAATCATATAACTTTTATAAATATTTAATCTATACAATAACGGTTAGCAATCCATGGCACTCAAAGGCAGTATCCCAAATGGGATCACGTTCTAATTCAACTTCAAGATGAAGCTGCTAAATGTGTTTCACAAAATATCACTGACCTTGTGTAGGCTCATACTACAGTATAACAGCAGTGTAAATGATAGAGGTTCCTTACATATAATAGTAGTGTTAAATTTAAAAAATTTACCACTACCATTTAAAAATTTTTAAAATTACCACTACCATTATGTGCCTAGTCACTTCTTTCCACAAAAGAAGTGTCCAGGCATCCAATTGACACCCCATACCATAATGAATCTGATACACAACCATCAAAAGGTCGCCAAAGCCTTATATGAAATTTATTGATTGATAAACTGATAAAAAGTCAAAAACAAAGAATTATTTTAAAAAGTAAATAATTATAATCAGTATTAGTGTTAGTAATATACAGTACAAAGAAGCCAGAGGCTTTTACTGCATTGGACAAAAAATAAAATAATATAATAAAATAAAATAAAAAAAATAAATAATACCATATGTATTTCCCTCTTCATACTGGTATTCTTTTGATTTCTCCAAATTGTTGCCTCAACTACCCATGGAGACAATTTGTTCCAGCATTCTATAATTCTTTCCCCTTAGTATGAATGTAACCTAAACCTCACATCATTTAATACCATTAAAGTTCCCCCTTCAATCATTTTACTATCTCCTCTCAGAGTCTTATAAACCTCAGTTAGATCTACCTGTAAAGCATCTAGTTATAAAGCTCTGTAGCAGACATATCTGAAGTAACTACACATATGGGTGCCCCTTAGTTAATCTCACCAGGCATTTTGTCCACGTTTGGACCTTTCAAAACTTTTACATTTTTAATTGTTCAGATTATACAGAAAAATTATTTATCTGTATAACTCACATATCTATAATAATCATTCATTATCACAGATATGCTTTCTATAATATTAAACCAATACATTTGATTTAACTGAAAATAATAGAAGAAATTATGGCACCAACAAGAAGAATATTGTGAGTGATATTATTTCATCCTTAGGGATGGGAGGGGGGGGTGCTGAGCTACGTTCAAATGGTTAGAGTAGTACTGAGGAAATGAAAGGAGAATGAGGAAGTAAGAATAATTATTTAACATGTAAAAAGAAGAAGAATGAATGAATGATCTGGAAAGTGAAGATCACAGAGACCTACAGAAACCTATAATCATAAAAAATGAGAGCACTGCAAGTAATAATCAGATAAATAAGTTGAACTGTTAACAAAGAATGGGAAAGGGAGGGTAAAGTGAATCTTTTCCCTCACTAAACTTCTGACTGCAGAAGTAATAACATATCATTTTAAAAAGACAAAAAAGTAGTCATAAAAACTCACATAAAAACTCACAAATATTAGAATTAAAATTACAAATAAAACCAAATTAAAAGTATTAATTTTAAAATAAAATAACACCTTAGTTAATGGATTTTGACAAGTGTATAAAAAAAATCTCAAAATATCTTTTCCTATATTTTTTTGGCTTCTAATTTTGTTATAATGTTTGTACAATAGCAAACATAATAAATTCTATAATAGCTATAAATATAATAGCCTTTTCTATAAAACACAGAACACACAACTACATACACATCCTATAGAACTTGTATAATGGTCTAACCAATTTGTGCTAAATTCAAAGGCATGACAATAGTAATTTATAAGTTACAATTTTCTAAATAAAGATTCGGTAGAAAGTAGCATTACTGTTCTAAAATTAAATCTGTATTTGATAAAGAGAAGAACACAAATGAAAATGATACCAATATGGTAGTGCATATGGGTAGCAGTAATCTCAGCATAACGTAACTTAAATTTGTTTAACACCAACCTCAAGACTTGGGGCTTAGAGGGGAACAGGTATTCTGTGCATTATCAGACACTCAGCCTAAAACACTGATGGATCCAATATCTTTCTATTACAAAAGATTTAGGAGAAGTCCGGATGGCCTGCGTTCCTAAAATCCACTCATGCACACCTTCTCAATGGTAAGCCCTATTGTGTCACTTAGGTGGCAATGAATGTATAGAGTGGTTCTCTTCAAGACGCCTGGTCAGCGTGAAGAGGAAAAGACCAAATCCTCCAGCACATGACAGCACAACGAAACAAATGGCCCTCAGTCCACAGCAGCTTTAACTCTCCCTCTTACAGCAGCGAGAGGATCAGAGTGGTAGCAGATAGTGCTAAGAATCTCTGGGTACGACCAGGCTGCCATGCACAGAAACTGAACTTGGCCTGTTATAACGTAAGATCACTCATCGGTGAAGACAGGATATTAGAACTGGAAAAGGTATTAGAAAATGTGAATTGGAATATCATCGGTTTGGCTGAAACAAGAAGAAGAAATGAATCACTTATAAGTTCATCAAGTGGAAATCTGCTGTACACCAATGGAAACAGTGAAAGGAGCGAAGGTGGAGTTGGCTTTATGGTCCATAAAGATAGAAAAAACAACATTTTGGAATTCAAAAGTACATCACCAAAGGTGTCAAGACTAATACTCAGGATTTCTAAGAGGTATAAGCTAAAGGTTATAATGATTTATGCACCAACATCAAGCCATGATGATGAAGAGGTTGAAGAAATGTACACTGAAATTGAATCTTCTAGATGAGCAGAAAACCCACTACACTCATTATGGGGAACTTCAATCCTAAGGTTGGAAAAAGACAAAACAGCACCCAAAAAGGGGAACCCATAGGAAATTTTGGAATTGGTGAAAGAAATGAAAGACTTGTGGAATTTGTAGAATCTCAAGGAATGTCAGTAATGAACACTTTTTTTTTTTTCAAGAAAAGGGTGAACAGAAAGTGGACATGGAAGAATCCAAATGGATTAACAACTAATGAAATCAATTCCATCAGAAGATATATCGTGAATGATGTTACCGTCCTGAATAAGGTAAATGTTGGAAGTGATCACAGAATGGTAAGATGCACACTTGGTATAGATGTAGGAAAAGAAAGGAAAAAACTGACTCGAGTAAATAATATGAAGGTCTTTGAGATAACAGAAGAGGAGAAAGAGCAGTATGTACTGAAACTTAAGAACAAGTTTGAGCTTCTGCATACTGCTCCAGACCAAGATACTGATGAGGAACATTACAACTTTCTGAAAGTGATAAAACCCAAGAAACCTAAAGGGAAAAAGAAATTCAAAGAAGAAAAAATCAGTTCATCATGACAAGAAACATTTGTCGTGATGAACCGAAGATGACAAATGAAGAGCAAGAGTTATGTTGTTGTTGTTGTTTGGTTTTTAGGAGCATTAGCAACTAAGGCCATATTGCTCCAGGGATATTATATAAATCACTTTATTGACAAAAGTCATTACACTTACATAAAACTATGTAATATTTCTTTTTTTTTTTTTTAGTCCCAAACATGAAAGGTATTAGAATCTATATTACTTAGTAACATACATTGGAGAAGGCTGATAAAAAAGATAATACTTTTAATTGTTGACATCAGACTTGAATTTTTGAAAATTATAATTTTTAAGATATACATATGAAGGTTGTTAAAGAAAACATGGCTCACAACTAACTGGTGAACATGGACTTGGCACACCCAGGGTCTTGAGCTGGATATCATTATTCTTCTCTTCCTTTCTTCGTGATTCCCTTCTACTTCTCTCTCTCTCTCTCACAGGGTAATTCAGAATTTTTTTTTTTTTTTGGCTGGTGCAGCATAAGCCTCAGGCTTCCTTGCACCATATGGCTAATAATAAAAAGCTACCACAAGAGAAGGGCAAGACCATCCAGCCCCACCAACTGGAAGTGCTTCCTGCGCAACTGTGCTAGTGACCACCCAGGAAGGGAGAAAACGGCAACGCATGAAGTGGAGCATCGAAATGAACACGTACATCATGCAAGCATACTACGAAATAACAAAGCTGGAGACCGATATGACAACTTACAGGGCGAGACTACATACCAAGTGGCTGGAACGATTCCCGGATATTCAGGTCACCGAGCAGCAAATAATGGACCAGAGAAGGACTATCGTCACTAAGAACCTAATAGTTCCTGCAATCTTGGAAAAAATCAAGCAGGATGTGAGTGATCAACTACAAAGGATAAAGAATATGGAACCAGAGGAGGAAGAACATACTACCACTGAACCAGAGGAGAAAGAACATACCACCGCCGAACCAGAGGAAGAGCAAGAGGAAATACAACCCGCAGCAGCTGAAAGGGAAACAGACGAGGTCATTATATCCAAAATGGAGGATGAGTGGAAGAAGGCCCTAACAGAATTCGAAGGAATGGACCCCATAAAGACTCGCGCGATACCGAAGCAGAGGCCGAATAGAACCTTGTGGAGAGTCACAGACCACCTGAATCGGCACATAATGCCGCATTACCTTGACAGCAATGGTGCAACACTAGAGGCCATCCACACAGCCATGTATTGTGCTGCAGTAGCAGCCACGAGGATTAATGGAAGAGAAGCGAGAGACCAGCAGCAGAAGAACCGAAAACAGAAGAAACCACCAGCTTGGGAAAGAAGACTTCAGCAGAAGATAGAAGAATTAAGATAGAAGAGTCAAGATAGGCCAATTTCCCCAGTACCAATGAGGCAACAGAAATAAGAAATTAATTGGAAAAGTGAAGAGCATCCTCAAGAGAGACAGCATCCACAGCAAATATGAGACAAAAAATCAGAGAATAGGAGAGTACTTGGACACATTGAACCAGAACCTCCTTGCACTCAGCAAGAGACTACGCCGATACAAAGAGAGCGCCCAGAAGAAAATAAACAATCGAATCTTCAATGAGGACCAAAGACACTTCTACAGAAATCTTGGAGACAACGAGAAACAAGGGAATGGACCACCCGAGAAGAAGGTGATTGAGAATTTCTGGGGAAACATATGGAGCAGGGAAGTAAAACATAACAGCCGAGCCACCTGGATAGAACTAGAACGCAAGAAAACCAAGGACGTACAAGAAATGAGAGGGTGGGAGATTCGGGAAGGTGTAAAACAGATGATCAAGGAGACTCTCACAACTCGTGAACTCCTGGAATAGATAACGTCCACAACTTCTGGTACAAGAAGCTCACTTGCACACACAAGCACCTGGCAGAGCAGTTCACCCAAATGATAAGGCACCCAGAGACAATCCCGAAGTTTCTCACTCAAGGAATCACATATCTGAAGCCTAAAGACGAAGATACAAGAAACTCTGCGAAATATAGGCCAATCACCTGCCTCCCAACAATGTACAAGATCCTGACCAGCTGCATAACCAAAAAGATATCAGACCACTTGGAGAGCCAGATATAATGGGCGAACAGCAGAAAGGATGCAAGGAGCAATTAACCATAGATGCTGCTGTTATGGAGCAAGCCTACAAGAAGCGTTGCAACATGTACACAACCTATATCGATTACCGCAAGGCCTTCGACTCCATGTCCCACAGCTGGCTAATAGAGGCACTGAAGATCTACAAAGTCAATCCGATAGTGACAAACTTCCTAAGAGAAATGATGGCGAAATGGAGTACCACCATTAAGGTCAAAAACATCACAACCAGGCCAATCCCCATCAGGAGAGGAATCTTTCAGGGAGATGCCCTGAGCTCATTGTGGTTCTGTCTAGCACTTAATCCACTATCAACCATGCTCAACAGTAGCAAGTACAGATATAACCTCAAAGAAGGAAGGAAGAACTAATGTACATGGATGACATCAAACTCTAAGCGGGAACCAAGAAGCACCTCCAGCAACTACTCCAGATCACCGAAGAATTCAGCAATGATATTAGGATGGAATTTGGTATAGACAAATGCAAGACCCACAGATTGCACCAGGGAAAATTAGTCAAGCGAAACTACTAGCTGCAGACTGGTAAAGAGATCGAAGCCATGGCAGAGGGAGAGGCCTACAAATACTTGGGGATGATGCAGGCTCAGCAGTTACAGCACAAGGAAATTAAGGCCTGCCTGACTGAAAAATACCATCAGAGGCTCAGAAACCTGCTGAAAGCAAAGCTGAATGGAGGGAATACAGTTAAAGCCATAAACACCTATGCAGTCCCAGTACTAACATACTCCTTCGGGGTCATAGATTGGACTAACACCGAGCTGGAGGATATAATGAGAAAGACAAGGACAATGAGGACCAAGAGCCGCCAACACCACCCAAGATCTGCCGTGGAGAGACTGACAATTGCCCGGGAAGAAGGAGGAAGGGGACTGATAGACCCCATTAAGCAACAGAAGACAGCGATAGTTAACCTGAAGGATTACTTCTAGAAGCACACAGCAGCACTCCACCAGGCTATAAGGAAGATCGACAAGCGGTATACCCCACTCAACCTAAGCAAGGAATCTCCCCTCAACCAAGAGGTACAAACGAAGCTAGAAAGATGGGCAGAGAAGACACTCCATGGCAGACACTACAATGATCTTCATCAAGATCACATAGATAAAATTGCTTCCAATGCATGGCTCATGAGCGAGACGCTCTTCCCCGAGACTTAAGGATTCATGCTTGCCATTCAAGACCAGGTAACCAACACCAGAAATTATAGAAAATACATCGCCAAGGAGCCCAGAGTGTCCAATGATACATGTCGATGATGCCACATGGCCTCAGAAATGATCTAACACATCACCGCGGGGTGCAAGGTGATCACCCAGACTGAGTACACACATAGACACGACCAGGTAGCAAGGATAATACATCAGAAGCTAGCAAGGAAATACCAGTTGACCACAGAAAGTGTACTATACTACAAGCACGAACCACAGGTAGTACTAGAGACCTGAACCCACAAGCTGTACTGGGATTACGCCATAATAACGAATAACACCATCCCGCACAACAGACCGGACATAACCCTTGTGGACAAGATGGAAAAGACTACCTATCTGATTGATATAGCGGTACCCAACACTGGCAACCTGCAGAAAACCCATGGGGAAAAAATCAGGAAGTACACAAACCTAAGACAGGATATCAAAGAGATGTGGCATATGCAACAAGTAACAACCATCCTGATCATCGTGTCACCACAGGTATGGTGCCAAAGACCCTACATAACAGCCTAGCAACAATAGGTCTCCCAGCAAACACCTACAAGGAACTCAAGAAAGTCGCAATCCTGAACACCTGTAGGATAGTCAGAGAGTTCCTCGACCAACAGTAACACCAGACATAACAACAACCACCCTGTGTACTTGGTAGCAATACCCGTCACGAGGTGGAACCTCCAATCAGGGAGAAATAATATGAGCAGATAAAAGAACACATAAAAGAGGAAAAGAAAAAGTTACCAAGAACAGTGTAAGTTGGGAGTTATACAGTGAAAGAATGTGGACTGGTTGCATCTGTTCTACCATGGATAATTATATTCATGTCTTGAGTATCCCCCTCTGAAAAATGGTTATCAAGCTCCTAGACTTTATTCCAAAGAAGGCAGTCAGGTTACTTAGTGACCCAACTCCTTCAAAATCTCTTCACTCTCTGTCCCATAGACATATCCGCTCCATGCCTTTTCTCCAAATACTTCCATGGGCACTGTTCCAAACTGACATCAGTAGTTCCACTGCTTCCTTCCAAACACATGCCTCAACTAGAAAATATCCATTCAGAGTCCAATGTCACGTTCAGAGAACTAACTTTTCCTCTTCATTTATCCCTTCTACTTCTGTTCTTTGGAACAAGAATTAACTTATTCAAAAGGCAGAAGATACTTGTTATTTGCAACAAGTATCTTCTGCCTTCTGATTTTCATTTAAAAAAAAAAAAAAAATTTGCTTTTCCTTAGAACCATTCATGCAAATACAGATATAAATTGCCTACAGTAAATAAGACTGAATTTTTACCACATTACGAATATTACCTTTTGTGCGTCTTGTTCGTAAAGACGAAGTTGAAGACACTGGTCTAGCTTCACTTTTCGAACATGCCAAAGCTGTAAGAGATGCTGTCGGGCTACATGTACATTTTCCAATATCCTCATTACTTGTGGTACTGCACTTTGAAAGTCTGCATTTCCAGCCATCCCAGCAGGAGCACTATCCCTGCTGGAATATCCAGAATCACAGGACCCTGCACTACTACCTCCTGCAGCGAAACTTAACCTAAATTTCAAAGGAATGATCAATGTAATAACACTATATAATATTTTAATATATATATATGCATGCGCACGCATATGTGTGTGTGTGTGTGTGTGTGTGTGTGTGTGTGTGTGTGTGTGTGTGTGTGTGTGTGTGTGTGTGTGTGTGTGTGTGCGCACAGCTCAGAATATTTTGCAAAAGTTAAAGATACAAACTTCTACAAATTTTGTAATCTAGATACATTTGCATTGGTATTACAGCAGGTGATTTTAAAAGGGGTTAGTACTGTAAAGGTTGTAAAGAAGAAAAAGCTAAAAATTGGCGGCACCTACTAATTTGAATTCAGAATTTTCTCAGTTATCTCAAGTTCCAGGTGTTAAAATGCCTTATCACGAATATATGCTCAAGAATAAGTCCCTCAAGGCTCAGTTCTTAGCTTAACTTTATTTATACTCAGAATTAATTCCATTACAAAGGACATACTGAACACAGCCAAAACATATCGATTTGCAGATGACCTTATCATGTCATGTCATTCACAAATGCATTAAAATGCAGCTACGGGGTGCAATAAATAAAATAGCCAGGCTAAAAACAATGGATACAGAATATCACAGCAAAAGTGTATATCGAGGTATACACTTTGTAAAAAGTGCATTATCCAGCAAGATCCAGATTGTTTGTTTGTTTGTTTGTTTGGGGCTTTACAGCGCAAGGGCAATGTGGCCATAATGCACCCTGAGATCCAGAAATTATCTAGTTAGACACAGACTGCCTTAGTTTGACAAATCACCAAAAACCTTTGTCTAATAGCATTTATTTCCTTGGTCTCATTTTTGATGGAAAACAACTTATTGTAGCATAACAAACATCTCCATACTACCTGTTTAAAAAAAACAAAATTCTCTGCAATAACACGAGGTGCCAATCACTGTATACTACTTCACTTATACTCTCCCTTGATCAAGTCCAGACCATTAAGCCCTTGTGTACAATTTTTGTAGACAAGCATTGTAAATTGGCCTGACGCTATACATCATAGTGGTTTATGAACTGCCCTAGGTACGTATGGAATATCACCTGCACAAAGTTTACATGTAGAAGCATACTATGCCTTTAAAATCCAAAGCCTGCCAAATAATCTTATTTGGGAATACCTTTTTAATCCACAATGGTAAAAATGTATAAAAATAAATCTACTACAAATAATTAAGTTGGCACACAACAGCAAGAACTACTTCCAAAATTGGGTTTAAGTTTTGATAACATATCACAGAGTAATACTGTTACAAATCTTCCATGACAAACTTTTATACCAAATTGTGATAGCTATTTTCAGCAGTGGCAAAAAAATACCCTAGAAAACATTAATACTAAACAGGTTCATGCAGCATACAGCATATTTATCAGCTTTTCTCACTATTCCCAAATATATACAGATGACTCCAAAACAGATACTCAGGCAGGTTCTGAAGTGATTCTAACAAACACTACTATTTCCCAATCACTCCCAAATGAATATGGCAACTACTCACTGAATTATTTTCCACATTAATAGACTTGGCATATATTTAGAAATTTCTTTTTCAGTAACATCTTGAATTCACTGACTCAACAAGTACAACACCATGCTGAGGAATTCTGCCCAGTTCAGTGTTGGCATTCGAGGTGAGAGGACGCGCTTAATCAGGGCTCCTCAGTTAAGTGGTTTACTTTTGGATAGTGCTTTTAAATATTTGATTTATTTAGATATTGTTGGATTATTTTGTTATAGGTTTCCTGTAACAGTTTGATTTTAATAATATTATAGATATAATTTTTTAAAGTTAACTTTCATTGATATTTATTTAATTTTATAATGGCAGTTACGAGATCTGCCTTAAACACGTCACAGGGTATCGTGACTCACACAGAAATAGCCGATGACGATTTACGGGGTGAGTCATGATTTAATCCGTTGTGGAACCTGTGGAATGTTTTCCAAGGTCGACCTGGTTGTTTGTTTGTTTGGTTGGTTTTTAGGAGCATTAGCAACTAAGGCCATTTTGCTCCAGGGATATGCGGTGGTCATTCCCTGACCTTTCCGCATCCTCCGTATTTGGTGATCACAGGCTCGAACCCCAGTATAATCAAGAAGTGTGTGCTACGCACTGCTGCTCCTACCCAGGTCGACCTGGTGACTAATCCTACCTCACCTGGGGATTCTTTTCTTTGTGATCGATGTAAGGAGTGCACCAATCTTAAATTACAATTTGGTGCACTGATGGAACAATTTGAGTCCCTGAAAAAACGGGTGCTTATCCTCGAGAATAATGCATCTGGGAGCTCGTCAGGGACTCAAGACTCCAGCAATCTACCAAGTGATGCACACCCGATTTGAGCCTCAAAGCAGAAAAACCAAGTGCAAACTACTCTGGTTAAAAAGGACTTTGTTTTATTAGGAGACTCCATTGTGAGCAAAACGAGGAATATTTTTTGTAATAAGGATAGGTGGAGTAGAACCAGGGTATGTCTGCCGGGAGCAACTATTGATGATGTCACCAACAGATTGTCAGATGATTTTAAAGGGGGTAAAGAGAATATTATTATTCATGTGGGGACTAATGATATTAAACGTACACAATCTGACGATTTGTTGGAAAAATACAGGACCATGCTGAGGAAATGCTGCAAGCTAGGCCATAATGTCTATGTGTCTGCAATTCTGCTCAGACACAATAGGAGGGATTATATGTTATGAGCCTTTAACTCAAGACTTGAAGGAATCTGCAAGGCTTTAGGGGGGAAATTTCTATCAGCATGGCCCACACTTGTAGGTAGAAGGAATTTGTTTTGTAGAGACGGGATAAACTTAAACAAAGGTGGTGCAAAAGTTTTTGCCAGTATTATTGAGGATACCTTAAAGGTTCAGGGAAACTGCTAGCTAGGGGGGGATGTGGGTAATACTGACACGCGTTTATCTGATAATATTGGTCAAAGTAACTCTTGCACATACCTTAAGAGTTCTTATATTTTAACCATCATATTTTATTTAAGATAGCAATATACTTGTAAAAAATTGGATGGGATCTGGATTGGATCTTTAAAGTAGCTCACACGGCAAAATAGGTTGTTAGCTCCTACTGTAGAATAACAACTTGTTTATAAATTTTTATGGCATCTACATATGTAAGTAAAGCAACCTTTAGTCGATCATGTTAATTGAGAAAGTCATTCAAAGAGATGATGAAGAAGACACTTTTCTCAGAGAAGATCGTTCAGATATGTCTCTCCCAATTTCAAACCATTCAGAAATGGTATTCCTTATGTAAACCAATGATATTCCAGAAATAAGACAACTCTTAATGATGAGCTGAACTGACCACACGACAACTTTCAAACCGTGCCAGCAACGTTCAACAGATACAATGTCAAAGGTGTTGAATACATCAAATCAGATAATATTACGTTGGACATCATTACTAAGGGAATCATGACACCAAGGATGCATAAGATGCTTAAAGTAACTAAATAAAGATTCAGCTAGTATTATATTAGTACTGGCAAATGATGCAAGAAAGCAAGCTAATACGGCATTATCCAAAAAATAATAATAATAATAATTAATAAAATAAAAACTACCGAACTCATCTCTCCATCCCTCTAATAATATATCTAATTCATTCAAACTACTCACTACCACAACACCAGATATAATTTGTTCTATCAATCAATTACTCTCTGGTTGAAAACATTTTACACATCTATCCTGCAGCCATCCTTTTTCATTTAAATTTTCCCCTTATGTGTGCTGTCCAAGAAAAAGTAAGGATGCCATCAGCATTTAGTTTACTCAATCCATTTAAAGCCTTACATGCTTCAATCTGTTCCCTTGGAACCCTACAAATTGTAGGATTTCAAGAATTTTGGACAGGATTCATATAGGTGATAGTTCTGTAGGCATTGAGCCTTCCTCTGACACTTAGGAATTTTTCTACAGTGTAGTCACAAAGGAACTGGATGCAAAGAATAATTTTGATATCGTATATTTGAATCTTAGAAAGGCTTTTGATACTATTCACATAGATGACTGCTGCACAATTGGAGGCAAAATGCTGCTATGAATAAAGGGATGGTTCAGTGGGAGAAAACAGAGTA